>NC_136985.1:15718691-15756191 GCF_032717465.1 Coenobita brevimanus
AAAAATTATGGGGACACTATACAGTACAGTATATACTCTTAGGCAGGAAACTCAGCTGCAAGTATACATGGAATCAAAATCCAAGCTGACACATGTTTTTAAACAATAACATTACAAATCTCAGATTTTTTTCTTTCTACAGTTTCCAGCAACTACCAGGAAATAATCAGCTGGTTATGGCACTAGGTTATGTACAGTAAGTGTCTCAACTTCCTCCTTATCCCATGGAAGGTTTGACTGATTGACTGACTGAAATATTTCTGATGGTGCCAGTGCCAGGGTCATAAGCCAACAGGACTGACAGGATGGTGGACTGCAGGATGTAGAAGACTTAAGTCAGCAGTCCACTGGGTGATTGAAGAGCTGAGAGGATGGAACTTGAAAATACTGTTGTTGTGAGGAGGAGAGGTAGACTGAAATGGTTTGGGGATGTTGAGGGGACATGAATGTTGTTGTGATGAATGGGGGACAGACTGAGATGATCTGAGGATGTTGAAAGGATCTTAAAGTACCGTATTGTCGTTGTGAGGAAGAGGGGTACATTGAGGAGGAGGGGTAGACTGGGGTGGTTTGGGGATGTTGAGGGGACTAGAATGTACTGCTGTTGTGAGGGGAAGGTGTAGACTGAGATGGTTCAGGGATGTGGAGGGGATGGAGGTTCAGTCAAGTCTACCTTAAGTATAAACACAAGGCTGCCTCATAAGACCAATCACACAAGTTCCACACAGGGTTAATTAAAGCATCATTCCCTCTTGCTCCCAGGCCCTGCAAACTGAGCTTTTAGTGTGACTTGTTGCAAATGCGTGCACTCACTGCAACATGTCTCAAGTCAGTGCATGCCAACACATCATACAAACAGACATCTGCTAGGTTAAGGTGAGTCAGCTCCTGTGTTAATACAGTAGGTCATAATTCTTGTCAGATAAGGATGCTCCCTAACACCTCTTCCTTGCTGGTTTATTTCCACATGTGCCAGTGTAATAATTGCTTTGATAGTATTGATGCACTCTGATGTTGATGATAAAAAAGAAATAAATACGATACAAGACTAATAATGAGTAGCATGCAAAGTAAATCACAAAGGAAATAGTGTTTGTAAGCATCCTCACCCCTCAAGAATACTGGCCTGGGTGGACAAGGGTGGACAGGGAATCATTTTTGAGCTGTTACCCCCCCCCCCGGAACATGAGGAAGGGTGTTCAGCCCCCATTTCTCAGTCAACAAAGCAACCTCTGGCAGTCTTAATTTTAAAACATTAATGGAAGTTTGAAAGCTGTAAAAATGGACATGAAATTTATATGGTAATTTATCCAGCAAGGATGGGCTGTAGCAGACTTATGTGGGAGGAATAAACATAATAAGCAGGAAAAGATACAACCAGTTATGCTGTACTTGTATCGTAATGTTTATAGTAAGCAATCATCATATCGTATCGTTCACAAAGACTCTAAATACTAGCATGCATCTGCCTTCATCAACTCATGGCAGCTCTCCACATCACTCGATCTCTGGCAGCCTCCTTATTCAGTGCCTTATTCCTGACACATCACTCTTATGACTTGTCGCAAGTGTTTTTTAATCTATCTTTCACAACCCCACCCCCATGTTCACACATCTCACCTTCTGCACTAAGCAGTACCAATACAAGGGTATGTGTCCGGCAACTCCCTCCCTGTCCCCTAAAACATCTACACACCAAATATATGCATCATCATCATCATGCAGACCTTTTTTCCCACCTAAAGATGGGGTGAAGTAGGGTCCAGTGAGCAACAAGTACTGTACTTAGACACAAACAAGGTACATGTAAATCATCATCATCATCATCTCTTTCCCTACCAAAGAATGGGATGAGGCATATATATCCACATCATCACCATCAAAATCATCATCATCATATTCCAGAATTTATTTTTTGACCTAAGAATAAATTATAATTAATAACAACAACAATAATAATAATTATCTATTGTCAGATGCTTTAATCCCATGAGGGGTGACCCAAACAAATCACCTCCATTTCATCCTGTCCCCTAACATTTCACTGCCCTGCTCCCCGTTCACATCCCCCTCTCCCATAAACCTCTCCACTCCATCCCTCCATCTCATCCTTGGCCTCCCTTTCCCTCTCCCCCCCTTCATCTCACTCATACACTCTCCTCGTCAACCTCAATGTGTTTCTCCTAATGCTTCCTATCATATCCACATCATTCTAATACCAATAATAATACTAATACTAATAATAATGAAGAAATTAACTCTACCACCTCACCTAACCTAACCTAACCAAATTTCTAACTTAACCTAGCCCAACCAATCTATGGGCCTTCTGATGGTATGGAAGCTCCCTAACACCTTTTCCTTAGTTATTTATTTTGGGATATGGCTGGTTCATATGTTTCTGTACCCTATATGCAGAGTATGGTGGTACTGGAATGATTTTTGTAACAGAAGAAAATGGTAAGGTGTAATAAACAAACCTAAATCAGTTAGGAAAAGGTGTTAGGCAGCTTCCTTAACTAAGAACAGAAGTCCAAGTTTCAACCATTACAGTGCCACAATTATTGATAACCTTAGGGAGAAAAAACAGTCTGCCTAACATCTTTCCCCAAGTGATTTATCTCGCTTATTATATGTTACTATACTCCTCTGTGTTTCTTAAATCATTCCAATATCACCATCCTCTACATAAGCAAGGTGCAAAAGAATAGTAACCAGCCAGATCCAAAAATAAATAGCTGAGGAAAAGGTGCTAGGGAGCTTTCTTAACTGATGATAACAATTCCTGAAATATCTAAACAATTACCACAACACCATGTATGAAAAAAAATAAAAATAAAAAAATAAATAAGCAAAAAGTCAAAACACAACACAGTATTTTAGTGAGATCTTAACACATTTCCCTACGTGATTTATCCAGCACACCACATCGATTTTCTTGTCCATTACTGATATAAGCTTTGTCAACACTGAAACGCCACTGCATTCATGATGGTCTTAAGGGGCAATATGCATAATAAATGGCTCAGGATGGGTTTTAGATAACATACAAGCTTCTTTGTACGTCTTCCTTCACAACTTATCCTGTACACTTTACCTAAGTATTTTCCTGTACGTTACTGAGGCAAATCATTGATACTAAAACAGTAAGATACTGATGAGTGAGTTAAAGTGGAATATGCATAATAAATTTATAAGGGTAAGTGGGGGCACTCACCATCCACTCACTCAATGTAGTGCTGCTTTGAGTGTCTGCCCTTTCCTCTCTTCCTTCCTTCTTCTGTTTTTCTTTCCTCTTCCTTCAGCCTACTGGTGACTACACTAAGTGACAAGCCAAATGGTTTCCTGTACACCAGGAAACCATTTACTATGCTCGGTGGTAACCATATAACCAAATTATGGAGCCTGGTGGTTTAGTAAGCAATTATGGTGCTCTAAGTGGATTGAGCCGGTGCAGGTTTATATCCAAGGGTGATTGGGGTTTATTGCTCTTGTAATGCTTAAATGCCAGGACCAACTTGCCTAGCCCTGGGCCTCTACACTCCTTATGGAGCAATACAAGACTGGATGATGGCTGGAGGGATGGATTTCTAATGAAGGAATTTAGGGGATACAGGAGGGTTCTTAACACCTCTTCCACAGCAACTTATCCTGCCCACTGTAGCTAACCATTCTCCTATATGCTACTGATGCATAACCATTTATCACACTGCACAGACATGCTGGACACTGTGCTCATATTAACAGGCTTGTACATACCCAAGCATGACAAACTGCCATAAATGTGAACAGTTACTAATGTAAATAGTGACATAAATGTAAATAGTGGATTGCCACTATACATACACATACAGTATTTTAACATGTTATTTTTATCTTACACTTGGAATTTCAAGTCCAACTGTTACAGATTTTTTAAAATGGAGGACACCTGTAATCTGGTGTATGGATTATTTTTCTTATTCATTTGATTTTCCTTCCTCTGGTCTGTCATTTATATATTCATATAAAGCACTTTACTGTATAAAAAAAAAAAACACACACACTTTGGAGACTAAACTGGCTGTGGCATTTGTATGGCAGGTGCAAGGCAGCTGCGTCATCTGCCTCAAGGTTAATGCAGTACTGAAGTCCAAACAGCCTCAAGGTGAAGCTCAAAGACCCTCAAGGTGAAGCCCAACAAACCTCAAGACTATTAGCCAGACCCCCCATGGGTGGAGTCAGTGGATGAAGGACAGCACAGCTGCACCAAAACAGCCCACTCCTCCCTCACTACATGATGCTGATCTGGAAAGGCAGGGAATTATTACCAATGGTGGTGGTGGCTGAGCTGGTACAGAGGTGGTCTGTTGTCCTAATGGTCACAGGATGGATGGATGGATGATAGAGGACAGTTCAAGAAACTGAAGTTCATTAAAACAGACTTTTATGACCTACCATATCACCCACCACCAAGTCACAAAAACATTTCTGTTACCAATACACCAGTGTTGAATGAAATGGCCTTGATATACAGTTAGTATGGCCAGTGGGTGTTAGTGCCAAAATGGTGACATGTGGAGATGTGTACACAGAAAGACTGCTGGGCCTTGGGGAATGGGCTGCTAGTCTGTGCCTCATTTTGGATGCATTATATTAAAGACAGGAAACATAGTTTTTATCATCATCATCATCCAATCCTACGTTGCCCCGTGAGGAGCGTAGAAGCCCGGGGCTAGGCAGTTGGTCCCGACATTTAAGATGAGAGTGACCAGCCTCACTCATCCCTGAGTGGCATTACATGAGCAATAAACCCCAACCACTCCTTGGATATAAACCTTCACCAGCTCAATCCGACTGAAGCACAATAATTATTCACTAAACTACCAGGCGCCAAAATCTGGTTATATGGTTACCACCCAGCATAGTAAATGGTTTCCTGGTGCACAGGAAACCATTTGGCTTGTCACTCAGTGTAGAGTCACCCACAGGTTGAAGGAAGTGGAAAGAATGAAGGAAAGAAAGACAGAAGAGGGAGTGTAAAGTTACCCGTAGGCAGAAGGACAAGGAAAGAATGAAGGAAAGACAGAAGAGAATGGAAGGAAAGAAGGATGGAGAAGAAACGGCAGACACCCAAGAGCAGCACTACATCGAGTGAGTGGATGGTGAGCACCCCCACCTACCATACTATAGTTTTTAATTTTGCCTAAAACTATCTGCCAACTGGACTGTTCATTTGTAACAAACTTTTAACACCAGAGTATGCAGGTCATCACAAAGCAGTGCTATGGGAAGGATGCAAAGCTGCTGTCTGTCTGTCTTACTGTTCCACTGAGCCATGTCAAACAGGCCGGAAAGGATGAAAAATCTGGGTCAAGTTAAGGTGAAACAAATACAACTAAGATTATGATTCTTTACTGCCACTACAAGCTGAACACAAGTGCCCCTCAACTACCTCCCTATCCCCCAAATGGACGATGCTGGATTATGGAAGTGCACTTGACCCTGCACTCCACTGGGTTCATGTTCAGAGAAGCCTGCAGCCAAAACAAGTTGGGGGGGGGGGATCATTGGGCCAAAAAAAATAATCTGGCATCAGCAAGCATAAAACAGATAACCCCGAGCTGACAATTACGTCAATTGTGTCCCATGTGATAGATTACATTTAAAAGATTATGGCAAGGTAACAACAGAGGTGACTGCTGCTGTACAACAAATGTAAAAGCAGAGGAGGGGTTAAACACACACACACACACACACACACACACACACACACACACACACACACACACACACACACACACACAGACAATTCCCTCTCCCTCTCTCTCTCTCTCAGTTTACCAGACCATTGAGCTTCCAGTAACAAGGCTCTCACAGGGCTGGTCTGAAGGATAAGTTCATGATGGTTATGAAAATGGTGAAGCCTGTAGTGAGCAAATATGAACAAAAAATAAGTGAATGTGTTTAAAATAAAGCAAATCATATCCAAATTGTGACAAGTCTAGAGGATTATTTTCCCAAATAGATGTATGAATGAATGGAACAGTTTGGAAGGGGATGTGGTGCAAGTAAAGATCTTAACTGTTAAAAAATAGATTGGATATACAACTGGGTGTGAAAGGTGAGAAGTGTGAACATTGGGGGATGGGGTTGCAGGAGAGAGAGAGAGAGAGAGAGAAAAAAAAAAAAAAAAAAACTGGGATGAGAACACTGACTTCAGGGATACGGCACTGAAATGGGAGGCTGCCAGAGATCAAGCAGCATGGACAGCCGCCATTAATTGACTAAAGTCAAAGCATATGAGGATGTTGGTGCCTTTATAAACGATATGAAAATCCCATCTGCCCCCTTTGGAGAGTAGTGTCCCTAGGCTAGGCTACTTAGTCCAGAACATATAAGGACGGGGACTGACCTATACCCCTGGTAGCATTAGTTGACAGTAAAACCTCTGGCCATCTCTTGGACTTGAACCGCAGTGTGTAGACTGCAGCATGTAGGCCATAGCATGTCGGATGCAGCATGTAGGCTGCAGGTGTAGATCGCATCGTGTAGGTCGCAGCGTGTAGGCCACATCGTGTAGGCCACAGCGTAATCCAAGCACTATACCAACTGCACCACCAGGCATCTGAAAATGGGATGGTTATATAGTTACACTTGCATCATCATCAAGTACTTATTCCTACCTAAGAAGGGGGTGAGGTAGGATCCAGAAACAGTGAAAGAATATTTTGTTCATAAGAGACAAATGGGAATCAACGGGAATCACTCTGAATCTAGTACAGCCACACTTACCGTTGGGTGAGTGTGTACAAACTGCGACTTTGACTTTTACAAATTTGTAGATAAACTCCACAAACATGGCAAAGAATCCACCAACTTTATGACACTATGGTCTTCTACCCAAGAGTGTTAAGTGCCCACAATGCATCAGAGCATCAATAAATGCAAGTTGGGGGGACGGCACCGTAATGGCAGGGGACAGGGCGACGTTGAGGTGATTTGTTTGTGGCCATCCCATATGGGATTAAGGCATCTGGCTATAGATAGATTTTTGCCTGCCTTAATATGCCACAGACAAACCAGCAACCAATGATTATAAAATACCAGTACTAAGGTTTTTTTATATGGACTGCATGGCTGTCCGGGGTTAGGTGAGAAAGTGTTTTGGATGGGTAATGGTCCAACAGGGTTACCAACAAACAAGGCCTGGCGTGTCTAACATTGAAATACTGTATGTTAGCATTGGGTTAGGTTTGGTATTTGGATTGATTTCACCTAATTGTGATTTTTCATTTTCATTTTTTGCCCTATTTCATTCTCTAGAGGGGGAGATGGGGGGTCTATATAATAAAAAAAGAAATGTAGAAATGTCAATTAAAATCAGGATTAGGTTAGGTTTGGTATCTGGCTTGATTTTCACCAAATAGTTTGTGATTTTTATTTTTTCTGACATTTCACTCACTGGAGGGGCAGATGGGGGTCTAAAAAAAAAAAAAAAAAAAAAAAATTGAAATGTGGAAGAAATATCAATTAAAATCATAGAGAAAAATAAAAATCCTTAGGAATGAGACATTTTCATGCTTGCACAGGTATTTCTATGGAACGGTAAAATAACCATATCATATAAACATTTTTCAGAATAAACTACATGTAGCTCTAATACTCCAATTTATCTTAACCAATATAATTAAGTGCTTGTTCATAAACAGCATCAGCCCTCCAGAATACATGGATGGCATTAATTACTGGCGATTTAAATCACCTGCACCTGTTCAATGGCTGAATCGGCTCGGAACCTAAAATCGAAATATAATGAATTTACTCTTCATACCAAAAATTACAACACAGTTAACTAGTCTATGTTAGTCCTGAGCGATTGCCCTTGTACAAGATTGCATTCAGCCTTGTATAAAAAAATGGATGAGAGAACTATTATGGGTTTTAAAACCTACATCATCACCTACCTGTTAAAGGGACAGCTTTGCACACCCGAAGTAAACACCGCCCTTTACCCTCCTTGTATACAATAATTACACCCTTATTAAACTACCTCAACCACCAATATTGGCACTAGACACTGATTAATACCTGGACAGGAAAATTACCACGACAGTACTTAAATACCTATGAATTATAACAAAAACATCCACTCACCTTTAACCTCCTGCCCGCCTTGCCGAGTGCCCGTGACGACACATTTTTTCATGAGTTATACATATATTTTATTATGGATAACCAATTTTCCAAACAGTGATTAATGTAAAAATTTAATAAAGAAGCAAGTAAAAATACTCGTTGTTTTACATTTCCCTGTACTGTACTTTGCCAGTGACTTATTTTACACATCAAGCCATACGTGCGGTGTGCTGCGGTGAGGATCTGTCCCTTCTTCTCTTTGGGAGATGTAAATGAGTATGTTTGAGTGGATGAGTATATTGGAAGTGTGTCGTCCTGTATCGGCTACCTCCCTTTTCTTGGGGGAAGCAGCCTAGGTATATAGAAAGATAGATAGACCATTATAATCCCGGATGTTACTGATGCAGCGTATATAGACGTAAAATTGCCATCTGGCCGTCATGAAAACTAATGGTCATCACAGTCAGTGAAGCAGTGGCGTGGCCGGGTGTTCACAAAAAGGAGTACGAGATAGGGACAAACCCTGGCATGAGGGGGGCGGAGAGATATCGCTAGACAGAATGGACACATTAATTCAGACAAAATGTTAAATGTGGGGAGGGGAGCCAAGAGTTTGCCTGGGGACCCGGGCTGATCTAGACGTGAACATTGTGAAAAAAGGGGGGGGGTGCCCCTTCCATCAGAAAATAAAAAACGGGGCTGCCCCACCCACCACAAAAAAGTGGGGGGTGCACCCTCTTCTCCACAGATAAAAAAGAGGGGCCGGGTGCTGCCATCCCTTACAAACTTAAAAGGGGGATTGCCCCATCCCTCACAAAATCAGAAGGGGATTGCCTCATCCCCTTAAGATAAGGGCTGCGACCCCCTATCCCTAATTAAAAAACATTGGCAGACTGAGATCCCCAGTTTCCCTTCCCCCAAAGGGGGCCACCCACCCCCATTCCTCCAAAATAGGGGAGTTGTCCACTCTCTCACACAAAAAAGAGGGCCAGCCCCTCCCCCACCCTAATACAGGGAGCCTTCCTCACCAACCCAAAAAGGGAGTCTGACCCCCTTTCCCTACCAATAAAAGCAGGAAGGCTTCCACTTCCCCATCCCCAAAAGGGGGGTTAACCCACTTCCTCCAACCCAAATGATAGGGGCTGCCCCCCCCTCTCCCCCATAATAAACATGGCGACGCCCCCCTTCCCCTCGCAAAACAAAGGGGTTGCCTTCACCTGTCCCCAGGTAAGGGGCTGCTTCCCTTTCCCACCCCAGAAAGAGGTTGTCATCTTTCCTTTTGTAAATGAGGACTACTTTACCTTACCACAGGTAAAGGTGTGCCTGCCACCCCTTACCTTACCACAAGTAAAGGTGTGCCTGCCACCCCTTACCTTACCACAAGTAAAGGTGTGCCTGCCACCCCTTACCTTACTATAAGTAAAGGTGTGCCTGCCACCCCTTACCTTACCACAAGTAAAGGTGTGCCTGCCACCCCTTACCTTACTATAAGTAAAGGTGTGCCTGCCACCCCTTACCTTACCACAAGTAAAGGTGTGCCTGCCACCCCTTACCTTACTGTAAGTAAAGGTGTGCCTGCCACCCCTTACCTTACCACAAGTAAAGGTGTGCCTAACACCCCTTACCTTACCACAAGTAAAGGTGTGCCTGCCACCCCTTACCTTACTATAAGTAAAGGTGTGCCTGCCACCCCTTACCTTACTATAAGTAAAGGTGTGTCTGCCACCCCTTACCTTACTATAAGTAAAGGTGTGTCTGCCACCCCTTACCTTACTATAAGTAAAGGTGTGCCTGCCACCCCTTACCTTACCACAGATAAAGGTGTGCCTGCCACCCCTTACCTTACTATAAGTAAAGGTGTGCCTGCCACCCCTTACCTTACCACAAGTAAAGGTGTGCCTGCCACCCCTTACCTTACCACAAGTAAAGGTGTGCCTGCCACCCCTTACCTTACTATAAGTAAAGGTGTGTCTGCCACCCCTTACCTTACTATAAGTAAAGGTGTGCCTGCCATCCCTTACCTTACCACAAGTAAAGGTGTGCCTGCCACCCCTTACCTTACCACAAGTAAAGTTGTGCCTGCCATCCCTTACCTTACTATAAGTAAAGGTGTGCCTGCCATCCCTTACCTTACTATAAGTAAAGGTGTGCCTGCCATCCCTTACCTTACCACAAGTAAAGGTGTGCCTGCCACCCCTTACCTTACCACAGGTAAAGGTGTGTCTGCCACCCCTTACCTTACTATAAGTAAAGGTGTGCCTGCCACCCCTTACCTTACCACAAGTAAAGGTGTGTCTGCCACCCCTTACCTTACTATAAGTAAAGGTGTGCCTGCCATCCCTTACCTTACCACAAGTAAAGGTGTGTCTGCCACCCCTTACCTTACTATAAGTAAAGGTGTGCCTGCCATCCCTTACCTTACTATAAGTAAAGGTGTGTCTGCCACCCCTTACCTTACTATAAGTAAAGGTGTGCCTGCCACCCCTTAACTTACTATAAGTAAAGGTGTGCCTGCCACCCCTTACCTTACCACAAGTAAAAGTGTGCCTGCCATCCCTTTCTTCCACCATACATAACCTGTTGCCCTCCATTCCCTCTCTAAAAAGGCTGTTCCCCCAACATATTACACACTAAAAAATTTGTGCCCCCCCCCCGCCCCACAAAAAGAACTGTGGCGTCCTGTTGGTGGTATGATGGTATATATATGCCTTAATATGCCCCCTGTTGGTGGTATGATGGTATATATGCCTTAATATGCCCCCTGTTGGTTGTTTTATGGTATATATGCCTTAATATGCCCCCTGTTGGTGGTATGATGGTATATATGCCTTAATATGCCCCGCTGTTGGTGGTATGATGGTATATATGCCTTAATATGCCCCGCTGTTGGTGGTATGATGGTATATATGCCTTAATATGTCCCGCTGTTGGTGGTATGATGGTATATATGCCTTAATATGCCCCCTGTTGGTGGTATGATGGTATATATGCCTTAATATGCCCCCTGTTGGTGGTATGATGGTATATATGCCTTAATATGCCCCCTGTTGGTGGTATGATGGTATATATGCCTTAATATGCCCCCCTGTTGGTGGTATGATGGTATATATGCCTTAATATGCCCCCTGTTGGTGGTATGATGGTATATATGCCTTAATATGCCCCCCTGTTGGTGGTATGATGGTATATATGCCTTAATTTGCCCCCTGTTGGTGGTATGATGGTATATATGCCTTAATATGCCCCCCTGTTGGTGGTATGATGGTATATATGCCTTAATATGCCCCCTGTTGGTGGTATGATGGTATATATGCCTTAATATGCCCCCTGTTGGTGGTATGATGGTATATATGCCTTAATATGCCCCCTGTTGGTGGTATGATGGTATATATGCCTTAATATGCCCCGCTGTTGGTGGTATGATGGTATATATGCCTTAATATGCCCCCCTGTTGGTGGTATGATGGTATATATGCCTTAATATGCCCCCCTGTTGGTGGTATGATGGTATATATGCCTTAATATGCCCCCTGTTGGTGGTATGATGGTATATATGCCTTAATATGCCCCCTGTCCCCTGAAGGTAGGATAGTGACTGCAGGAGAAAGGCAGTTTAAGTCTGCAGTCCACTGGGTACATGTTTCAGATAAGCCTGGGGTTGTAACTACTACTATAACTACTACTCCAGCTACTACTACTACTATTACTACCACTGCTGCTACTGTTACTACTACTACCATTGCTACTACTACTATTACTATTACTACTACCGCCCCCATCACCACGACTACTACTACTAATACAGTGGCTCAGGTGTGCTCAGGTTAATTACATACTAAAAGCCATTCAGGTAACAGGTGGTGGAGGTAATGAAGACAGGTGTGTGGGTGATTTAGGTGGGCAGTACTCCATTATAATTTATTTTTATTTTTATTTACTTGTTATGCTCAGATGATTATGCTCAGAGACGGAGTGTGTGAGACTGACTAGGAGAGTGTATGTGGCTGAGATGGAAAGGGGAAGGGGGAGCAGGAGACCAAGGATGAGGTGAAGTATATGAGAGGGGTGTGTGAGTTGGAGAAAGGGCAGCCTGTCAGCGAAGGATAGGGTGATATTGAGGTGGTAGATGTGTTTCAGTAGGTGTAGATTTTGTCCATATAGAGATACACATTACGCATTCAAAGTGGAGTAGGTTTCAAAGTCAAAGGACAGTACACACACACACACACACACACACACACACACACCACTTGTACACAGATCAGGCCAAACTTTGAGTGTGACATCCGTAGACTTCAACAGACCAGCATTTTTGAGTGAAGGTTTGATGGGCTGATGTGAACCTAGGTTAGGTCACTTTAGGCAGGGTTTATTTGGATTAGATCATTTTTGGTTGGGTTGGGTTCAGCTGAATTAGGTATTGACGGATTAGGTTAGATTGGGTTAGAATAGGTCGGTCTAGATAGGTTTAGGTTGGGATATATTAGGTTAGGTTAGGTTGGGTTGGATTAGGTCATTTTAGGCATGGCTGAGTTGGGTTAGGTCAGGTATGGTTAGGTTAAGTGAGACTGGGTAAGATTAGGTCTCTTTAGGTAGGGTTAGGCTGCGTTTGGTTAGGTTGGGTTGGAATAATTTTGGTTAGGTATGGGGAGGTTAAGTGAGATTATGTGAGGTTAGATAGAGTTAGACTGGGCTAGGTGACACACACACACACACACACACACACATACACACACACACACAAGTGGAATGTAATGTGGACAAATGTCATGTAATTAAGTTTGGTAAAAGTGAGAAAAGACCAGATTGGGACTATAAGTTAGGAAGTTCAACCCTACACTCATCAGAAAGGGAAAATGATTTAGGAGTGATTATCAGTAACAGACTATCTCCAGCTGACCACATCAGTAAGAAGGTAGGTAACATGTATACACTGCTTGCTAATATGGGGATAGCGTTCACATATATAAATAAAGACATGCTGAGAAAGATAATAACATCGTTCATCAGACCAACCCTGGAGTATGCAACAGTAGTCTGGAATCATCATCTCAAAAAACACATCTGTACCTGTACCTGTACCTATCCCATGACGTCTTGTTGATGTCATTGGGGCACCAGTGAAGACCTGAGCACTTCCCTGCATCCGTCCCTGTCCTTCACCGCTCTCTGGGACTCCGCGAACCTCATTCCTGTCCATGCTTGGATGTTGTCTTCCCATCTCTTCCTCTGTTCCCCTCTTCTCCGTCTTCCTCTCACTATTCCTTATAGGATTTTTTTGCGAGGCCTCTTGATCGAGATACTTGACCATACCATTTAAGCTTCCGCTTTTTAACAATTGTGAGAAGGTCATCATGAGGTCCTATTACATTTTCTACCATCCGGCGGATTTCCTCGTTAGTCACATGGTCTGTGTAGTGAATGCCTGGGACTTTCCTGTAGCATCGCATTTCTGTTGCCAGAATTTTTCGTTGCAACTCTGCTGTAAGTGTCCACGCTTCACAGGCATATAGGAACACAGATAAGACGAGAGACCGCAGCAGGTGTACCTTGTGGTGCAACCCGATATTTCTGTCCTTCCAGATGGTTCTGAGTCTCGCAAGATTAGATGTTGTTTGTGCAATCCTTGCCACTATCTTAGACTTTGAACCTTCGTCTGCTATGATGGAGACCAGACACTTAAAAGTCTTCAATGTTTCTAAGGTTTTTCCATTGATTCTGATATCTGAGGTGATGCCCTGGGTGTTGTTGGTCTTGATATTAGTTTTTTCGTCACCGATTTCCATACCGAATGCAGCGGCTGCTTCATCAAGACGTCTAACGAGATTAAACCAGGTCCTCCTCACTGCCTGCCAGTCAGTCGATATCGTCCGCAAAACGGAGATTGGTGATGGTTCTTCCTCCGACTGAAACTGTGCCTGCATGCTCTTCTAAGGCGTCCTGCATTATTCTCTCTAGCAAGATGTTCGGGAGAGTAGGTGATAAGAGACATCCTTGTCGTACTCCAACAGTGGTGTGGAACCATTCGCCTTTTTGGCCTCTCAGGAAGACAGCACTTGTGGCCTTGTCATACAGCTGTTTGCCCACTTCAACAAGCTTGGCGTTGATGCTGTACTTTTCATGGTTGACCAGAATGCGGCGTGCCATACCCAGTCGAAGGCCTTTTAAAGTCTACAAAGACATGGCAAAGGTCTTGCTGATGCTGTAGATATTTTTCACAGATGATTCTCAAGTTGAATGTCTGTTCGACAGTGCTCCTCCCCGCTCGGAAGCCTGTTTGTTCCTCGGCAATAATGGTTTCTGCTTCAGGCTTCAATCTGTTCAGTAAGATTTTCAGCATAACTTTGCTTGGGTGGCTAATCAGGCTGATGGTGCGATAGTTCTGGCACAGCTGTAGGTTTCCTTTCTTGGGCAAAGTAATGATAAGTGATTGGGTCCATGGAGTAGGCCATATACCAGTGCTGGGTCCATGATGTAGGCCATATACCAGTGCTGGGTCCATGGTGTAGGCCATATACCAGTGCTGGGTCCATGGTGTAGGCCATATACCAGTGCTGGGTCCATGGAGTAGGCCATATACCAGTGCTGGGTCCATGGTGTAGGCCATATACCAGTGCTGGGTCCATGAAGTAGGCCATATACCAGTGCTGGGTCCATGGAGTAGGCCATATACCAGTGCTGGGTCCATGATGTAGGCCATATACCAGTGCTGGGTCCATGGTGTAGGCCATATACCAGTGCTGGGTCCATGGTGTAGGCCATATACCAGTGCTGGGTCCATGGAGTAGGCCATGTACCAGTGCTGGGTCCATGGAGTAGGCCATATACCAGTGCTGGGTCCATGGTGTAGGCCATATACCAGTGCTGGGTCCATGGAGTAGGCCATATACCAGTGCTGGGTCCATGGTGTAGGCCATATACCAGTGCTGGGTCCATGGAGTAGGCCATATACCAGTGCTGGGTCCATGGAGTAGGCCATATACCAGTGCTGGGTCCATGGAGTAGGCCATATACCAGTGCTGGGTCCATGGTGTAGGCCATATACCAGTGCTGGGTCCATGGTGTAGGCCATATACCAGTGCTGGGTCCATGGAGTAGGCCATATACCAGTGCTGGGTCCATGGAGTAGGCCATATACCAGTGCTGGGTCGTTGGTGTAGGCCATATACCAGTGCTGGGTCCATGGAGTAGGCCATATACCAGTGCTGGGCCCATGGAGTAGGCCATATACCAGTGCTGGGTCCATGGAGTAGGCCATATACCAGTGCTGGGTCCATGGAGTAGGCCATATACCAGTGCTGGGTCCATGGTGTAGGCCATATACCAATGCTGGGTCCATGGTGTAGGCCATATACCAGTGCTGGGTCCATGGTGTAGGACATATACCAGTGCTGGGTCCATGGAGTAGGCCATATACCAGTGCTGGGTCCATGGTGTAGGCCATATACCAGTGCTGGGTCCATGGAGTAGGCCATATACCAGTGCTGGGTCCATGGAGTAGGCCATATACCAGTGCTGGGTCCATGGAGTAGGCCATATACCAGTGCTGGGTCCATGGTGTAGGCCATATACCAGTGCTGGGTCCATGGTGTAGGCCATATACCAGTGCTGGGTCCATGGTGTAGGCCATATACCAGTGCTGGGTCCATGGAGTAGGCCATATACAAGTGCTGGGTCCATGGAGTAGGCCATATACCAGTGCTGGGTCCATGGAGTAGGCCATATACCAGTGCTGGGTCGTTGGTGTAGGCCATATACCAGTGCTGGGTCCATGGTGTAGGCCATATACCAGTGCTGGGTCCATGGAGTAGGCCATATACCAGTGCTGGGTCCATGGTGTAGGCCATATACCAGTGCTGGGTCCATGGTGTAGGCCATATACCAGTGCTGGGTCCATGGAGTAGGCCATATACAAGTGCTGGGTCCATGGAGTAGGCCATATACCAGTGCTGGGTCCATGGAGTAGGCCATATACCAGTGCTGGGTCGTTGGTGTAGGCCATATACCAGTGCTGGGTCCATGGAGTAGGCCATATACCAGTGCTGGGTCCATGGTGTAGGCCATATACCAGTGCTGGGTCCATGGTGTAGGCCATATACCAGTGCTGGGTCCATGGAGTAGGCCATATACCAGTGCTGGGTCCATGGAGTAGGCCATATACCAGTGCTGGGTCCATGGAGTAGGCCATATACCAGTGCTGGGTCCATGGAGTAGGCCATATACTAGTGCTCCAGATCTTGTTGTAAAGGACAGTGAGTATAGTGATCATCGCTGCTACAAGATGGGCACCAAGAGTAAGGGACCTCAGCTATGAAGAAAGACTCGAAAAATTAAACCTACCAACATTACAGGTGAGAAGGAAGAGAGGAGACATGATTATGTTATATAAATGCATCACAGGAAAAGAAAAAAACAAACGTAAACGAGTATTTAACCTATTGGGAAGCAACATTAAGAGGACACTGTAGAAAACTGTACAAAAAGAGAGGTGATAAAGACGTAAGGAACTTCAGTTTCCCAAAATGAGCAGTTGATCAGTGGAATGCACTACCAAATAAAATAGTGTGTGCCAAAACTATTCATAGATTTAAGGATATGAATGATAAAAATGGTTTAATACACGGGACAGTACGAGCTTGACTCATTCCTATAAAGATACAGTTAGGTAAGAATACACACACACACACACACACACACACACACACACACACACACACACACGCTCGCTGGCTCAGTGGTAGCGTTCTCGTTTGCCATCTGGTAGACGGGAGTTCGAGCCTCGCTCAGGTTGCGAAAAGTTTCACTGACGAAGTGGGTGGTTACTGTCCCCCTTGAGCAAGGGGACGGGTGTGTGCGTGTGTGAAGGTCACAGCCTTGCCCTTAGATCAGACTATATGAGCTCTCAGCTTCCTTCCGGGAGGGTAAAAGCTGACGATTACGACCATCAAGTGATCCTGACCGACCCGGTGAATTACACAAAACCACTTATACACAGAACAGGCGAAACTTTGAGTGTGACACCCGTAGACTTTCACAGGCATGTAAATCTTAAGGAATGGATAGGCAATATCAACCTAGGTTTAGGTCACTTTAGGTAGGGCTTGGTTGGATTAGGTCATCTTTGGTTGGGTTGGGTTCAGTTGGATTAGGTAGAGACGGAATAGGTTAGAATGGGTTAGAATAGGTCGGTTTAGATATGTTTAGGTTGGGTTATATTGGGTTAGGTTAGGCTGGGTTAGGTTGGGTTGGATTAGGTAATTTTAGGCTTGGCTGGGTTGGGTTAGATTAGGTGTGGTTTGGTTAAGTGAGACTGGGTGAGATTAGGTCGCTTTAGATACGGTTAGGCTGCGTTTGGTTAGGTTGGGTTGGAGTAAGTTTGGTTAGGTATGGGGAGGTTAGGTGAGATTAATTGAGGTTATATATAGTTAGACAGGGCTAGGTCTCACACACACACACACACACACACACACACACACACACACATTAAGAAAGGAGGGATGAGAAAAGGATAAAAGTAAGGAAGGACTGAGGTGTAATGCATATCACACTTGTCAACAGCTGCCATAAATGAATGTTTTGTGTTCTACTAGTGCCAGCAAACAACCGACATACGTGCACACTTATGAATTCCCGTCGCCTTGTCCCCAGCCATTTCACTGTCCTGCTTTCAGCTCACATCCCTCCCTCTCTCATTAACTTCTCCACTCCATTCCTCCATCTCATCCTTGGCCTCCCCCTCCCTCTTCCCCCCTCCGCCTCACTCACATACACTCTCCTCGTTAGTCTCTCGTTCTCCATCCTCACCACTTTGACAAACCACCTCAGTGAATATCTCCATGATGGGCTTATTTCCTCTTCATGGAGTGAGCATCAGTGACCGTACCACCAAAAGTTCTTAGTATCGATAAACACACTTGCCAGGCGAAATTTTTCACGTCTTGCATGTAAGTCTGGACAGATTACTTAAGTGATATGTACCACACTACTTATTGGTCTTAAGTACACTTTGTTGACGACAATCTTAAGTTCCCCCGATGAGGGTACTATACGTGCTTCTCATTTTTGAGGTGAAGGAGGAAAGGAAGGGGAGACCAAAGATGATATGGACTGAAGGAGTGATGCTGGAGAATGAGAGACTGACCAGAAAAGTGTGAGAGATGGAGGGGGAGACCAAAGATGAGATGGAGGAATAGAGTGCATAAAGGTCGAGTCACAATGAGCAAAAGTGACTAACATGTTAGCCACTTTTGCGACCCGCTTTCATATTAACTTATCTCCTTTTGTAATTAAACATTTCATTCATGGTTAAAAACGGTTGAAAAATCGATATTTAGCTCATCTGAGTCCTTATCACAGCAACCAACCTCATATCAAGCTGAATCCCACTGACTGTTGGTCATTCGGCTTGCAAAGCGGCTAACATACAGTTTCCTGCCCAGTATGACACTGGCTTAACTTGTAGCAGCTACAGTTTCCTGTCTAGTATGACACTGGCTTAACTTGTATCCACTATCCTCGCCTGTCGTATGTAAAGGAAGATTTACTTAGTTTGATATACACATACTGGGCAGGGGATCGAACCCACGACTTTCAGATGACAGTCAGGAAGTCTATCTTTGTTGTGTATAAAGAAAGTAAGAGGTAACAGATTTTTTTATTTTTTTATTTAACAATAGGGCCACACAGTTTGAATACTAAGTTACGTAAAATTCGATTAGCCGCCGTTGTAATACAGGGATTAATCTCCTTGGTTACTTAGTCAAATTTAACTTCTTGGTCATCTTCTGAGCTAAAAAGGGGGCTGGGAATCAATGTCAGGTGAAAAAATGCAGTGTAGCAGGTACAAATCGCGCCAGTATTGCTGTAATAAGAGTTGCGAAGACAAAATCAAGCACGGTAGGTCCGGCAACACTCTGACGTGACAGGTAACGTACCAGATACCTCTATGCGCGCAGTTAGTGCCTATTATTCCTCATTTTACAATTATTCCAATATAATTTTGTTTGAAGAACTATCTATGTGTAACAAATTCTTTACGTTTATATTAGAATTGTTTACAAATATTACTGGATTTAAAACTAAGGTGTTGTTTACATCGTGGCAATATCAAATTCAAGATGGCTGCCACTGGTAAGTGATGTTGCCATATGAAGTTCTTATTTATATTCGTCTCTGATTCAGCTAGTTGCCTTTGCCTCCTCCAACCGACTTTATTTAGCGGTCTCTCATACTGAATGGACAGCGAGTCTGAGTTGTATTTTAAGGCTTGCATTCTCGTCAGTCAAGGAAGCTACCTAACACCTCTTCCTAAGCGATTTATTTTGAATATTACTCCTATGATGAGGATAAATGACACACTGATATTAACTAGCCGTATCCAAAAATAAACCGCTACGGTGTTGGGGAGCTTCTTTCTCGCAAGATAATACCGCTGTGTCTGTGTAGGTTTTAAAATCGGTGATATTAATAACGTACGAGAGATTCTTGACGTGTAATATGCAAAATTAATCTCTCAGGGAAAGGTTTTACGATTCTTCCTGTTTGTGAATCATAAATACAAAATTCAATTGATTTTATCTAGCATCCAATGAAAATAAAATCCTTGCTCTACTTTTATTAGGTAAAAATTATTAGCCTTTGAAAAGCACGATAATGATGATAATGATAATGATGATGATGATGATGAGAGAGAGAGAGAGAGAGAGAGAGAGAGTCGTAAAAATTAATACCTCTTTAAAATGTCAAAATTTCACCATGATTTTTCTTATGCAATTACAATAAAGGTTAATTGTGGCCAGTCATAAATTAGCAAGATTTTTATAGTGTGTGTAATTCACCGGGTCGGTCAGGATCACTTGATGGTCGTGATCGTCAGCTTTTACCCTCCCGGAAGGGAGCTGAGAGCTCATATAGTCCGATCTAAGGGCAAGGCTGTGACCTTCACACATGCATACACCCGTCCCCTTGCTCAAGGGGGACAGTAACCACCCACTTCGTCAGTGAAACTTTTCGCAACCTGAGCGGGGCGCGAACTCCCGTCTGCCAAATGGCAAGCGAGACCGCTACCACTGAGCCAGCGAGCGGTGTGTGTGTGTGTGTGTGTGTGTGTGTGTGTGTGTGTGTGTGTGTGTGTGTGTGTGTTTTCAGTTTTCATGATTGCCTTACGTCTCCCTCTGTGTGTGTGTGTGTGTGTGTGTGTGTGTGTGTGTGTGTGTGTGTTTTCAGTTTTCATGATTGCCTTTCGTCTCCCTGTGTGTGTGTGTGTGTGTGTGTGTGTGTGTGTGAGGATAGGTCCATTGGTAGTGGATCAGTCCAACACTGTGGCTAATATAAACCCACTGGGCATTAAGGTGTGCCATTTACCTGCCCCTATTGGCACACTGGTGGATTTAACCCCGTCCATTTATTTGTGTTGACTGTACCTCTCTCTCTCTCTCTGTCTCTCTCTCTCTCTCTCTGTCTCTCTCTCAGATACTCAGCATAGGAGACAGAGGAGGTTTGGGAGTATGGGTACGTGATGAGCTGAGGTGTAGATCTGGCCATGTAGAGAGGATGGAGTATATGAGACTGACTAGGAGAGTGTGTGTGACTGAGGTGGAGGGGAGACGGAGGAGCGGGAGACAAAGGATGAGGTGGAGTGGTGAGGTGGAGACGATTATGAGAACGGAAGGTGAGTTGGAGAAAGGGCAGCCTGTCAGCAAAGGACGGGGTGACACTGAGGTGGTAGATTTGAGTTTCAGTAGGTGTAGAATCTGTAGATTTGGCCATATAGAGATGCAGGTTACTCATCCAAAATGGCAGAAAATACACACACACACACACACACACACACACACACACACACACACCGCTCGCTGGCGCAGTGGTAACGTTCTCGCTTGCCAACTGGTGGACAGGAGTTCGCGCCTCGCTCAGGTTGCGAAAAGTTTCACTGACGAAGTGGGTGGTTACTGTCCCCCTTGAGCAAGGGGACGGGTGTGTACGTATGTGAAGGTCACAGCCTTGCTCTTAGATCGGACTATATGAGCTCTCAGCTCCCTTCCGGGAGGGTAAAAGCTGACGATCACGACCATCAAGTGATCCTGACCGACCCGGTGAATTACACATACACACACACACACATAAATGAAGACATGCTAAGAAAGACATTAACATCATTCATTAGACCAACCCTGGAGTATGCATCAGTAGTCTGGAGTCCTCATCTCAAAAAACAGATAGATAAGATTGAAAAAGTACAAAGGGCCGCTACAAGATGGGTACCAAGCTTAAGGGACCTAAGCTACGAAGAAAGACTAAATAAACTGAATCTACCAACACTACAGGAGAGAAGGAAAAGAGGTGACATGATAATGCTATATAAATGCATATCAAGGAAGGAGAAAATAGACATAAATGATTACTTAACATATGGGGAAGCATCAGCAAGAGGACACTGCAAAAAACTGCATAAGAAGAGAGGCGATAAAGACGTAAGGAAATTTAGTTTCCCAAATAGGGCAATTGATCAGTGGAATGCACTACCGAATGAAATAGTGTGTGCCAAAACAATTCATAAATTTAAGGATATGTACGATAAATATGGTTTAAGACACGGGACAGTACGAGCTGGACTCATTCCTGTAAAGATACAATTAGGTAAGAACAATCAGGTAAGAACACACACACACACACACACACACACACACACACACACACACACACACACACACACATTACATTGAACATTTACAAATGATAAGAAGCACACACAGACACACAGACACACACACACACACACACACACAGTACAGCGAACATCTACAAATGATAAGAAGCACACACACACACACACACACACACACACACACACACACACACACACACACACACACAGTACAGCCAACATCTACAAATGATAAGAAGCACACACACACACACACACACACACACACACACACACACACACACACAGTACAGCCAACATCTATAAATAATAAGAAGCACACACACACACACACACACACACACACACACACACACAGTACAGCCAACATCTACAAATAATAAGCACAGGAAACCTTCAGATATTAGGGATCTAACGAGTGTGTACGTCGGGGGTCGGGTTGCGAGAGGCAGACCGAAAAAGACCTGAGATGAGGACATAGAGTGTGACCTAAGGGATAAGGGACTAAATAGGGAGGCTGCCAGAGATCGAGCAGCGTGGAGAGCCATTATGTGACCAAGGCCGACGCATACAAGCTTATAGGAGCCTTTATAAACGATACGATACGATATGATCACAGTACAAAGCATATGATTAAGCAGTAAATAACCTACAGTATATAGTGTAGACTCAGAATGCAGTATAGATATCACTGGGAAATAGGCCAGGAATGATGTGATAAACTGTACATTAGGTGGAGAGAATGGACAGCACAATGCTCTGAGTGTCCAGTTGTGAAGTTATATAGAGATTTATGTTACACCACCGCCACTAAGGAATGTAACGACCCTTGAACATCGAGGCAACACAAGAACACACGAACAACAGCAGTGAGAAAAAAATACCAAAGTAATCAAACGAACTGTATAAATATTCGCCAGAGTTACTCATGTTCCCCCTCCATTTGCTGGCGATTTTCTTTGTTGCAAGCCCCGCCCCCAGAGCGGTGCCCAGCTGTCTGCGGCCACAACACACCCATGCCTCAGTCAGTACCACCTGCGGCCCGTCAGTGTGCTATGAGAAAGGGTTGGTGTGGATGTGTGTCGGTTATACCCGTGGTGCCTAGCTGTCTGCGGCCACAACACCCCCCCCCCCATGCGTCAGTCAGTACCACTTGGGGCCCATCAGTGTCGCTATGAGAAGTGGAGGGTGTAGGCGCGTGTCGCTTATACCCGTGGTGCCCAGCTGTCTGCGGCCACAACACCCCCCCCCCCCATACCTCAGTCAGACTCACTAGTTCCAATGACTGGTTAAAGTTACTTCACAGTGAGTGTAGACTGACTGAAATGCTCATTGTTGGAAGGGTATACAGAGCACATATACATTTTTTCTTTTAATGACACCAATACAGTAAAAACATACGTACATCAGTTCCAGTACTGGTAGTGATCTTCCCTCTCTTTTTTGGTCCGCATTCGGTCATGTTTATCTGCATTGTTCAAAACGTTTATTATTACCTGCTACATTTGTTTGTGTCGTTAAAGAATGATGCACATACCTGTACAATGGTTTCTGCAGCCAGTGTTTTGAATTCCTTGGGTCGTGTTTATAGTTCTGTCCTAAGGTTGAGATTGGCTTACTCCGTCATGTTGAGTGATTGAATTATTTATAGTTCTAAAAGGTACACAGTGCTTATACAACAAAAGAAATGTTTTGTTTTTTTTCTCTCACCACACTGTATTTCTTATTGTAACTTAATGAAAGATAATGTACACTTGTATCAACTGAATATTTGTGCAGTACTTCAAGGTTAATTATGGCTGAATGCCACCCTAGAGAAATCTCGAGCTACGATTGTCATTTCCAGCCTACATGTTTTGTTTCTTTTCGAAAATTATGCACAATATGATTAGTCGCTATTGACTTTACAAAGGAATAATGGTGTTTATTTTCTTATGGTCATCTTTTGAAACCTAATGCAGAAAAGGAAACTCATAGAAAACGGAGTAATTTAAATAAGGGCCAACAGTAGCTCCACCTCAGTCTTCACCGAACGATCTGTGAGGTAAAACGTACGAGAAATTTTTCTCTATTCTTTCGCTTGTAATTTGTTTTATACATTGACTTTATTATTTGTCAAACAAATTACTAAATTACTCTACTTTTCACACTGAATTCATGATGTCATTCTACAGTGTGCCTCTGACTTGGACAAATTTGACGGGGAAACCCAAACTCAGTGTTAACATCAAGATTCAAAATGTGTGCGTACCTTTCATAGTAGACACAGGGGCTGAGGTTAATTTGATCACAGTTAAGGCTATTCACCACTATGGCTTAGTGGACGCCTTTTATCCCTTGGACAAAAAGTTTGGCGAAATTCCATGCAAGAAAAATGTGGCAGTTGTGTTGGAATCGGTGAGCGGGCCAGTGAAAGTTGTATTGGATCTGATGGCAGATGGGCGGGTTGATGCGCCCTATGCAGTTTTAGGAATGAGTTTTTTAAAGTCGTGCAGTTGTAGTTTAAACACCTGTGAGTCTTGGCCAGTGATGACATTCAGGGTGCCGGAGGTGAAACCCGAATTCAGTATCCGTCGCTTTAGAAAAACAGTGAGAATTAATGATAAAGTGTTTGGAGATGTGAAGATCGATACTGGTGCCTACTTCAATTTACTACCAATAAATGAGGCCAGGAGACTTGGCCTGAAGGTAGATGTTGTAGAGCCGCCCATACCGCGGTACTTCCCCTTCAGCCAAGAGTTGTATCAAGTGGTTTCCTGCGTTAGCAATGTTCCTGTCCAAGTTGAGGGCAAGACCCTCAATGTAGACTTTCATTTGTTTCCTGGTGAATATATTTTGTTGGGTGTAAGTGGTATTAAGGATCAGACATTTTCTTTTACCCCGGGTCTTGCTTTCAGAGCCAGGTGTCACTGGATCAGATGGAAATCCAGCTTTTCTGGATCGGGGTGAATCCCAAACTTTTGATGACGACAGATCATGACATTTTTCTTCTCTTAGTTACTACTTACAGTTTTTAACTCACTTGTGACAACTCCTTGAAGTTTGCTTGCTATTTGTGGTGTTAGCCTCACTGCTGACACCTTCCTGATGTTGACTAGTTTGTATTCACTGACTGCTTGTGGTTTGTAGTGGAAAATGGATCACCTCCATAGGAGGATATGCTTAACCCGCCACATATTTCCCCCTACTTGCACATTTGTCTTCTGTATCTGGCATCATGGTTTTTGCCAGGTCATGTCACTCCATGGCGTATCTGGCACCTTGTTTTTGGTGGCAGTCATGGCTCTGCTAATGTTTCACGGCCACCATTTTTGAGGGGTCATCTCTCCTTGTGTATTTTTCACCACCCCACTTTTTCTGGGGGGAGAGGGTGGGGTTCCCCTGTGTCTTCGTTGTCACTGGAGCAATTTTGTTAGTGTTTTCTGATTGTGTGTGACTCCATAAACTCTCGTCAAGAAATGGGATTAAAAGGTTCCAGTTGCAAACATTATCTGAATCATTAGTTTCACCCCATACTTTTTTTCATGAATCCTTTTTTTTTTTTTTTTTATGTGATTTGATTCTTATGGTTTCTTCATCCTGAATTCACCTGGTTAATGACCCCATATCAGTCAGCCAGGCTATAATGAGGATGGGTTCAAAAGTAAAGGGTACCACAAATCCACAGGTATGGCGGTCCACAGCAAACTAGGCTGTGTTGTGGACTGAGTTGTATACCCCTAGTACAACATGACATTAAATTGTACTCACAGATGCTCAGAAGCTATTGACAAGCGAACTTCTGGAAGAGGATTTCAACCTGTGTGTCCAGCTCATTTCAGTTTTCGATTTACAGGTTGAGATCTGTTTTAATGGTGAAGTTTGGATTGACGTATTTAATGGAATCTTTATACTGTAGTTACCCATATGTATCTGTGCCTGTCTCTCCATTGTTTGTTAAGTTTCTTTTTAAAATCATATCCATACAGTATTTGACTGCACTGTGTGTGATGAGAGGTCATTCAATTTGCTCACTATTCGACTGCAGAGACAGTACTTCCCTATATCGAATTTTGTCATTTCCTTCAAACTAATAATTCCTAAGATGATTGCACAGTGGTGTCATGGTCATATATTGGAAGTATATTGCAGTGAACAAGGAAACCAGAGCTCCATCACCACCACCTCCCTCTTTTACGGGCAATATTATGTATATGATTGTTTTTGTCATATTTATAAAGAAAATTACTGGTGATATATATATATATATATATATATATATATATATATATATATATATATATATATACACACACACACACACACAAGAATCTCAGGTTAATCAGATTGGTCAAGTTTTGAAAGTAGAAAAAAAAAATAAATGATTAAACCATTCTCCTATAGCACTTAAAACTGCTTGGCAGTGATGGAAGGGCTGAAGAGGAATCCACGGTAGTTTTGCAGAACCTTCACAGGCTCTGGCTTACATACTATATCTCCCGTCAAAAAAGGTACCACAACCATTGTTATACATTTTAACAATTGAATATGAAGTACTTAACAAAATTCAGTCTTCCTCTAAGCCACATCATGCATACATAAGAGAGAAGAACGCAGTTGCACTAACAGTTGGTCCCCAGAAGTTGGACAGCGGTGACTTAATAGGGAGACTCTACCCATGGAAGATCACTGTTGATTATTTTTCAGTGTATATCAAGGTATGTTATACCACAGGACATCACCTTTCAGGATGTATTTCAGTTTTTGTTTCATTATTCTGAGTAAAAAGCCTTTGTTGGCAGTTGATGTCGATAAGAGATCCGCTCTGCTGGCTGTAAACATTAATACCGTATGTACTGTACCTGATGGAGTCAACACTGAGCTACCGTATAGTTTTGCCCTAGCATGGTTATTTCCCTCTTCCATGTTTGTCAGATACTGAAGAGAGAAGCATCACCAGTGCTGTACTCTTCTCTGAAAACCAGTTTTGATTTAGGCAGGGTAGAACTGTTCATGATTGGCTGTTTGCTCGTGGACAATGATGTAACTTTTTGGCAATTGTCTGGATGTGTTGTTGATGTGATACTATTTGATTTTAGCACTGCATGACTCTCAACCATTCTGGACGTATCAAACTAAGTTCATTGGGTATCAGTGGTCCTAAAAAAAAAAAAAAAAAATGCTTTAAGAAATAAGAATCTTCAAAGACTTGGCTACAAATTTTCTCCATGTAGGTAAGTCTGTATAAAGTACAAGGTGATACGGAAATGTGTAAAATTATGTTTTTCTAACAGTGTAATGATTACTTTGTACGTCATATCACAAACCCATAGTAAAAGCTGCATGCATGAAATTACCTGTGTCTCTAGTATGAACTACATTGAGTCTGTTCGTACGGATCACTGATTAAATGAAACTCGTAATGCATTAAAACATTTTATATAATACAGACTTACAAACAAGAGGGTAGAGGCCTCCACCATTTGCTGGCTCAGGGCCTCTGCAGCGCTAAATGCCGCCCTGGTATCTGATGTTCTCTGTCAAAGGCAGCCGAGGTACTTGACATCTACGCATTTTCCTGTCCACTGCATTAATGACATCAGCCAGGTAAATAAACAGATTAACAAGACAGATCCTCTTGCTCCTGAAATCATGTAATGATATATACAGGTATCGTTTCTAATTATGGGTGCTGCATCACTTTCTAGTGTCTCCATCACCCTAACTGCTATGCTTGTCAATGATGCAGGTCTGTAGTTGACTTGGATATTTATATTGCCTTTCGTAAAAAGAGACTAACATTTGCCACTGATCAGTGGTTTCCATTTAGAATATGCATCATTTACAAGAACTCTCTGCATTCTGCATGTCAAATATTATGTAATCAGCTGAAAAAGCTACTATTCTAAAGCTTTCTATCTTGAAAGGAACGTTATGTTGAAAGTTGTCCAAGGCCTTCATAAAGTCAAAACATATCACATCCATGTCTCCAGCACTCTTAGTAACTGCAGAGCTGTAGGTCTGTGTGATACGAAGCCTTGCTGTTCATTATTGATGAATATGTTTGACCTGGAAAATGATTTATTATTGCCTCGGTTTTCACACGAAAGTTTGCAATCAATGCTCGTTCCAATGACTGGTTAAAGTTACTTCACAGTGAGTGTAGACTGACTGAAATGCTCACTGTTGGAAGGGTATACAGAGCACATATACATTTTTTCTTTTAATGACACCAATACAGTAAAAACAAACGTACATCAGTTTCTTCCAGTACTGGTAGTGATCTTCCCTCTCTTTTTTGGTCCGCATTCGGTCATGTTTATCTGCATTGTTCAAAACGTTTATTATTACCTGCTACATTTGTTTGTGTCGTTAAAGAATGATGCACATACCTGTACAATGGTTTCTGCAGCCAGTGTTTTGAATTCCTTGGGTCGTGTTTATAGTTCTGTCCTAAGGTTGAGATTGGCTTACTCCGTCATGTTGAGTGATTGAATTATTTATAGTTCTAAAAGGTACACAGTGCTTATACAATAAAAGAAATGTTTTGTTTTTTTCTCTCACCACACTGTATTTCTTATTGTAACTTAAAGATAATGTACACTTGTATCAACTGAATATTTGTGCAGTACTTCAAGGTTAATTATGGCTGAATGCCACCCTAGAGAAATCTCGAGCTACGATTGTCATTTCCAGCCTACATGTTTTGTTTCTTTTCGAAAATTATGCACAATATGATTGGTCGCTATTGACTTTACAAAGGAATAATGGTGTTTATTTTCTAATGGTCATCTTTTCAAACCTAATGCAGAAAACGAAACTCATAGAAAACGGAGTAATTTAAATAAGGGCCAACAGTTCAGTACCACCTGGGGCCCATCAGTGTCGCTATGTGGAAGGGAGGGTGTAGACGTGTGTCGGTTATACCCGTGGCGCCTGGCTGTCTACCTTTGGGTCTAGACCAGCGGTTCCCAACCTGGGAGCCATGGCCCCCAAGGGGGCCATGGGACATTGACTGGGGGAGCATGGGCCATATTGGTAATATAAGATATTATAAGGTATTTGGTCTGGGTAAAACCTGACAGAAATCAAGTATGAAATATACCTTACTGTGCTAGTTTAGCCTTAAGTATATTGGGGTAATTACCGTTTTCTGCACAATATCAAATATTAAAAATATATAAATATACGATCTGAGTTATATAGGGGCCATGGAGCTTCTCATAATTTTCTCGGGGGGCCACAGGACCAAAAAGGTTGGGAACCACTGGTCTAGACAGACACTCAGTTGCCTGTCTAGGGCGGGAGGGGATGGCTGCATGCGGCTCCTGGGGTTGCAGATGGCAGCCTCCTACTGTGCTAAGCAGTACAGGCTTGCCAACACCTATAACGATTTATTCTGTATATTAAACCTCAATAACCTCTTGTTTGTTACTGATGCAAACTACGAGTATGTCGACGTCAGAGCGACACAAATGACATCACCAGACTGTCAAGGTGCAATAGACAAAATAAATCGCTAAGGAAGAGGTGTTTTGGCGTTGTAGTAGCCTACATATTCCTTGGTCATGTATTCTGCCTGTTACATATTTACATTGACTTTTAGGCTGCCTGTTTCGTTGACATGGTTTGCCACAGCGACAGACATTACAATACTGAGCTGTGCTGAGAGAGAGAGAGAGACGATATTCAGGATGGCTCAGACGTGTTCCTCTCTCTCTCTCTCTCTCTCTCTCTGCTATACAGAGAAGTGCTGATAAAATCATAAGTGTATATGAGTACCGATGTGTGTTTGAGTACTGGTGTGCATCTGTATGTTATGTGAACCTGTGTACATTTATAGGAAACTGTGTGTGTGTGTGTGTGTATGTAAAATTCACCGGGTCGGTCAGGATCACTTGATGGTCGTGATCGTCAGCTTTTACCCTCCCGGAAGGGAGCTGAGAGCTCATATACCGATCTAAGGGCAAGGCTGTGACCTTCACACACGCACACACCCGTCCCCTTGCTCAAGGGGGGACAGTAACCACCCACTTCGTCAGTGAAACTTTTCGCAGCCTGAGCGAGGCGCGAACTCCCGTCCACCAGTTGCCAAGCGGGAACGTTACCACTGCACCAGCGAGCGGTGTGTGTGTGTGTGTGTTCTTACATAACTTTACAGGAATGAGTCCAGCTCGTACTGTCCCGTGTCTTAAACCATATTTATCGTACATATCCTTAAATTTATGAATTGTTTTGGCACACACTATTTCATTCGGTAGTGCATTCCACTGATCAATTGCTCTGTTTGGGAAACTGAATTTCCTTACGTCTTTATCGCCTCTCTTTTTATGCAGTTTTTTGCAGTGTCCTCTTGCTGATGCTTCTCCATATGTTAAGTAATCATTTATGTCTATTTTCTCCTTCCCTGATATGCATTTATGTAGCATATGAATGCTAGTCTCATATTTGCATGCGGTGTATACAGGTTCATACATGTTCCGTGTGTGTGTATGCATTTGATTGTATATATATATATATATATATATATATATATATATATATATATATATATATGTACGTATGTATATGCTTGACCACCTGTTTTAATGAAATTCCCGTCAGACAACTCTCAGTTGTTGACAGACATACTGTACACACACACACACACACACACACACACACACACACACAGTGTAATCTTTTCTGTCAGGCGATTTTCATTTTTATTGTAAGAGTGAATTTCTAGCATTTTATCTATCTATCTGTCTACCTCTCTTTTGCCAGGCGCCTTAATCCCGTAAGGGGTGGCCACAAACATATCGCCTCCATGTCGCCCTGTCCCCCGACGTTTCACTGCCCTGCTCCCAGCTCACACCCCCCTCTCTCATATACCTCTCCACTCCATCCCTCCATCTCATCCTTGGCCTCCCCCTCATACACCTCTCCACTCCATCCCTCCATCTCATCCTTGGCCTCCCCCTCTCTCATATACCTCTCCACTCCATCCCTCCATCTCATCCTCGGCCTCCCCCTCTCTCATATACCTCTCCACTCCATCCCTCCATCTCATCCTCGGCCTCCCCTGCAAGACCATCTTTGTCTAAATAAAACCATTGGGCGCTAATCAGCCTGAAATACATGATCGGGCTGAAGGGGTACATTGAGTTGGCTTCTTGTGTAGGTATTGTAGTTGTTGACAGAACCCCGGCACCTTGACTGTGCAGACTGGAGGCGTCAGGGTGGTGGGGGTAGATGAGGCAGGGGGATGTGAGGCAGAGAAGGGTTAAGGAGAGGCAGGGGTGTTGGTGGTAGCAGGTAGGCAGGGGAGTGTGAGGCAGAGAAGGGCAAAGGAGAGGCAGGGGTGTTGGTGGTAGCAGGTAGGCTGGTGGGTGTGAGGCAGAGAAGGGTTAAAGAGAGGCAGGGGTGATGGTGGTAGCAGGTAGGCAGGGGATGTGAGGCAGAGAAGGGTTAAGAAAAGGCAGGGGTGTTGGTGGTAGTGGTAGGTGAGGCAGGGGTGTGTGAGGCAGAGAAGGGTTAAGGAGAGACAGGGGTGTTGGTGGTAGCAGGTAGGCAAGGGTGTTGGTGGTAGGGGTAGGTGAGGCAGAGAAGGGTTAAGGAGAGGCAGGGATGTTGGTGGTGGCAGGTAGGCAGGGGGATGTGAGGCAGAGAAGGGTTAAGGAGAGGCAGGGGTGTTGGTGTAGCAGGTAGGCAGGGCAGGCTTGGGGAAAGGTAGGGTGGCATGAGTGGAGGGGACAGAGGTGCAGGCGGCAGGAGTGGCAGTACTCAGTGTCTTGGAGGTAAACAAGAGGCAGGGCTGGGTTGGATGTCAGGTGGGGTTGGGTAAGGCAGGACTGGATCAGGCAGGGGGAGTGTGACAGGACGGGTTGCGAAGTGGAGGTAGGAAGGAGAGAAAAGTGAATGAGGTAGGGGTGGGGAAGGCATGGGGGGGTGAGGTAGGGGTGGGTGTGGTAGGGATGGGGAAGGCATGGGTGGGTGAGGTAGGGGTGGAGAAGGCATGGGTGGGTGAGGTAGGGGTGGAGAAGGCATGGGTGGGTGAGGTAGGGGTGGGGAAGGCATGGGTGGGTGAGGTAGGGGTGGGGAAGGCGTGGGTGGGTGAGGTAGGGGTGGAGAAGGCATGGGTGGGTGTGGTAGGGGTGGGGAAGGCATGGGTGGGTGAGGTAGGGGTGGGGAAGGCATGGGTGGGTGAGGTAGTCAAGCATCAGGGCGAATTAAGAACACTAGTCTTGATGGAAATTGTTTTTTTCATATCCCACCTGAGTTACGGACACACACACAAGTATCTTCCTTAATGACCTAGAGCAGCTTGTACAGCACCCTACCCGTATCCCTGACCGCCTTGGAGAGAGCTCCAACATACTTGACCTCTTCCTCACAACTAATCCTTCTGCTTACTCTGTTAATCTTTTCTCTCCGTTGGGCTCCTCCGATCACAACCTTATTACCTTAACCTGTCCTATCACTCCGGTACGGCCTGTGGACCCTCCAAAGAAACGTAGTCTGTGGCACTTTGGAGCCGCGGACTGGGAGGCCCTCAGGCAATACTTCTTTGATTTTCCCTGGAATGATTATTGCTTCCATGGCCATGAGCCATCTGAGTGTGCCTTGCGCATTACGGAGGTTATTCTCTCGGGCATGGAAGCATACATTCCTTTCTCATATCCTTTAACTAATGCAAGAAAGCCTTGGTTTAATCACGCTTGTTCTAATGCTGTCCGCAACAAGGAGAGGGCCTACAAAAGGTACCGGAGCCAACCCACCCCTGAATCACATCATCTTTACGTTTCTGCCCGGAATCGTGCTAAGTCTGTTCTTCGCTCTACTAAAAATAATTTCATCCATACTAAATGCTCTCAACTCTCCAACTTGAATTCTTCCCGCTCCTTCTGGCACCTTGCCAAAAATCTTTCTAACAATTTTACCTCATCATCCTTCCCTCCTCTTTTCTACTCTGATGGTTCTGTAGCTATTTCTTCTACTGATAAAGCAGATCTCTTCGCACAGACTTTCTCCTCCAATTCCACCTTAGACGATTCCGGTGCTGTTCCTCCATCACTTCCCCCCTCTGACTTCCTCATGGCTGACATTAAAATTTCTTGAGCTGATGTATTTTCTGCCATCACTGGCCTCAGTACTAACAAGGCATATGGGCTTGATGGGGTCCCTCCTGTTGTTCTCAAGAACTGTGCTTCTGTGCTTACACCCTGCCTAGGCAAACTCTTTCGCCTTTGTCTGTCAACTTGTACCTTTCCTTCTTGCTGGAAGTTTGCTCTCATTCAGCCAGTCCCAAAGAAGGGTGACCACTCCCAACCCTCCAACTATCGTCCAATTGCTTTAACGTCCTGTATTTCAAAAGTTTTCGAGTCAATTCTTAATAGAAAAATTTTAAGGCATCTTTCCTATCACAACCTTCTTTCCGATCGTCAGTATGGGTTCCGTCAGGGACGCTCCACTGGCGATCTTCTCACCTACCTTTCGGACTCCTGGTCATCCTCCTTTCGGGACTTTGGCGAAAGCTTTGCCATTGCACTTGACATCTCAAAGGCTTTCGATCGAGTCTGGCATAAATCTTTAATTTCCAAACTGCCCTCCTACGGTTTCTATCCTTCTATTTGTACCTTCATCGCTAGCTTCCTTTCTGGTCGTTCTATAGCCGCTGTTGTAGACGGCCATCGTTCTTCTCCTAGATCTATCAACAGTGGTGTTCCTCATGGCTCTGTCCTATCACCAACTCTTCCTTTTATTCATCAATGATCTTCTAAGCTGTACATCTAACCCTATCCACTCATACGCTGATGACTCCACCCCCTTCACCTTTCCATTCGGTTCCCGCAACGCCCATCTCAACAGTTACTTCAAGAAACAAGGGATGAGGCTATGGCACACCTTATGTCTGACTTGGCTCGTATCTCTGACTGGGGTAAAAATAATATGGTTGTCTTTAATGCATCTAAGACTCAGTTCTTACACCTATCAACCCGACAAAATCTTCCACAGGTATACCCACTAATGTTTAATAATATTCAGCTTAATCCTGCATCATCCTTGAACATGCTTGGGGTTTCATTTACTCCGGACTTATCTTGGAAAGATCATATTACATCTCTTGTAAAATCTGCTTCCAAGAGATTGGGTGTGCTAAGCTGACTCCACTCTTTCTTTACCCCTGCACAATTGTTGACTCTATACAGGGTTTTATCCACCCCTGTGTGGAGTATAACTCTCATGTGTGGGGAGGCTCCCCACATACAGCTCTTCTCAATAGGGTGGAGTCAAAGGTTTTTCGTCTCATTAACTCTCCTCCTCTTACTGACTCCTTCAACCTCTGTCTCTTCGCCGCACTGTTGCATCTTTATCTCTTTTCTATCGCTACGTTAATGGTCACTGCTCCTCTGAACTGTCTGCTTGCATTCCTCCACCTCTACGACGGGCGCGTAGCACCCGTCTGGCAGCAAACTCTCATCCCTTTTCTGTCCAACTCTAATGCAAGAGTTAACCGTTACTCCCAGTCTTTCATTTATGCAACAGGTCAGCTCTGGAACTGTCTCCCTCTGTCTGTATTTCCTGCTGCCTATGATCTCCAGTCTTTCAAACGCAGTGTGTCCAGGCATCTCAAAATGATCGGATCTTGAATTTGGCTCTCTATTGTATTTTGTTTTTTCTCTTGGAGGGAACTGTTACTGCGGGCTCATGGCCTTTGGTTCTTTCTTCCTCGCATAAAAAAAAAAAAAAAAGCTGAACGAATACACAGCGGCAAAACTAAACCATCTGAAACACGCCCTAGTAGTGATGGGGGTTTGCACCTGTATATCGCCAGTTGTAAATTATCGTTGGCTTCGTAACACTTCTTCCTTAGTGGTTTACCCGTACACATTACACCTTTATAAGCCTCTACAAGCAGCATGCAATCCCACCCACACCACTAACTTCTGATGAGTAAGTACGTTCGTTTGTTCAGTGATGGGAAGCTTTGGCTGGTACATTCTCTGTCTATCTATCTGTCTGTTTGTCTATCTGTTACCAGACGCCTCAATCCCGTAAGGGATGGCCACAAACAAATCGCCTCCATGTCACCCACTCCCCAGCCATTTCACTGCCCTGCTCCCAGCTCACACACGCCTCTCTCATAATCTCTCCATCTCATCCTTGGCCTCCCCCTCCCTCTCCCCCCCTCCACCTCACTCACATGCATGGTAGTATGAAGAAATATTAGAAAAGCGATGTATGGCTACGGTATAATCTTAGTCTGCCCTAAACCACTTCATTCAGGTGACGTATTATCCAATTTATTCTTGAAACTGTTTAACGTCTTAATTCAGCTTAACATTTCCCTAACTTGTCTTTTTAGCTACGGCCTTAATCAGCGCTGGCATAAACGACAACTTTTCCGAGTTGAATAAAATTGTTCGAAACATTTTCCCACATTGTACGGGAAAACGATAGTGACCTTACATTGCCTTGTATACATCACCAACATCGTATATTAATGCAGTATTAATGTACAGTTAGATGTTTACCACTAATTCGTACAGATTTATCCCTGAGGCACGAGTGAAAGATTTGATATAGTACGTACATTTGCGGTGATTGGCTGCTGGGCCTGACGCCGGAAAGAGATGACATCTGATTGGCTGTGTGACGTCACTACACTACCCACAATGCAACAGCCGACCAGGAGGGCAGGCGCAGGCAAGGAAGTTACCGGTGTGGTGTTTTTTGTTGGTGTATTTTTGTCAATGTACCAACTTGTGGTGCACTTACACAAGACTATGGGCCACATCAGCGGTGTGAGACAACAGCGAGCTGCCAGAACGAGGCAGCGATGTGTCTAGCAGCACAAATGAACGGGTAAGGCGTGTGAAAATAGCAAGCCTGTGCTGGTGTCAATATGGCAGGTGAGACAGTGTGAGGCGTGAGGTGTGGCAGCGTGAACCTGACGCAGTGCCATTGTTTTGGTCAATACCATCAATATAGTTCAGGCACCTTACATAGACAGAACCTGACGCAGTGCCATTGTTTTGGTCAATACCATCAATATAGTTCAGGCACCTTACATAGACAGAACCTGACGCAGTGCCATTGTTTTGGTCAATACCATCAATATAGTTCAGGCACCTTACATAGACAGAACCTGACGCAGTGCCATTGTTTTGGTCAATACCATCAATATAGTTCAGGCACCTTACATAGACAGAACCTGACGCAGTGCCATTGTTTTGGTCAATACCATCAATATAGTTCAGGCACCTTACATAGACAATATAGTTCAGGCACCTTACATACACGGAACCTGACGCAGTGCCATTGTTTTGGTCAATACCATCAATATAGTTCAGGCACCTTACATAGACAATATAGTTCAGGCACCTTACATAGACAATATAGTTCAGGCACCTTACATAGACAATATAGTTCAGGCACCTTACATAGACAATATAGTTCAGGCACCTTACATAGACGGAACCTGACGCAGTGCCATTGTTTTGGTCAATACCATCAATATAGTTCAGGCACCTTACATAGACAGAACCTGACGCAGTGCCATTGGTTTTGTTAATACCAGCAAATATAGTTCTGGCACCTTTCATGAACGAAAAATGTTGTCATATTGCAGCTGATTTCTTACAGATTAAACAAGACTCAGAGACACTGGCATTACATGATTACATCACTTGTGTAGCACTTTATGATTAGCATCGTATAACATGTGCCTATCACCTTCCTGCTGGAGCCCTGGCACCACCACCATTACCATAGAATCACCTAACCACCACCACCATTACCATAGAATCACCTAACCACCACCACCACCACATAGGCACCTCTCATCCACCACCACCCAACCACCACACCACCACCAACACCACCCCACCCAACCACCACTACCACCAACACCACCCCACCCAACCACCACCACCACCACCCGTCCACCACCACTTAATCACCACCACCACCACCGCCGCCGCTACAACCACCACCACCACTTGGATCTTGAGCTTTTCTTCAAATTAATTCATGGCAGTTATTCGTGTGTGTGTGTGTGTGTGTGTGTGTGTGTGTGTGTGTGTGTGTGTGTGTGTGCGCGCGCGCCTGCCTAGTTTAAGTGGCATGGTACATATATAGATGTATTGTGTGTATCACACGTTAATTTTCCCTCTTTAACATATATGTTTATGGCACTGACAGTGTAAGACAAGAAACAGACAAAACAAATCGCTGAGGAAAAGGCGTCACGGTCTCCGAACGGACCAGAAATCTATCTATCTATCTATTACCAGACGCCTTAATCCCGTAAGGGGTGGCCACAAACAAATCGCCTCCATGTCGCCCTGTCCCCCGCCACTTCACTGTCCTGCTCCCAGCTCACACACCCCTCTCTCATTTACCTCTCCACTCCATCCCTCCATCTCATCCTTGGCCTCCCCTCCCCTTCCCCCCTCCACCTCACTCACACACTCTCCTCGCCAGTCTCTCATCCTCCTTCCTCTCCACATGGCCAGAGTAGAAATGCAGTCCTATGAATGTCATCTTTCAGTCGTTTAAGCTTCTCTGTTGCTACTCATCCTGTCGTTCTCGTCAGTCCAATTTGCTGCCACTCATGGCCTCATTCTTGGTCTGCCTCTCCTCATTCTTGGTCTGCCTCTCCTCATTCTTTAGTCAGTTGCACGTGTGGATGTGGATGTGATGGGGAGCGTTAGGAGAAATACATTGAGGTGGATTGGCCATGTGGAGAGGAT
>NC_136985.1:15759857-15762357 GCF_032717465.1 Coenobita brevimanus
GGCCATGTAGAGAGGATGGAGAGTGAAAAGACTGACGAAGAGAGTGTATGTGAGTGAGGTGGAGGGGAAAGAGGGAAGGGGGAGGCCGAGGATGAGATGGAGGGATGGGGTGGAGAGAGGTATATAGAGAGAGGGGGTGTGAGTTGGGAGCAGGGAAGTGAAATATGGCAGGGGACAGAGGCGACTTGGAGAAGCGATTTGTTTGTGGCCACCCCAAACGAGACTGAGGCGTCTGGCAATAGATAGATAGATAGAGATGGACAGTTTAACTTACAAATCTGCATTGTTCTCACATCTATTTATTTATTTATCTATCTATCTGTCTGTCTCTCTACCTATCTATTAATATGTCAAACATGTAAGGTAATCACAAAATCAATCACCTCCATGTCACCCTGTCATCCACTATCACTTTGCTCTCTACCCAACTCAAGCCATCCCTCTCTCATACATGTACACACACACATACACACACACACACACACTCACACACACACATACACACACACACACACACACACATACACACACACACACATACACACACACACACACACACACACACACACACACTCCTCATATACAGTGAACCGATATATAGATAAATCCTTTATACTTATGCTGACTAAAAATTTATACCACTTATTGACACATGATATAATTTTCCCTTCAACCAACTGATGGCTGATGGTCGGGTAAATTCAAAGCCTCACACACAGTACACAGTTGTTGTTTCACATTATGCCCACAATCAGCCAAAAATGTACAAAACTAGTCGCTTTGTTTGTTGCAAGACAGCCTTTGTACTGAGCCGCTTATCAGGTGTGTTGGTGTGTCAAGTGATGCAACACTAGTGTGATGGTGCAGGTCAACCAGCAAGATGAACTTTGCACTGAAGCCAAATGACTGCCACTTGAGCTGAGATGGACACTTGTTTTTATGAGTATTTTTGTTGGTAAACAGCAAGTAAAGAGCAATTACTGCCAGTTTACCTGAGTTGTCATTGTTATACACTGTTGGATAGGTGGCCAGAAGCAAAAAACATATTGCCATTGAACCCATGTTTTAATTTACTCCATATATGATACAACATTATGCAGTGGAAATTTCAAAGGCATCCTCATCATAAACATTCATGGTGTTGACAGACACACATTCAAAAGATACCTATACATTTATATACCTCTCTCAGCAGCCATTCTGCTTCCCCCAAAAAGAGGAGAATGTTTACTGGAGTGAGCTCTCTCTCTCTCTCTCTATCTGTCTCTCCTTACTGTCTGTCTCTCTCAATTTGGCTTCATTCACAATTTTTCACAGCCTTCATGTAAACAACTATCCATGAATTAAACACACACACACACACACACACACACAATTACTGTACACAACACTCTCTTCACTATAAGGATGTTTGAAATTTCCACTGCATAATGATGTATCAAATATGTAGTAAATTAAAACATGGGTTCAATGGGGATATGTTTTTTGCTTTTCGGGTCACCTATTCAACAGTGAAAAAAAATAAGTCACATCTCAAGGTAAACTGGCAGTAATTTCCTTTCACTTGCTGTTTACCATCAAAAACAGTTATAAAAACAAAAGCTGATGCAACTCAGCTTAACTGGCAGTCATTTGGCTTCAGTGCAGTTCACTTGCTGGTTGACCTGCACCACCACACTAGTGTTGCATCACTGACACCAACACACCTGATAAGGCTCAGTACAAGGCTGTCTTGCAACAAACAAAGGACTGGTTTTGTACATGGCTGATTGTATATGTGAAACAACAACTGTGTACTGTGTGTGAGGCTTTGTACCCGACCATAACCATCAGTTGGTTGAAGGGAAAAATATAGCACGTATCAACAAAGGTACAACTTTTTAGTCATTGTAATTATAAGCGATTTATCACATTCTGGTTCTTTGTTTAAGGTGTGTGTGTGTGTGTGTGTGTGTGTGTGTGTGTGTGTGTGTGTGTGTGTGTGAGGTGTGGTGTGGTGTGGTGTGGTGTGATGTGATGTGGTGTGGTGTTGGGGGGGGGTCTACTGTACACACATACAAACTTTAACCACACCAATATATATGTACACATAAATATGTGCAGCAGCACAAACTATTGATTTGTGATATGGTGCTTAAAGAACGAGTGATGAAAAAGAGGACTTATGTACCTAGGAGGAAAATATGGAAGCTGAAAATCCAAGTAGTAAGGGATGCCTTCTATAGCGAGTTGAGGAGAGTGGTGGCTGAACAGGGAGCTGTAGACAGAGGCGTTAATGAACAGTACAGAGCCCTCAAGAACAATTTCTTGAGAGTTACATGCGGCTGGACAAGAGGACCACCAAGACATAAAGTAACTTGGTGGTGGGATGAGGGTGTAGAAGCTGCAGTTAAGGAGAAAAGAAGGCTTTTCTGGGAATGGAAGAAGGGTGGTAGCAAGGAGGAATATTTGGCTGTCAAGCATAGGGCTAGAAGAGAGGTATACAGGGCATAGTCTGAGT
>NC_136985.1:15767357-15812357 GCF_032717465.1 Coenobita brevimanus
CTCATCCTACACATCAAGCCAGCCATTATAATACACACATACAGGTTGTCCTGGGAGGAAAGGCCATAACTTCTAAAACAGACAAATGAGGGAATTAAAAAAAGAAAAAAAAAAGCTATATCAACTTGGGTTCAAATCTCAGTTGTCATGGAGCTGAACTTACTGATTACCTTATGGGTAAATTATGAAACCAATTTTTGTCCATAAGATCATCAATTACTGTAGCTCCAAAACAGTTGAAATTTGGACAAATGTTGAGTATTTTTTATAATTCCCGCCTCTTTCATTTCCCAAACGTATGAGTGTAAAGTCAGAAATAAGGCACTGACTAGGGAGACTGCCAGAGATAAAGCAGTGTGAAGAGCCGCCATTAGGTGACCAAGGTTGATGCATGCAAGCATGTTGGTGCCTTTACAAACGATACAAAGTCAAGGTATAAAAATTATGGGGACACTATACAGTACAGTATATACTCTTAGGCAGGAAACTCAGCTGCAAGTATACATGGAATCAAAATCCAAGCTGACACATGTTTTTAAACAATAACATTACAAATCTCAGATTTTTTTCTTTCTACAGTTTCCAGCAACTACCAGGAAATAATCAGCTGGTTATGGCACTAGGTTATGTACAGTAAGTGTCTCAACTTCCTCCTTATCCCATGGAAGGTTTGACTGATTGACTGACTGAAATATTTCTGATGGTGCCAGTGCCAGGGTCATAAGCCAACAGGACTGACAGGATGGTGGACTGCAGGATGTAGAAGACTTAAGTCAGCAGTCCACTGGGTGATTGAAGAGCTGAGAGGATGGAACTTGAAAATACTGTTGTTGTGAGGAGGAGAGGTAGACTGAAATGGTTTGGGGATGTTGAGGGGACATGAATGTTGTTGTGATGAATGGGGGACAGACTGAGATGATCTGAGGATGTTGAAAGGATCTTAAAGTACCGTATTGTCGTTGTGAGGAAGAGGGGTACATTGAGGAGGAGGGGTAGACTGGGGTGGTTTGGGGATGTTGAGGGGACTAGAATGTACTGCTGTTGTGAGGGGAAGGTGTAGACTGAGATGGTTCAGGGATGTGGAGGGGATGGAGGTTCAGTCAAGTCTACCTTAAGTATAAACACAAGGCTGCCTCATAAGACCAATCACACAAGTTCCACACAGGGTTAATTAAAGCATCATTCCCTCTTGCTCCCAGGCCCTGCAAACTGAGCTTTTAGTGTGACTTGTTGCAAATGCGTGCACTCACTGCAACATGTCTCAAGTCAGTGCATGCCAACACATCATACAAACAGACATCTGCTAGGTTAAGGTGAGTCAGCTCCTGTGTTAATACAGTAGGTCATAATTCTTGTCAGATAAGGATGCTCCCTAACACCTCTTCCTTGCTGGTTTATTTCCACATGTGCCAGTGTAATAATTGCTTTGATAGTATTGATGCACTCTGATGTTGATGATAAAAAAGAAATAAATACGATACAAGACTAATAATGAGTAGCATGCAAAGTAAATCACAAAGGAAATAGTGTTTGTAAGCATCCTCACCCCTCAAGAATACTGGCCTGGGTGGACAAGGGTGGACAGGGAATCATTTTTGAGCTGTTACCCCCCCTCCCCCCCCAAAAAAAAAATGTTCAGCCCCATTCCTCTCCGTCAACAAAGCAACCTCTGGCAGTCTTAATTTTAAAACATTAATGGAAGTTTGAAAGCTGTAAAAATGGACATGAAATTTATATGGTAATTTATCCAGCAAGGATGGGCTGTAGCAGACTTATGTGGGAGGAATAAACATAATAAGCAGGAAAAGATACAACCAGTTATGCTGTACTTGTATCGTAATGTTTATAGTAAGCAATCATCATATCGTATCGTTCACAAAGACTCTAAATACTAGCATGCATCTGCCTTCATCAACTCATGGCAGCTCTCCACATCACTCGATCTCTGGCAGCCTCCTTATTCAGTGCCTTATTCCTGACACATCACTCTTATGACTTGTCGCAAGTGTTTTTTAATCTATCTTTCACAACCCCACCCCCATGTTCACACATCTCACCTTCTGCACTAAGCAGTACCAATACAAGGGTATGTGTCCGGCAACTCCCTCCCTGTCCCCTAAAACATCTACACACCAAATATATGCATCATCATCATCATGCAGACCTTTTTTCCCACCTAAAGATGGGGTGAAGTAGGGTCCAGTGAGCAACAAGTACTGTACTTAGACACAAACAAGGTACATGTAAATCATCATCATCATCATCTCTTTCCCTACCAAAGAATGGGATGAGGCATATATATCCACATCATCACCATCAAAATCATCATCATCATATTCCAGAATTTATTTTTTGACCTAAGAATAAATTATAATTAATAACAACAACAATAATAATAATTATCTATTGTCAGATGCTTTAATCCCATGAGGGGTGACCCAAACAAATCACCTCCATTTCATCCTGTCCCCTAACATTTCACTGCCCTGCTCCCCGTTCACATCCCCCTCTCCCATAAACCTCTCCACTCCATCCCTCCATCTCATCCTTGGCCTCCCTTTCCCTCTCCCCCCCTCTCACTCATACACTCTCCTCGTCAACCTCAATGTGTTTCTCCTAATGCTTCCTATCATATCCACATCATTCTAATACCAATAATAATACTAATACTAATAATAATGAAGAAATTAACTCTACCACCTCACCTAACCTAACCTAACCAAATTTCTAACTTAACCTAGCCCAACCAATCTATGGGCCTTCTGATGGTATGGAAGCTCCCTAACACCTTTTCCTTAGTTATTTATTTTGGGATATGGCTGGTTCATATGTTTCTGTACCCTATATGCAGAGTATGGTGGTACTGGAATGATTTTTGTAACAGAAGAAAATGGTAAGGTGTAATAAACAAACCTAAATCAGTTAGGAAAAGGTGTTAGGCAGCTTCCTTAACTAAGAACAGAAGTCCAAGTTTCAACCATTACAGTGCCACAATTATTGATAACCTTAGGGAGAAAAAACAGTCTGCCTAACATCTTTCCCCAAGTGATTTATCTCGCTTATTATATGTTACTATACTCCTCTGTGTTTCTTAAATCATTCCAATATCACCATCCTCTACATAAGCAAGGTGCAAAAGAATAGTAACCAGCCAGATCCAAAAAAAAATAGCTGAGGAAAAGGTGCTAGGGAGCTTTCTTAACTGATGATAACAATTCCTGAAATATCTAAACAATTACCACAACACCATGTATGAAAAAAAATAAAAATAAAAAAATAAATAAGCAAAAAGTCAAAACACAACACAGTATTTTAGTGAGATCTTAACACATTTCCCTACGTGATTTATCCAGCACACCACATCGATTTTCTTGTCCATTACTGATATAAGCTTTGTCAACACTGAAACGCCACTGCATTCATGCTGGTCTTAAGGGGCAATATGCATAATAAATGGCTCAGGATGGGTTTTAGATAACATACAAGCTTCTTTGTACGTCTTCCTTCACAACTTATCCTGTACACTTTACCTAAGTATTTTCCTGTATGTTACTGAGGCAAATCATTGATACTAAAACAGTAAGATACTGATGAGTGAGTTAAAGTGGAATATGCATAATAAATTTATAAGGGTAAGTGGGGGCACTCACCATCCACTCACTCAATGTAGTGCTGCTTTGAGTGTCTGCCCTTTCCTCTCTTCCTTCCTTCTTCTGTTTTTCTTTCCTCTTCCTTCAGCCTACTGGTGACTACACTAAGTGACAAGCCAAATGGTTTCCTGTACACCAGGAAACCATTTACTATGCTCGGTGGTAACCATATAACCAAATTATGGAGCCTGGTGGTTTAGAAAGTAATTATGGTGCTCTAAGTGGATTGAGCCGGTGCAGGTTTATATCCAAGGGTGATTGGGGTTTATTGCTCTTGTAATGCTTAAATGCCAGGACCAACTTGCCTAGCCCTGGGCCTCTACACTCCTTATGGAGCAATACAAGACTGGATGATGGCTGGAGGGATGGATTTCTAATGAAGGAATTTAGGGGATACAGGAGGGTTCTTAACACCTCTTCCACAGCAACTTATCCTGCCCACTGTAGCTAACCATTCTCCTATATGCTACTGATGCATAACCATTTATCACACTGCACAGACATGCTGGACACTGTGCTCATATTAACAGGCTTGTACATACCCAAGCATGACAAACTGCCATAAATGTGAACAGTTACTAATGTAAATAGTGACATAAATGTAAATAGTGGATTGCCACTATACATACACATACAGTATTTTAACATGTTATTTTTATCTTACACTTGGAATTTCAAGTCCAACTGTTACAGATTTTTTAAAATGGAGGACACCTGTAATCTGGTGTATGGATTATTTTTCTTATTCATTTGATTTTCCTTCCTCTGGTCTGTCATTTATATATATATATAAAGCACTTTACTGTATAAAAAAAACAACAACTTTGGAGACTAAACTGGCTGTGGCATTTGTATGGCAGGTGCAAGGCAGCTGCATCATCTGCCTCAAGGTTAATGCAGTACTGAAGTCCAAACAGCCTCAAGGTGAAGCTCAAAGACCCTCAAGGTGAAGCCCAACAAACCTCAAGACTATTAGCCAGACCCCCCATGGGTGGAGTCAGTGGATGAAGGACAGCACAGCTGCACCAAAACAGCCCACTCCTCCCTCACTACATGATGCTGATCTGGAAAGGCAGGGAATTATTACCAATGGTGGTGGTGGCTGAGCTGGTACAGAGGTGGTCTGTTGTCCTAATGGTCACAGGATGGATGGATGGATGATAGAGGACAGTTCAAGAAACTGAAGTTCATTAAAACAGACTTTTATGACCTACCATATCACCCACCACCAAGTCACAAAAACATTTCTGTTACCAATACACCAGTGTTGAATGAAATGGCCTTGATATACAGTTAGTATGGCCAGTGGGTGTTAGTGCCAAAATGGTGACATGTGGAGATGTGTACACAGAAAGACTGCTGGGCCTTGGGGAATGGGCTGCTAGTCTGTGCCTCATTTTGGATGCATTATATTAAAGACAGGAAACATAGTTTTTATCATCATCATCATCCAATCCTACGTTGCCCCGTGAGGAGCGTAGAAGCCCGGGGCTAGGCAGTTGGTCCCGACATTTAAGATGAGAGTGACCAGCCTCACTCATCCCTGAGTGGCATTACATGAGCAATAAACCCCAACCACTCCTTGGATATAAACCTTCACCAGCTCAATCCGACTGAAGCACAATAATTATTCACTAAACTACCAGGCGCCAAAATCTGGTTATATGGTTACCACCCAGCATAGTAAATGGTTTCCTGGTGCACAGGAAACCATTTGGCTTGTCACTCAGTGTAGAGTCACCCACAGGTTGAAGGAAGTGGAAAGAATGAAGGAAAGAAAGACAGAAGAGGGAGTGTAAAGTTACCCGTAGGCAGAAGGACAAGGAAAGAATGAAGGAAAGACAGAAGAGAATGGAAGGAAAGAAGGATGGAGAAGAAACGGCAGACACCCAAGAGCAGCACTACATCGAGTGAGTGGATGGTGAGCACCCCCACCTACCATACTATAGTTTTTAATTTTGCCTAAAACTATCTGCCAACTGGACTGTTCATTTGTAACAAACTTTTAACACCAGAGTATGCAGGTCATCACAAAGCAGTGCTATGGGAAGGATGCAAAGCTGCTGTCTGTCTGTCTTACTGTTCCACTGAGCCATGTCAAACAGGCCGGAAAGGATGAAAAATCTGGGTCAAGTTAAGGTGAAACAAATACAACTAAGATTATGATTCTTTACTGCCACTACAAGCTGAACACAAGTGCCCCTCAACTACCTCCCTATCCCCCAAATGGACGATGCTGGATTATGGAAGTGCACTTGACCCTGCACTCCACTGGGTTCATGTTCAGAGAAGCCTGCAGCCAAAACAAGTTGGGGGGGGGGGGGATCATTGGGCCAAAAAAAATAATCTGGCATCAGCAAGCATAAAACAGATAACCCCGAGCTGACAATTACGTCAATTGTGTCCCATGTGATAGATTACATTTAAAAGATTATGGCAAGGTAACAACAGAGGTGACTGCTGCTGTACAACAAATGTAAAAGCAGAGGAGGGGTTAAACACACACACACACACACACACACACACACACACACACACACACACACACACACACACACACAATTCCCTCTCCCTCTCTCTCTCTCTCTCTCTCAGTTTACCAGACCATTGAGCTTCCAGTAACAAGGCTCTCACAGGGCTGGTCTGAAGGATAAGTTCATGATGGTTATGAAAATGGTGAAGCCTGTAGTGAGCAAATATGAACAAAAAATAAGTGAATGTGTTTAAAATAAAGCAAATCATATCCAAATTGTGACAAGTCTAGAGGATTATTTTCCCAAATAGATGTATGAATGAATGGAACAGTTTGGAAGGGGAAGTGGTGCAAGTAAAGATCTTAACTGTTAAAAAATAGATTGGATATACAACTGGGTGTGAAAGGTAAGAAGTGTGAACATTGGGGGATGGGGTTGCAGGAGAGAGAGAGAGAGAGAGAGAAAAAAAAAAAAAAAAACTGGGATGAGAACACTGACTTCAGGGATACGGCACTGAAATGGGAGGCTGCCAGAGATCAAGCAGCATGGACAGCCGCCATTAATTGACTAAAGTCAAAGCATATGAGGATGTTGGTGCCTTTATAAACGATATGAAAATCCCATCTGCCCCCTTTGGAGAGTAGTGTCCCTAGGCTAGGCTACTTAGTCCAGAACATATAAGGACGGGGACTGACCTATACCCCTGGTAGCATTAGTTGACAGTAAAACCTCTGGCCATCTCTTGGACTTGAACCGCAGTGTGTAGACTGCAGCATGTAGGCCATAGCATGTCGGATGCAGCATGTAGGCTGCAGGTGTAGATCGCATCGTGTAGGTCGCAGCGTGTAGGCCACATCGTGTAGGCCACAGCGTAATCCAAGCACTATACCAACTGCACCACCAGGCATCTGAAAATGGGATGGTTATATAGTTACACTTGCATCATCATCAAGTACTTATTCCTACCTAAGAAGGGGGTGAGGTAGGATCCAGAAACAGTGAAAGAATATTTTGTTCATAAGAGACAAATGGGAATCAACGGGAATCACTCTGAATCTAGTACAGCCACACTTACCGTTGGGTGAGTGTGTACAAACTGCGACTTTGACTTTTACAAATTTGTAGATAAACTCCACAAACATGGCAAAGAATCCACCAACTTTATGACACTATGGTCTTCTACTCAAGAGTGTTAAGTGCCCACAATGCATCAGAGCATCAATAAATGCAAGATGGGGGGACGGCACCGTAATGGCAGGGGACAGGGCGACGTTGAGGTGATTTGTTTGTGGCCATCCCATATGGGATTAAGGCATCTGGCTATAGATAGATTTTTGCCTGCCTTAATATGCCACAGACAAACCAGCAACCAATGATTATAAAATACCAGTACTAAGGTTTTTTTATATGGACTGTATGGCTGTCCGGGGTTAGGTGAGAAAGTGTTTTGGATGGGTAATGGTCCAACAGGGTTACCAACAAACAAGGCCTGGCGTGTCTAACATTGAAATACTGTATGTTAGCATTGGGTTACGTTTGGTATTTGGATTGATTTCACCTAATTGTGATTTTTCATTTTCATTTTTTGCCCTATTTCATTCTCTAGAGGGGGAGATGGGGGGTCTATATAATAAAAAAAGAAATGTAGAAATGTCAATTAAAATCAGGATTAGGTTAGGTTTGGTATCTGGCTTGATTTTCACCAAATAGTTTGTGATTTTTATTTTTTCTGACATTTCACTCACTGGAGGGGCAGATGGGGGTCTAAAAAAAAAAAAGAAAAAATTGAAATGTGGAAGAAATATCAATTAAAATCATAGAGAAAAATAAAAATCCTTAGGAATGAGACATTTTCATGCTTGCACAGGTATTTCTATGGAACGGTAAAATAACCATATCATATAAACATTTTTCAGAATAAACTACATGTAGCTCTAATACTCCAATTTATCTTAACCAATATAATTAAGTGCTTGTTCATAAACAGCATCAGCCCTCCAGAATACATGGATGGCATTAATTACTGGCGATTTAAATCACCTGCACCTGTTCAATGGCTGAATCGGCTCGGAACCTAAAATCGAAATATAATGAATTTACTCTTCATACCAAAAATTATAACACAGTTAACTAGTCTATGTTAGTCCTGAGCGATTGCCCTTGTACAAGATTGCATTCAGCCTTGTATAAAAAAATGGATGAGAGAACTATTATGGGTTTTAAAACCTACATCATCACCTACCTGTTAAAGGGACAGCTTTGCACACCCGAAGTAAACACCGCCCTTTACCCTCCTTGTATACAATAATTACACCCTTATTAAACTACCTCAACCACCAATATTGGCACTAGACACTGATTAATACCTGGACAGGAAAATTACCACGACAGTACTTAAATACCTATGAATTATAACAAAAACATCCACTCACCTTTAACCTCCTGCCCGCCTTGCCGAGTGCCCGTGACGACACATTTTTTCATGAGTTATACATATATTTTATTATGGATAACCAATTTTCCAAACAGTGATTAATGTAAAAATTTAATAAAGAAGCAAGTAAAAATACTCGTTGTTTTACATTTCCCTGTACTGTACTTTGCCAGTGACTTATTTTACACATCAAGCCATACGTGCGGTGTGCTGCGGTGAGGATCTGTCCCTTCTTCTCTTTGGGAGATGTAAATGAGTATGTTTGAGTGGATGAGTATATTGGAAGTGTGTCGTCCTGTATCGGCTACCTCCCTTTTCTTGGGGGAAGCAGCCTAGGTATATAGAAAGATAGATAGACCATTATAATCCCGGATGTTACTGATGCAGCGTATATAGACGTAAAATTGCCATCTGGCCGTCATGAAAACTAATGGTCATCACAGTCAGTGAAGCAGTGGCGTGGCCGGGTGTTCACAAAAAGGAGTACGAGATAGGGACAAACCCTGGCATGAGGGGAGGGGGGGGGGAGAGATATCGCTAGACAGAATGGACACATTAATTCAGACAAAATGTTAAATGTGGGGAGGGGAGCCAAGAGTTTGCCTGGGGACCCGGGCTGATCTAGACGTGAACATTGTGAAAAAAGGGGGGGGGGGTGCCCCTTCCATCAGAAAATAGAAAACGGGGCTGCCCCACCCACCACAAAAAAGTGGGGGGGGGTGCACCCTCTTCTCCACAGATAAAAAAAGAGGGGCCGGGTGCTGCCATCCCTTACAAACTTAAAAGGGGGATTGCCCCATCCCTCACAAAATCAGAAGGGGATTGCCTCATCCCCTTAAGATAAGGGGGCTGCGACCCCCTATCCCCTAATTAAAAAACATTGGCAGACTGAGATCCCCAGTTTCCCTTCCCCCAAAGGGGGCCACCCACCCCCATTCCTCCAAAATAGGGGAGTTGTCCACTCTCTCACACAAAAAAGAGGGCCAGCCCCTCCCCCACCCTAATACAGGGAGCCTTCCTCACCAACCCAAAAAGGGAGTCTGACCCCCTTTCCCTACCAATAAAAGCAGGAAGGCTTCCACTTCCCCATCCCCAAAAGGGGGGTTAACCCACTTCCTCCAACCCAAATGATAGGGGCTGCCCCCCCCTCTCCCCCATAATAAACATGGCGACGCCCCCCTTCCCCTCGCAAAACAAAGGGGTTGCCTTCACCTGTCCCCAGGTAAGGGGCTGCTTCCCTTTCCCACCCCAGAAAGAGGTTGTCATCTTTCCTTTTGTAAATGAGGACTACTTTACCTTACCACAGGTAAAGGTGTGCCTGCCACCCCTTACCTTACCACAAGTAAAGGTGTGCCTGCCACCCCTTACCTTACCACAAGTAAAGGTGTGCCTGCCACCCCTTACCTTACTATAAGTAAAGGTGTGCCTGCCACCCCTTACCTTACCACAAGTAAAGGTGTGCCTGCCACCCCTTACCTTACTGTAAGTAAAGGTGTGCCTGCCACCCCTTACCTTACCACAAGTAAAGGTGTGCCTAACACCCCTTACCTTACCACAAGTAAAGGTGTGCCTGCCACCCCTTACCTTACTATAAGTAAAGGTGTGCCTGCCACCCCTTACCTTACTATAAGTAAAGGTGTGTCTGCCACCCCTTACCTTACTATAAGTAAAGGTGTGTCTGCCACCCCTTACCTTACTATAAGTAAAGGTGTGCCTGCCACCCCTTACCTTACCACAGATAAAGGTGTGCCTGCCACCCCTTACCTTACTATAAGTAAAGGTGTGCCTGCCACCCCTTACCTTACCACAAGTAAAGGTGTGCCTGCCACCCCTTACCTTACCACAAGTAAAGGTGTGCCTGCCACCCCTTACCTTACTATAAGTAAAGGTGTGTCTGCCACCCCTTACCTTACTATAAGTAAAGGTGTGCCTGCCATCCCTTACCTTACCACAAGTAAAGGTGTGCCTGCCACCCCTTACCTTACCACAAGTAAAGTTGTGCCTGCCATCCCTTACCTTACTATAAGTAAAGGTGTGCCTGCCATCCCTTACCTTACTATAAGTAAAGGTGTGCCTGCCATCCCTTACCTTACCACAAGTAAAGGTGTGCCTGCCACCCCTTACCTTACCACAGGTAAAGGTGTGTCTGCCACCCCTTACCTTACTATAAGTAAAGGTGTGCCTGCCACCCCTTACCTTACCACAAGTAAAGGTGTGTCTGCCACCCCTTACCTTACTATAAGTAAAGGTGTGCCTGCCATCCCTTACCTTACCACAAGTAAAGGTGTGTCTGCCACCCCTTACCTTACTATAAGTAAAGGTGTGCCTGCCATCCCTTACCTTACTATAAGTAAAGGTGTGTCTGCCACCCCTTACCTTACTATAAGTAAAGGTGTGCCTGCCACCCCTTAACTTACTATAAGTAAAGGTGTGTCTGCCACCCCTTACCTTACCACAAGTAAAGGTGTGCCTGCCATCCCTTTCTTCCACCATACATAACCTGTTGCCCTCCATTCCCTCTCTAAAAAGGCTGTTCCCCCAACATATTACACACTAAAAAATTTGTGCCCCCCCCCCGCCCCACAAAAAGAACTGTGGCGTCCTGTTGGTGGTATGATGGTATATATGCCTTAATATGCCCCCTGTTGGTGGTATGATGGTATATATGCCTTAATATGCCCCCTGTTGGTTGTATGATGGTATATATGCCTTAATATGCCCCCTGTTGGTGGTATGATGGTATATATGCCTTAATATGCCCCGCTGTTGGTGGTATGATGGTATATATGCCTTAATATGCCCCGCTGTTGGTGGTATGATGGTATATATGCCTTAATATGCCCCGCTGTTGGTGGTATGATGGTATATATGCCTTAATATGCCCCCTGTTGGTGGTATGATGGTATATATGCCTTAATATGCCCCCTGTTGGTGGTATGATGGTATATATGCCTTAATATGCCCCCTGTTGGTGGTATGATGGTATATATGCCTTAATATGCCCCCCTGTTGGTGGTATGATGGTATATATGCCTTAATATGCCCCCTGTTGGTGGTATGATGGTATATATGCCTTAATATGCCCCCTGTTGGTGGTATGATGGTATATATGCCTTAATTTGGCCCCCTGTTGGTGGTATGATGGTATATATGCCTTAATATGCCCCCTGTTGGTGGTATGATGGTATATATGCCTTAATATGCCCCCTGTTGGTGGTATGATGGTATATATGCCTTAATATGCCCCCCTGTTGGTGGTATGATGGTATATATGCCTTAATATGCCCCTGTTGGTGGTATGATGGTATATATGCCTTAATATGCCCCGCTGTTGGTGGTATGATGGTATATATGCCTTAATATGCCCCCTGTTGGTGGTATGATGGTATATATGCCTTAATATGCCCCCTGTTGGTGGTATGATGGTATATATGCCTTAATATGCCCCCTGTTGGTGGTATGATGGTATATATGCCTTAATATGCCCCCCTGTCCCCTGAAGGTAGGATAGTGACTGCAGGAGAAAGGCAGTTTAAGTCTGCAGTCCACTGGGTACATGTTTCAGATAAGCCTGGGGTTGTAACTACTACTATAACTACTACTCCAGCTACTACTACTACTATTACTACCACTGCTGCTACTGTTACTACTACTACCATTGCTACTACTACTATTACTATTACTACTACCGCCCCCATCACCACGACTACTACTACTAATACAGTGGCTCAGGTGTGCTCAGGTTAATTACATACTAAAAGCCATTCAGGTAACAGGTGGTGGAGGTAATGAAGACAGGTGTGTGGGTGATTTAGGTGGGCAGTACTCCATTATAATTTATTTTTATTTTTATTTACTTGTTATGCTCAGATGATTATGCTCAGAGACGGAGTGTGTGAGACTGACTAGGAGAGTGTATGTGGCTGAGATGGAAAGGGGAAGGGGGAGCAGGAGACCAAGGATGAGGTGAAGTATATGAGAGGGGTGTGTGAGTTGGAGAAAGGGCAGCCTGTCAGCGAAGGATAGGGTGATATTGAGGTGGTAGATGTGTTTCAGTAGGTGTAGATTTTGTCCATATAGAGATACACATTACGCATTCAAAGTGGAGTAGGTTTCAAAGTCAAAGGACAGTACACACACACACACACACACACACACACACACACACACACACACCACTTGTACACAGATCAGGCCAAACTTTGAGTGTGACATCCGTAGACTTCAACAGACCAGCATTTTTGAGTGAAGGTTTGATGGGCTGATGTGAACCTAGGTTAGGTCACTTTAGGCAGGGTTTATTTGGATTAGATCATTTTTGGTTGGGTTGGGTTCAGCTGAATTAGGTATTGACGGATTAGGTTAGATTGGGTTAGAATAGGTCGGTCTAGATAGGTTTAGGTTGGGATATATTAGGTTAGGTTAGGTTGGGTTGGATTAGGTCATTTTAGGCATGGCTGAGTTGGGTTAGGTCAGGTATGGTTAGGTTAAGTGAGACTGGGTAAGATTAGGTCTCTTTAGGTAGGGTTAGGCTGCGTTTGGTTAGGTTGGGTTGGAATAATTTTGGTTAGGTATGGGGAGGTTAAGTGAGATTATGTGAGGTTAGATAGAGTTAGACTGGGCTAGGTGACACACACACACACACACATACACACACACACACAAGTGGAATGTAATGTGGACAAATGTCATGTAATTAAGTTTGGTAAAAGTGAGAAAAGACCAGATTGGGACTATAAGTTAGGAAGTTCAACCCTACACTCATCAGAAAGGGAAAATGATTTAGGAGTGATTATCAGTAACAGACTATCTCCAGCTGACCACATCAGTAAGAAGGTAGGTAACATGTATACACTGCTTGCTAATATGGGGATAGCGTTCACATATATAAATAAAGACATGCTGAGAAAGATAATAACATCGTTCATCAGACCAACCCTGGAGTATGCAACAGTAGTCTGGAATCATCATCTCAAAAAACACATCTGTACCTGTACCTGTACCTATCCCATGACGTCTTGTTGATGTCATTGGGGCACCAGTGAAGACCTGAGCACTTCCCTGCATCCGTCCCTGTCCTTCACCGCTCTCTGGGACTCCGCGAACCTCATTCCTGTCCATGCTTGGATGTTGTCTTCCCATCTCTTCCTCTGTTCCCCTCTTCTCCGTCTTCCTCTCACTATTCCTTATAGGATTTTTTTTGCGAGGCCTCTTGATCGAGATACTTGACCATACCATTTAAGCTTCCGCTTTTTAACAATTGTGAGAAGGTCATCATGAGGTCCTATTACATTTTCTACCATCCGGCGGATTTCCTCGTTAGTCACATGGTCTGTGTAGTGAATGCCTGGGACTTTCCTGTAGCATCGCATTTCTGTTGCCAGAATTTTTCGTTGCAACTCTGCTGTAAGTGTCCACGCTTCACAGGCATATAGGAACACAGATAAGACGAGAGACCGCAGCAGGTGTACCTTGTGGTGCAACCCGATATTTCTGTCCTTCCAGATGGTTCTGAGTCTCGCAAGATTAGATGTTGTTTGTGCAATCCTTGCCACTATCTTAGACTTTGAACCTTCGTCTGCTATGATGGAGACCAGACACTTAAAAGTCTTCAATGTTTCTAAGGTTTTTCCATTGATTCTGATATCTGAGGTGATGCCCTGGGTGTTGTTGGTCTTGATATTAGTTTTTTCGTCACCGATTTCCATACCGAATGCAGCGGCTGCTTCATCAAGACGTCTAACGAGATTAAACCAGGTCCTCCTCACTGCCTGCCAGTCAGTCGATATCGTCCGCAAAACGGAGATTGGTGATGGTTCTTCCTCCGACTGAAACTGTGCCTGCATGCTCTTCTAAGGCGTCCTGCATTATTCTCTCTAGCAAGATGTTCGGGAGAGTAGGTGATGAGACATCCTTGTCGTACTCCAACAGTGGTGTGGAACCATTCGCCTTTTTGGCCTCTCAGGAAGACAGCACTTGTGGCCTTGTCATACAGCTGTTTGCCCACTTCAACAAGCTTGGCGTTGATGCTGTACTTTTCATGGTTGACCAGAATGCGGCGTGCCATACCCAGTCGAAGGCCTTTTAAAGTCTACAAAGACATGGCAAAGGTCTTGCTGATGCTGTAGATATTTTTCACAGATGATTCTCAAGTTGAATGTCTGTTCGACAGTGCTCCTCCCCGCTCGGAAGCCTGTTTGTTCCTCGGCAATAATGGTTTCTGCTTCAGGCTTCAATCTGTTCAGTAAGATTTTCAGCATAACTTTGCTTGGGTGGCTAATCAGGCTGATGGTGCGATAGTTCTGGCACAGCTGTAGGTTTCCTTTCTTGGGCAAAGTAATGATAAGTGATTGGGTCCATGGAGTAGGCCATATACCAGTGCTGGGTCCATGATGTAGGCCATATACCAGTGCTGGGTCCATGGTGTAGGCCATATACCAGTGCTGGGTCCATGGTGTAGGCCATATACCAGTGCTGGGTCCATGGAGTAGGCCATATACCAGTGCTGGGTCCATGGTGTAGGCCATATACCAGTGCTGGGTCCATGAAGTAGGCCATATACCAGTGCTGGGTCCATGGAGTAGGCCATATACCAGTGCTGGGTCCATGATGTAGGCCATATACCAGTGCTGGGTCCATGGTGTAGGCCATATACCAGTGCTGGGTCCATGGTGTAGGCCATATACCAGTGCTGGGTCCATGGAGTAGGCCATGTACCAGTGCTGGGTCCATGGAGTAGGCCATATACCAGTGCTGGGTCCATGGTGTAGGCCATATACCAGTGCTGGGTCCATGGAGTAGGCCATATACCAGTGCTGGGTCCATGGTGTAGGCCATATACCAGTGCTGGGTCCATGGAGTAGGCCATATACCAGTGCTGGGTCCATGGAGTAGGCCATATACCAGTGCTGGGTCCATGGAGTAGGCCATATACCAGTGCTGGGTCCATGGTGTAGGCCATATACCAGTGCTGGGTCCATGGTGTAGGCCATATACCAGTGCTGGGTCCATGGAGTAGGCCATATACCAGTGCTGGGTCCATGGAGTAGGCCATATACCAGTGCTGGGTCCATGGAGTAGGCCATATACCAGTGCTGGGTCGTTGGTGTAGGCCATATACCAGTGCTGGGTCCATGGAGTAGGCCATATACCAGTGCTGGGCCCATGGAGTAGGCCATATACCAGTGCTGGGTCCATGGAGTAGGCCATATACCAGTGCTGGGTCCATGGAGTAGGCCATATACCAGTGCTGGGTCCATGGTGTAGGCCATATACCAATGCTGGGTCCATGGTGTAGGCCATATACCAGTGCTGGGTCCATGGTGTAGGACATATACCAGTGCTGGGTCCATGGAGTAGGCCATATACCAGTGCTGGGTCCATGGTGTAGGCCATATACCAGTGCTGGGTCCATGGAGTAGGCCATATACCAGTGCTGGGTCCATGGAGTAGGCCGTATACCAGTGCTGGGTCCATGGAGTAGGCCATATACCAGTGCTGGGTCCATGGTGTAGGCCATATACCAGTGCTGGGTCCATGGTGTAGGCCATATACCAGTGCTGGGTCCATGGTGTAGGCCATATACCAGTGCTGGGTCCATGGAGTAGGCCATATACAAGTGCTGGGTCCATGGAGTAGGCCATATACCAGTGCTGGGTCGTTGGTGTAGGCCATATACCAGTGCTGGGTCCATGGAGTAGGCCATATACCAGTGCTGGGTCCATGGTGTAGGCCATATACCAGTGCTGGGTCCATGGTGTAGGCCATATACCAGTGCTGGGTCCATGGAGTAGGCCATATACCAGTGCTGGGTCCATGGAGTAGGCCATATACCAGTGCTGGGTCCATGGAGTAGGCCATATACCAGTGCTGGGTCCATGGAGTAGGCCATATACTAGTGCTCCAGATCTTGTTGTAAAGGACAGTGAGTATAGTGATCATCGCTGCTACAAGATGGGCACCAAGAGTAAGGGACCTCAGCTATGAAGAAAGACTCGAAAAATTAAACCTACCAACATTACAGGTGAGAAGGAAGAGAGGAGACATGATTATGTTATATAAATGCATCACAGGAAAAGAAAAAAACAAACGTAAACGAGTATTTAACCTATTGGGAAGCAACATTAAGAGGACACTGTAGAAAACTGTACAAAAAGAGAGGTGATAAAGACGTAAGGAACTTCAGTTTCCCAAAATGAGCAGTTGATCAGTGGAATGCACTACCAAATAAAATAGTGTGTGCCAAAACTATTCATAGATTTAAGGATATGAATGATAAAAATGGTTTAATACACGGGACAGTACGAGCTTGACTCATTCCTATAAAGATACAGTTAGGTAAGAATACACACACACACACACACACACACACACACACACACACACGCTCGCTGGCTCAGTGGTAGCGTTCTCGTTTGCCATCTGGTAGACGGGAGTTCGAGCCTCGCTCAGGTTGCGAAAAGTTTCACTGACGAAGTGGGTGGTTACTGTCCCCCTTGAGCAAGGGGACGGGTGTGTGCGTGTGTGAAGGTCACAGCCTTGCCCTTAGATCAGACTATATGAGCTCTCAGCTTCCTTCCGGGAGGGTAAAAGCTGACGATTACGACCATCAAGTGATCCTGACCGACCCGGTGAATTACACAAAACCACTTATACACAGAACAGGCGAAACTTTGAGTGTGACACCCGTAGACTTTCACAGGCATGTAAATCTTAAGGAATGGATAGGCAATATCAACCTAGGTTTAGGTCACTTTAGGTAGGGCTTGGTTGGATTAGGTCATCTTTGGTTGGGTTGGGTTCAGTTGGATTAGGTAGAGACGGAATAGGTTAGAATGGGTTAGAATAGGTCGGTTTAGATATGTTTAGGTTGGGTTATATTGGGTTAGGTTAGGCTGGGTTAGGTTGGGTTGGATTAGGTAATTTTAGGCTTGGCTGGGTTGGGTTAGATTAGGTGTGGTTTGGTTAAGTGAGACTGGGTGAGATTAGGTCGCTTTAGATACGGTTAGGCTGCGTTTGGTTAGGTTGGGTTGGAGTAAGTTTGGTTAGGTATGGGGAGGTTAGGTGAGATTAATTGAGGTTATATATAGTTAGACAGGGCTAGGTCTCACACACACACACACACACACACACACACACACACATTAAGAAAGGAGGGATGAGAAAAGGATAAAAGTAAGGAAGGACTGAGGTGTAATGCATATCACACTTGTCAACAGCTGCCATAAATGAATGTTTTGTGTTCTACTAGTGCCAGCAAACAACCGACATACGTGCACACTTATGAATTCCCGTCGCCTTGTCCCCAGCCATTTCACTGTCCTGCTTTCAGCTCACATCCCTCCCTCTCTCATTAACTTCTCCACTCCATTCCTCCATCTCATCCTTGGCCTCCCCCTCCCTCTTCCCCCCTCCGCCTCACTCACATACACTCTCCTCGTTAGTCTCTCGTTCTCCATCCTCACCACTTTGACAAACCACCTCAGTGAATATCTTCATGATGGGCTTATTTCCTCTTCATGGAGTGAGCATCAGTGACCGTACCACCAAAAGTTCTTAGTATCGATAAACACACTTGCCAGGCGAAATTTTTCACGTCTTGCATGTAAGTCTGGACAGATTACTTAAGTGATATGTACCACACTACTTACTGGTCTTAAGTACACTTTGTTGACGACAATCTTAAGTTCCCCCGATGAGGGTACTATACGTGCTTCTCATTTTTGAGGTGAAGGAGGAAAGGAAGGGGAGACCAAGGATGATATGGACTGAAGGAGTGATGCTGGAGAATGAGAGACTGACCAGAAAAGTGTGAGAGATGGAGGGGGAGACCAAAGATGAGATGGAGGAATAGAGTGCATAAAGGTCGAGTCACAAGGAGCAAAAGTGACTAACATGTTAGCCACTTTTGCGACCCGCTTTCATATTAACTTATCTCCTTTTGTAATTAAACATTTCATTCATGGTTAAAAACGGTTGAAAAATCGATATTTAGCTCATCTGAGTCCTTATCACAGCAACCAACCTCATATCAAGCTGAATCCCACTGACTGTTAGTATTTCGGCTTGCAAAGCGGCTAACATACAGTTTCCTGCCCAGTATGACACTGGCTTAACTTGTAGCGGCTACAGTTTCCTGTCTAGTATGACACTGGCTTAACTTGTAGCGGCTACAGTTTCCTGCCCAGTATGACACTGGCTTAACTTGTAGCGGCTACAGTTTCCTGTCTAGTATGACACTGGCTTAACTTGTATCCACTATCCTCGCCTGTCGTATGTAAAGGAAGATTTACTTAGTTTGATATACACATACTGGGCAGGGGATCGAACCCACGACTTTCAGATGACAGTCAGGAAGTCTATCTTTGTTGTGTATAAAGAAAGTAAGAGGTAACAGATTTTTTTATTTTTTTATTTAACAATAGGGCCACACAGTTTGAATACTAAGTTACGTAAAATTCGATTAGCCGCCGTTGTAATACAGGGATTAATCTCCTTGGTTACTTAGTCAAATTTAACTTCTTGGTCATCTTCTGAGCTAAAAAGGGGGCTGGGAATCAATGTCAGGTGAAAAAATGCAGTGTAGCAGGTACAAATCGCGCCAGTATTGCTGTAAAAAGAGTTGCGAAGACAAAATCAAGCACGGTAGGTCCGGCAACACTCTGACGTGACAGGTAACGTACCAGATACCTCTATGCGCGCAGTTAGTGCCTATTATTCCTCATTTTACAATTATTCCAATATAATTTTGTTTGAAGAACTATCTATGTGTAACAAATTCTTTACGTTTATATTAGAATTGTTTACAAATATTACTGGATTTAAAACTAAGGTGTTGTTTACATCGTGGCAATATCAAATTCAAGATGGCTGCCACTGGTAAGTGATGTTGCCATATGAAGTTCTTATTTATATTCGTCTCTGATTCAGCTAGTTGCCTTTGCCTCCTCCAACCGACTTTATTTAGCGGTCTCTCATACTGAATGGACAGCGAGTCTGAGTTGTATTTTAAGGCTTGCATTCTCGTCAGTCAAGGAAGCTACCTAACACCTCTTCCTAAGCGATTTATTTTGAATATTACTCCTATGATGAGGATAAATGACACACTGATATTAACTAGCCGTATCCAAAAATAAACCGCTACGGTGTTGGGGAGCTTCTTTCTCGCAAGATAATACCGCTGTGTCTGTGTAGGTTTTAAAATCGGTGATATTAATAACGTACGAGAGATTCTTGACGTGTAATATGCAAAATTAATCTCTCAGGGAAAGGTTTTACGATTCTTCCTGTTTGTGAATCATAAATACAAAATTCAATTGATTTTATCTAGCATCCAATGAAAATAAAATCCTTGCTCTACTTTTATTAGGTAAAAATTATTAGCCTTTGAAAAGCACGATAATGATGATAATGATAATGATGATGATGATGATGATGATGATGAGAGAGAGAGAGAGAGAGAGAGAGAGAGAGAGTCGTAAAAATTAATACCTCTTTAAAATGTCAAAATTTCACCATGATTTTTCTTATGCAATTACAATAAAGGTTAATTGTGGCCAGTCATAAATTAGCAAGATTTTTATAGTGTGTGTAATTCACCGGGTCGGTCAGGATCACTTGATGGTCGTGATCGTCAGCTTTTACCCTCCCGGAAGGGAGCTGAGAGCTCATATAGTCCGATCTAAGGGCAAGGCTGTGACCTTCACACATGCATACACCCGTCCCCTTGCTCAAGGGGGACAGTAACCACCCACTTCGTCAGTGAAACTTTTCGCAACCTGAGCGGGGCGCGAACTCCCGTCTGCCAAATGGCAAGCGAGACCGCTACCACTGAGCCAGCGAGCGGTGTGTGTGTGTGTGTGTGTGTGTGTGTGTGTGTGTGTGTGTGTTTTCAGTTTTCATGATTGCCTTACGTCTCCCTCTGTGTGTGTGTGTGTGTGTGTGTGTGTGTGTGTGTGTGTGTGTGTGTTTTCAGTTTTCATGATTGCCTTTCGTCTCCCTGTGTGTGTGTGTGTGTGTGTGTGTGTGTGTGTGAGTATAGGTCCATTGGTAGTGGATCAGTCCAACACTGTGGCTAATATAAACCCACTGGGCATTAAGGTGTGCCATTTACCTGCCCCTATTGGCACACTGGTGGATTTAACCCCGTCCATTTATTTGTGTTGACTGTACCTCTCTCTCTCTCTCTGTCTGTCTCTCTCTCTCTCTGTCTCTCTCTCAGATACTCAGCATAGGAGACAGAGGAGGTTTGGGAGTATGGGTACGTGATGAGCTGAGGTGTAGATCTGGCCATGTAGAGAGGATGGAGTATATGAGACTGACTAGGAGAGTGTGTGTGACTAAGGTGGAGGGGAGACGGAGGAGCGGGAGACAAAGGATGAGGTGGAGTGGTGAGGTGGAGACGATTATGAGAACGGAAGGTGAGTTGGAGAAAGGGCAGCCTGTCAGCAAAGGACGGGGTGACACTGAGGTGGTAGATTTGAGTTTCAGTAGGTGTAGAATCTGTAGATTTGGCCATATAGAGATGCAGGTTACTCATCCAAAATGGCAGAAAATACACACACACACACACACACACACACACACACACACCGCTCGCTGGCGCAGTGGTAACGCTCTCGCTTGCCAACTGGTGGACGGGAGTTCGCGCCTCGCTCAGGTTGCGAAAAGTTTCACTGACGAAGTGGGTGGTTACTGTCCCCCTTGAGCAAGGGGACGGGTGTGTACGTATGTGAAGGTCACAGCCTTGCTCTTAGATCGGACTATATGAGCTCTCAGCTCCCTTCCGGGAGGGTAAAAGCTGACGATCACGACCATCAAGTGATCCTGACCGACCCGGTGAATTACACATACACACACACACACATAAATGAAGACATGCTAAGAAAGACATTAACATCATTCATCAGACCAACCCTGGAGTATGCATCAGTAGTCTGGAGTCCTCATCTCAAAAAACAGATAGATAAGATTGAAAAAGTACAAAGGGCCGCTACAAGATGGGTACCAAGCTTAAGGGACCTAAGCTACGAAGAAAGACTAAATAAACTGAATCTACCAACACTACAGGAGAGAAGGAAAAGAGGTGACATGATAATGCTATATAAATGCATATCAAGGAAGGAGAAAATAGACATAAATGATTACTTAACATATGGGGAAGCATCAGCAAGAGGACACTGCAAAAAACTGCATAAGAAGAGAGGCGATAAAGACGTAAGGAAATTTAGTTTCCCAAATAGGGCAATTGATCAGTGGAATGCACTACCGAATGAAATAGTGTGTGCCAAAACAATTCATAAATTTAAGGATATGTACGATAAATATGGTTTAAGACACGGGACAGTACGAGCTGGACTCATTCCTGTAAAGATACAATTAGGTAAGAACAATCAGGTAAGAACACACACACACACACACACACACACACACACACACACACACACACACACACACACACATTACATTGAACATTTACAAATGATAAGAAGCACACACACACACACAGACACACAGACACACACACACACACACAGTACAGCGAACATCTACAAATGATAAGAAGCACACACACACACACACACACACACACACACACACACACACACAGTACAGCCAACATCTACAAATGATAAGAAGCACACACACACACACACACACACACACACACACACACACACACACACACACAGTACAGCCAACATCTACAAATAATAAGAAGCACACACACACACACACACACACACACACACACACACACACACACACACACACACACACACAGTACAGCCAACATCTACAAATAATAAGCACAGGAAACCTTCAGATATTAGGGATCTAACGAGTGTGTACGTCGGGGGTCAGGTTGCGAGAGGCAGACCGAAAAAGACCTGAGACGAGGACATAGAGTGTGACCTAAGGGATAAGGGACTAAATAGGGAGGCTGCCAGAGATCGAGCAGCGTGGAGAGCCATTATGTGACCAAGGCCGACGCATACAAGCTTATAGGAGCCTTTATAAACGATACGATACGATATGATCACAGTACAAAGCATATGATTAAGCAGTAAATAACCTACAGTATATAGTGTAGACTCAGAATGCAGTATAGATATCACTGGGAAATAGGCCAGGAATGATGTGATAAACTGTACATTAGGTGGAGAGAATGGACAGCACAATGCTCTGAGTGTCCAGTTGTGAAGTTATATAGAGATTTATGTTACACCACCGCCACTAAGGAATGTAACGACCCTTGAACATCGAGGCAACACAAGAACACACGAACAACAGCAGTGAGAAAAAAATACGAAAGGAATCAAACGAACTGTATAAATATTCGCCAGAGTTACTCATGTTCCCCCTCCATTTGCTGGCGATTTTCTTTGTTGCAAGCCCCGCCCCCAGAGCGGTGCCCATCTGTCTGCGGCCACAACACACTCATGCCTCAGTCAGTACCACCTGCGGCCCGTCAGTGTGCTATGAGAAAGGGTTGGTGTGGATGTGTGTCGGTTATACCCGTGGTGCCTAGCTGTCTGCGGCCACAACACCCCCCCCCCCATGCGTCAGTCAGTACCACTTGGGGCCCATCAGCGTCGCTATGAGAGGTGGAGGGTGTAGGCGCGTGTCGCTTATACCCGTGGTGCCCAGCTGTCTGCGGCCACAACACCCCCCCCCCCATACCTCAGTCAGACTCATTAGTTCCAATGACTGGTTAAAGTTACTTCACAGTGAGTGTAGACTGATTGAAATGCTCATTGTTGGAAGGGTATACAGAGCACATATACATTTTTTCTTTTAATGACACCAATACAGTAAAAACATACGTACATCAGTTTCTTCCAGTACTGGTAGTGATCTTCCCTCTCTTTTTTGGTCCGCATTCGGTCATGTTTATCTGCATTGTTCAAAACGTTTATTATTACCTGCTACATTTGTTTGTGTCGTTAAAGAATGATGCACATACCTGTACAATGGTTTCTGCAGCCAGTGTTTTGAATTCCTTGGGTCGTGTTTATAGTTCTGTCCTAAGGTTGAGATTGGCTTACTCCGTCATGTTGAGTGATTGAATTATTTATAGTTCTAAAAGGTACACAGTGCTTATACAATAAAAGAAATGTTTTGTTTTTTTCTCTCACCACACTGTATTTCTTATTGTAACTTAACGAAAGATAATGTACACTTGTATCAACTGAATATTTGTGCAGTACTTCAAGGTTAATTATGGCTGAATGCCACCCTAGAGAAATCTCGAGCTACGATTGTCATTTCCAGCCTACATGTTTTGTTTCTTTTCGAAAATTATGCACAATATGATTGGTCGCTATTGACTTTACAAAGGAATAATGGTGTTTATTTTCTTATGGTCATCTTTTGAAACCTAATGCAGAAAAGGAAACTCATAGAAAACGGAGTAATTTAAATAAGGGCCAACAGTAGCTCCACCTCAGGGACTTTGATGCATGGTCGTGGAGTGTGCAGACGTGTTTCTCTGGCTCTCCTCTAGCTGCAGGGTTGCCTCACCGGCTTTAGCTTTGTTTTCTCCGCCACTAGGGCGTTTTTCAATAAAGTTAGGTTAGCTAGTACTAATTCTCCTCCCAGCCCTTTAGAGATATAGTAAGTGTCTATATCTGTTTCCTGAGATTGCCTTTGCTTACTCACCTCTGGAGTGTACCCCCCACTGATCGCTCTGGGGTGTGAGTTACACACGGGCGCGTCCTCCCGAGAGTGGTTTGAGAGGGTAATCTCAGATTAGGTGTGTGTTCCCCGGGCAATTCTCCCTTGGTCGTTTTTCTCTCTCTTCCCACTTCCCCCGTGAGGGGGAAGTGGTAACTATGGCGGACGCCACTGCTGCCTCCCTCCCCTTCAGGGGGGGAGGTAGTCCTGACCGACCCCCGACTGTCTCACGGACTGACTACCCCCAGACTGAACGGCCCCAGACACGTACCCTTCTTGACATCAATTATAGAAACGCCGAGTTTGTACAGATCCACGCGGTTGGTCCCACTCCCCTGTCCAGCCTCAATCCCTTTATCATCAAGAAGGTGATTGACGGGTGTGCAGGTGTGGTGGAACAAGTGAAAAACTTGCGAGTGGAGATCTTCTCGTTAAAACTAGAAACTCAAGTCAGGTAAAGGATTTGCTAAAACTGAGCAAGTTCCATTGTTATGATGTTCAGTCCACGATCCCTCACTCCATGAATTCCTGCAAAGGTGTGATCACCTGCAGAGATCTAGTGGTCATGGAGGAGGAAGAGATCGTACAGGAACTTGCACAGCAGGATGTTATAGAGGCACGTTTTATAACTAGATTCTCGGAAGGCAGGAAGACGAAGACCGCCACAGTTGTCCTAACGTTCGGCAAAGTTGCTTTACCTTCCAACATCAGAATTGGATATGAAATTCTTAACGTCAGACCATATATCCCGAACCCCTTGCGTTGCTTAAAATGCCAGATTTATGGGCACCATGAAAAGGCTTGTAGGGCTTCCCAGCCAGTGTGTGGTAGGTGCGCGAATGTGGGACATTCTGCTGAACACTGTACATCTGAGACGGAGTGCTGCTTTCACTGCAAGGATGCTCACTCCACTTCCTCGAGGGCTTGCCCCAAGTGGAAGGAGGAGAAAGAGGTCTGCACAGTGAAGGCAACCGAGGGCATTTCCTTTTACGATGCTAGGAAGAAGGTGAAGGAGTTGCATGCAACTCCCAAACCTAATGTCTCCTATGCATCGGCGGTTGTGTCCCGTCCCGTGATGTGCACCGTTGAAACACAGACTGACCTTACATTCGCTCCTCATGCCCCACGCCATACCTCTCAGCCTAAGCTTCCTGTACGTTCCAACTCTCTGACAGACATCCCAATTGCCACTTCATACTCTCAAGCTGCCGCTGCTCCTTCGCAGGCAGTGCGGTCAAAACAGAAGCCTGACAAGTCAGATAAAATTAACTTGACCACCCTCACCAAACAGTCACGTCCTCATGTCCTTCCTGCTCCTGGTCCGGAGAGGGAGAGAAAGAATAGCTCTCCCTCGATGGAATCTGGGAGCCTCGTTATTGATGAGACTATGGAGATCTCCACAAACAAGCACCGGGATAGGTCCCCCGGTAGCCACTCGCCTGGTCGCGGGGGGCATAAAAAGACTAAGCACACTGGCCACCCTCGAAAATCTTAAACCGCCGCATTCACTATACTGCAGTGGAATTGTAGAGGTATTGGGAATAAGTTACATAATATAGCTATCTTGCTTTCACTACACAGGCCAGATGTTGTTTGTTTACAGGAGACGCGCCTGGAGGATCATCCTGATCCTTCACAGTTCAGACACTACCACTCGTATAGAAGATATGAAGGTCACGGAGTTGCCATTTACACACACAAATCACACCCACAAACGGAAGTGATTCTAAATTCTACTCTGGAAGCTGTCGCGTGCAGAGTAAAATTTAATAACACGTATCTGTCTATTTGCTGTCTGTACTATCCCCCACATGGCCCCATTGATAGTGATGCTTTAAATTCACTAGTTGAACATCTACCTGGAAATAGGTTAGTGCTGGGCGATTTTAACGCCCATCACTATCAATGGGGTAGCTTGAGGATTGATGGTCGTGGGGAGCAAGTAGCCGACCTAATACTACAGTCCAACCTCTGTCTTCTGAACGATGGTAGAGCGACTCGTGTAGATGATCGTACTGGTAACTTTTCGGCCATTGACTTATCTTTGGCCTCCCCTGGTATACATCAAGATCTCTCATGGGACCCTTACGACGACTCCTTGGGAAGTGATCATTTACCCATCTGTCTTTCTTATACACGCGACATCATTTCGGACCCTCCACCTCCAAAATTTAACTATAAGAAAGCAGATTGGGGATCCTTCTCAAGGATCGCCAATTTAGATATATCTGGGGAGACCATGGATGTTAAGGTCGAAAATATAACCCAATCCATATTACACGCAGCTGAGGCTGCTATTCCCAAGACTTCTACAGTTCATGCGAAGCATAGAGCACATTGGTGGACGCCGGATTGCCGACAAGCTTTAAGAAAACGCAATAGGAGATACAGGATTTTTGATAGTCAGCCCACTGAGGAAAATTTTATTGCATACAAACAGGCACGGGCTGAGGCAAGGAGAATAATAAGAAGGGCTAAACGTGACTCCTGGCGGTCCTTTGTGTCCACGGTGACTCGTACAACACCATTACATAAAGTCTGGTCCACTATCAGATTATTAAATAATAAACGCCCATACTTCCCTGTCACCACCTTGCAGGTTAATAATAACATCTATGACGAGCCCGTGGACGTTGCTAACATCCTCGCCAGGAGTTTTTCTCATGTAAGTAGCTCAGCCAATTATGACCCGCGTTTCCAACATCATAAACGCACGGCTGAGCTACAGATATTAGACTTTGCCACAGAAGACGTAAACTCCCCGTACAACCAAGAGTTTACGCTAGATGAACTGCTCCTTGCCCTTAAATCCTGTAAAGACACCAGCCCTGGACCAGACACCATCACGTACGGTATGATCCAGCATCTTAATCAGGACAACCTGATTAAGATGTTAGCATTGTACAATGAGATTTGGGCGTCTCGAACGTTCCCAAACTCATGGCACTTTGCGCACGTCATACCGATACCCAAAGAGGCTGGTCGTCTTATGAATCCCAATTCATTTCGTCCTATTGTGTTGACTTCTTGTCTATGTAAGGTCATGGAACGAATGGTTAACAATAGGCTTCTTTTTTGTTTTAGAGTCGAAGAATTTGTTAAATGATCAACAATGTGGCTTCCGTAAATACAGAAGTTCACTAGATCATTTAATGAATTTGGAGCATTGTATTGCAGAGGCATTTGCCAATAAAGAATTCATGATAGGGGTGTTCTTGGACATCCATAAAGCCTATGACATGACCTGGCGACACGGTATACTAATGAAGCTCTATGCTTATGGTTTAAGAGGAAATCTGCCTGTTTTTATTTCAAATTTCTTAAGGGACAGAACTTTCTCTGTCAAATTGCCCCGTAACGTAACATCGGATATATTTATCCAGGAAAACGGGGTGCCACAGGGAAGTGTGCTTAGTCCTACTTTATTTAGCATTATGATCAATGATATTCTGTCATCAGCTCCCATCCCGAGGAATCTTAAATACTCACTCTACGCTGACGATTGTGCAATATGGCACTCTTCCCGTAATGCACAATTTTCGGCTGGGCGGATTCAAGCAGCCCTTGACTCCGTCCACCAATGGGCCTTGCAGTGGGGATTTAAGTTTTCCGTACGTAAGTGTGCCGCTATAGTTTTCACTAATCGTAACGTACCTAATTTGTGCTTAACTTTGGATAATCAGGCGGTACCTTTTCAAAATTCTGTAAAATTTTTAGGAATACATTTTGATCGTAGAATGAATTTTAAACTTCACGTTAATACTTTGCTTGCTCGTTGTGATAAACCGTTAAATGTCCTCAAGTACCTAGCGGGTACTACCTGGGGTGCCGACAGAAAATCTTTATTAATGGTGTATAAGTCCCTTATTCGATCAAAGCTAGACTATGGCGCACAGGTGTATGGCTCGGCATCCGATGCCACGCTGAAAGGATTGGATGTGTTACAGAATAAATGTTTGCGAATGTGTCTTGGAGCTGTCCGGTGTACCCGTGTAGCTCGTATGGAAGTGGAGGCGAATGTGCCTCCCCTCCGTATTCGCCGTGACCACCTGGCCTTGTCCTATGGTGTAAGGACATTAAGAAAAAGTAATATCGGCAATGTGGCCTGTACCCCCCTGCGTCAATACCACCACCTTCTGCGGGGGGTGCGTCGGCCACTTGCCGCTCGCCTCCACTTACTGACTCAGGAGCTTGATGTGGACCCCAGTGACTGTGACAAGTTGGTGCTTAAAAATATAGCGCCTTGGGAGCCACCCGGCTTTACAGTCGATGTTACATGGCTCCCAGCACCAAAGGCCAAGGCGCCGGAGGCGGAGGTCCACCACTTGTTTCGTAAGATCATTGTTCGTCACTTGGGGTCCCATCAATTGTACACCGACGGCTCCAAGTCGAGTGAATGTGTGGGTGCAAGTGTGTGGTCGACTGAATGTGCCCTCAGGTATCGGTTGCCGACTCATACATCTGTGTTTACTTCAGAACTTTTGCTATTGACAAAGCCATAGACTATGCTCTCAATTCTAGACATGACTCATTTGTCATATTTTCAGATTCAAAATCAGCCCTTCAGGCAATTGCATCTTGCACTACGGACTCTCATGAGATCCAGGGCCGCATCGTTAATAAGTTGCATTCATGCAACAAGTCATTCACGCTGATCTGGGTGCCTGGTCATTGTCGTATCTACGGCAATGAGCAGGCTGACTTACTTGCAAAGTCGGCTGTGGAGCTCGAGGAGACTTGGGACGTTCCTCGTGATCTACGGTCGAGTCTATCTCTCGGAAAGAAATCAATAAATCTTCTGTGGCAAGGTCAGTGGACCAGACTAAATATTCCAACTTGTAAGCCGTACCTGGGCGACTGGGACACTGCCAACCGTCCCAGTCGCCTAGAAGAAAAAGTGTTGGCACGGCTACGGCTGAATGCCACCGTTTTAACCCACATAAAACCTTATATGGAAAGACGCTTCCCACCGCACTGTGACATCTGTAATGCGGTGTTATCTATCAGTCATATCATCCTGCGCTGTCGGCGATTTATTCGTGAACGCGCTTCACTTATGAATTACTGCGGCGCAGTAGACGTCCCCTTCACCCTTTCCACCATCCTGGGTGATGGGGACATTGTTATGACTGATAAATTGATGGCTTTCTTGAGAGAGACCGGACTGATCAGAGTGATGTGACTTTTTTACTGTGTGGTTATGGTTTTTATGAACAGTAAATATGTATATATTGTAATATTAATTAGGGTTGACAGTTGACATATTTTAAATAGTTCCTCCTCCCACCGATCTATTTCTAATATAGATGTCCCCTACATTAAGCCAAATTCCTTGCCTGACAGTCACCAGCTGATGAGTGCAAGTGTGCAATATAGGAAGGTATTGGGCAATTGCAGTCGATGGTAGTCTGCTGGGCGAGGTTCTTCAATTTTTGTATAAATTATGTAAATACATTATATTATCTTGCTTAAGTTATTCTAATTAGGGCCGACAGCTGACGTATATGGAAATGTTCCTGACTCGTCTGGTTCCCTTTCATATATTGATGTCCCCTATATTAGGTTGTGCCTCAACTGACAGTCATCAGGTGATGAGTGCAGGTATGTCATGTAGAAAAGCATTACATATCTGCAGTCGATGGTGTTCTCTTGGTCGAGGCTTTTTTACCATTAGTGTAGGTCTAGTTATTTGTCTCTTAGGATTTAGTATAGGTTAGCGATTTGTCTGTTAGGTGGTTAGTTTTAGGGTATTTAAATTAGGTATTTTGTTTATAAGTAATATAAGGTTAAAATATAAAAAATAAATAAAAATAAAAATAAAACTACAAAAAAATAATAAAATAAAAATTATTATATATATATGTACGTGTGCATGAAAGTGTGTATGTTCATATGCATGGATGTGTGTATGTATGTATGTATGTATATATATATGTTTGTATATATATGTATATATGTGTCAATATATATACATATATATATATTTGCCTTAATGACCAGAGGCTTCGGCCTCAATGGTCGATAGGCAAAAAAAAAAAAAAAAAAAAAAAAAAAAAAAGCTCCACCTCAGTCTTCACCGAACGATCTGTGAGGTACAACGTACGAGAAATTTTTCTCTATTCTTTCGCTTGTAATTTGTTTTATACATTGACTTTATTATTTGTAAAACAAATTACTAAATTACTCTACTTTTCACACTGAATTCATGATGTCATTCTACAGTGTGCCTCTGACTTGGACAAATTTGACGGGGAAACCCAAACTCAGTGTTAACATCAAGATTCAAAATGTGTGCGTACCTTTCATAGTAGACACAGGGGCTGAGGTTAATTTGATCACAGTTAAGGCTATTCACCACTATGGCTTAGTGGACGCCTTTTATCCCTTGGACAAAAAGTTTGGCGAAATTCCATGCAAGAAAAATGTGGCAGTTGTGTTGGAATCGGTGAGCGGGCCAGTGAAAGTTGTACTGGATCTGATGGCAGATGGGCGGGTTGATGCGCCCTATGCAGTTTTAGGAATGAGTTTTTTAAAGTCGTGCAGTTGTAGTTTAAACACCTGTGAGGCTTGGCCAGTGATGACATTCAGGGTGCCGGAGGTGAAACCCGAATTCAGTATCCGTCGCTTTAGAAAAACAGTCAGAATTAATGATAAAGTGTTTGGAGATGTGAAGATCGATACTGGTGCCTACTTCAATTTACTACCAATAAATGAGGCCAGGAGACTTGGCCTGAAGGTAGATGTTGTAGAGCCGCCCATACCGCGGTACTTCCCCTTCAGCCAAGAGTTGTATCAAGTGGTTTCCTGCGTTAGCAATGTTCCTGTCCAAGTTGAGGGTAAGACCCTCAATGTAGACTTTCATTTGTTTCCTGGTGAATATATTTTGTTGGGTGTAAGTGGTATTAAGGATCAGACATTTTCTTTTACCCCGGGTCTTGCTTTCAGAGCCAGGTGTCACTGGATCAGATGGAAATCCAGCTTTTCTGGATCGGGGTGAATCCCAAACTTTTGATGACGACAGATCATGACATTTTTCTTCTCTTAGTTACTACTTACAGTTTTTAACTCACTTGTGACAACTCCTTGAAGTTTGCTTGCTATTTGTGGTGTTAGCCTCACTGCTGACACCTTCCTGATGTTGACTAGTTTGTATTCACTGACTGCTTGTGGTTTGTAGTGGAAAATGGATCACCTCCATAGGAGGATATGCTTAACCCGCCACATATTTCCCCCTACTTGCACATTTGTCTTCTGTATCTGGCATCATGGTTTTTGCGAGGTCATGTCACTGCATGGCGTATCTGGCACCTTGTTTTTGGTGGCAGTCATGGCTCTGCTAATGTTTCACGGCCACCATTTTTGAGGGGTCATCTCTCCTTGTGTATTTTTCACCCACCCCACTTTTTCTGGGGGGAGAGGGTGGGGTTCGCCTGTGTCTTCGTTGTCACTGGGGCAATTTTGTTAGTGTTTTCTGTTTGTGTGTGACTCCATAAACTCTCGTCAAGAAATGGGATTAAAAGGTTCCAGTTGCAAACATTATCTGAATCATTAGTTTCACCCCATACTTTTTTTCATGAATCCTTTTTTTTTTTTTTTTTTTTTATGTGATTTGATTCTTATGGTTTCTTCATCCTGAATTCACCTGGTTAATGACCCCATATCAGTCAGCCAGGCTATAATCAGGATGGGTTCAAAAGTAAAGGGTACCACAAATCCACAGGTATGGCGGTCCACAGCAAACTAGGCTGTGTTGTGGACTGAGTTGTATACCCCTAGTACAACATGACATTAAATTGTACTCACAGATGCTCAGAAGCTATTGACAAGCGAACTTCTGGAAGAGGATTTCAACCTGTGTGTCCAGCTCATTTCAGTTTTCGATTTACAGGTTGAGATCTGTTTTAATGGTGAAGTTTGGATTGACGTATTTAATGGAATCTTTATACTGTAGTTACCCATATGTATCTGTGCCTGTCTCTCCATTGTTTGTTAAGTTTCTTTTTAAAATCATATCCATACAGTATTTGACTGCACTGTGTGTGATGAGAGGTCATTCAATTTGCTCACTATTCGACTGCAGAGACAGTACTTCCCTATATCGAATTTTGTCATTTCCTTCAAACTAATAATTCCTAAGATGATTGCACAGTGGTGTCATGGTCATATATTGGAAGTATATTGCAGTGAACAAGGAAACCAGAGCTCCATCACCACCACCTCCCTCTTTTACGGGCAATATTATGTATATGATTGTTTTTGTCATATTTATAAAGAAAATTACTGGTGATATATATATATATATATATATATATATATATATATATATATATATATATATACACACACACACACACACAAGAATCTCAGGTTAATCAGATTGGTCAAGTTTTGAAAGTAGAAAAAATAAATGATTAAACCATTCTCCTCCTGTAGCACTTAAAACTGCTTGGCAGTGATGGAAGGGCTGAAGAGGAATCCACGGTAGTTTTGCAGAACCTTCACAGGCTCTGGCTTACATACTATATCTCCCGTCAAAAAAGGTACCACAACCATTGTTATACATTTTAACAATTGAATATGAAGTGCTTAACAAAATTCAGTCTTCCTCTAAGCCACATCATGCATACATAAGAGAGAAGAACGCAGTTGCACTAACAGTTGGTCCCCAGAAGTTGGACAGCGGTGACTTAATAGGGAGACTCTACCCATGGAAGATCACTGTTGATTATTTTTCAGTGTATATCAAGGTATGTTATACCACAGGACATCACCTTTCAGGATGTATTTCAGTTTTTGTTTCATTATTCTGAGTAAAAAGCCTTTGTTGGCAGTTGATGTCGATAAGAGATCCGCTCTGCTGGCTGTAAACATTAATACCGTATGTACTGTACCTGATGGAGTCAACACTGAGCTACCGTATAGTTTTGCCCTAGCATGGTTATTTCCCTCTTCCATGTTTGTCAGATACTGAAGAGAGAAGCATCACCAGTGCTGTACTCTTCTCTGAAAACCAGTTTTGATTTAGGCAGGGTAGAACTGTTCATGATTGGCTGTTTGCTCGTGGACAATGATGTAACTTTTTGGCAATTGTCTGGATGTGTTGTTGATGTGATACTATTTGATTTTAGCACTGCATGACTCTCAACCATTCTGGACGTATCAAACTAAGTTCATTGGGTATCAGTGGTCCTAAAAAAAAAAAAAAAAAATGCTTTAAGAAATAAGAATCTTCAAAGACTTGGCTACAAATTTTCTCCATGTAGGTAAGTCTGTATAAAGTACAAGGTGATACGGAATGTGTAAAATTATGTTTTTCTAACAGTGTAATGATTACTTTGTACGTCATATCACAAACCCATAGTAAAAGCTGCATGCATGAAATTACCTGTGTCTCTAGTATGAACTACATTGAGTCTGTTCGTACGGATCACTGATTAAATGAAACTCGTAATGCATTAAAACATTTTATATAATACAGACTTACAAACAAGAGGGTAGAGGCCTCCACCATTTGCTGGCTCAGGGCCTCTGCAGCGCTAAATGCCGCCCTGGTATCTGATGTTCTCTGTCAAAGGCAGCCGAGGTACTTGACATCTACGCATTTTCCTGTCCACTGCATTAATGACATCAGCCAGGTAAATAAACAGATTAACAAGACAGATCCTCTTGCTCCTGAAATCATGTAATGATATATACAGGTATCGTTTGTAATTATGGGTGCTGCATCACTTTCTAGTGTCTCCATCACCCTAACTGCTATGCTTGTCAATGATGCAGGTCTGTAGTTGACTTGGATATTTATATTGCCTTTCGTAAAAAGAGACTAACATTTGCCACTGATCAGTGGTTTCCATTTAGAATATGCATCATTTACAAGAACTCTCTGCATTCTGCATGTCAAATATTATGTAATCAGCTGAAAAAGCTACTATTCTAAAGCTTTCTATCTTGAAAGGAACGTTATGTTGAAAGTTGTCCAAGGCCTTCATAAAGTCAAAACATATCACATCCATGTCTCCAGCACTCTTAGTAACTGCAGAGCTGTAGGTCTGTGTGATACGAAGCCTTGCTGTTCATTATTGATGAATATGTTTGACCTGGAAAATGATTTATTATTGCCTCGGTTTTCACACGAAAGTTTGCAATCAATGCTCGTTCCAATGACTGGTTAAAGTTACTTCACAGTGAGTGTAGACTGACTGAAATGCTCACTGTTGGAAGAGTATACAGAGCACATATACATTTTTTCTTTTAATGACACCAATACAGTAAAAACAAACGTACATCAGTTTCTTCCAGTACTGGTAGTGATCTTCCCTCTCTTTTTTGGTCCGCATTCGGTCATGTTTATCTGCATTGTTCAAAACGTTTATTATTACCTGCTACATTTGTTTGTGTCGTTAAAGAATGATGCACATACCTGTACAATGGTTTCTGCAGCCAGTGTTTTGAATTCCTTGGGTCGTGTTTATAGTTCTGTCCTAAGGTTGAGATTGGCTTACTCCGTCATGTTGAGTGATTGAATTATTTATAGTTCTAAAAGGTACACAGTGCTTATACAACAAAAGAAATGTTTTTTTTTTTTTCTCTCACCACACTGTATTTCTTATTGTAACTTAACGAAAGATAATGTACACTTGTATCAACTGAATATTTGTGCAGTACTTCAAGGTTAATTATGGCTGAATGCCACCCTAGAGAAATCTCGAGCTACGATTGTCATTTCCAGCCTACATGTTTTGTTTCTTTTCGAAAATTATGCACAATATGATTGGTCGCTATTGACTTTACAAAGGAATAATGGTGTTAATTTTCTAATGGTCATCTTTTCAAACCTAATGCAGAAAACGAAACTCATAGAAAACGGAGTAATTTAAATAAGGGCCAACAGTTCAGTACCACCTGGGGCCCATCAGTGTCGCTATGTGGAAGGGAGGGTGTAGACGTGTGTCGGTTATACCCGTGGCGCCTGGCTGTCTACCTTTGGGTCTAGACCAGCGGTTCCCAACCTGGGAGCCATGGCCCCCAAGGGGGCCATGGGACATTGACTGGGGGAGCATGGGCCATATTGGTAATATAAGATATTATAAGGTATTTGGTCTGGGTAAAACCTGACAGAAATCAAGTATGAAATATACCTTACTGTGCTAGTTTAGCCTTAAGTATATTGGGGTAATTACCGTTTTCTGCACAATATCAAATATTAAAAATATATAAATATACGATCTGAGTTATATAGGGGCCATGGAGCTTCTCATAATTTTCTCGGGGGGCCACAGGACCAAAAAGGTTGGGAACCACTGGTCTAGACAGACACTCAGTTGCCTGTCTAGGGCGGGAGGGGATGGCTGCATGCGGCTCCTGGGGTTGCAGATGGCAGCCTCCTACTGTGCTAAGCAGTACAGGCTTGCCAACACCTATAACGATTTATTCTGTATATTAAACCTCAATAACCTCTTGTTTGTTACTGATGCAAACTACGAGTATGTCGACGTCAGAGCGACACAAATGACATCACCAGACTGTCAAGGTGCAATAGACAAAATAAATCGCTAAGGAAGAGGTGTTTTGGCGTTGTAGTAGCCTACATATTCCTTGGTCATGTATTCTGCCTGTTACATATTTACATTGACTTTTAGGCTGCCTGTTTCGTTGACATGGTTTGCCACAGCGACAGACATTACAATACTGAGCTGTACTGAGAGAGAGAGAGAGAGACGATATTCAGGATGGCTCAGACGTGTTCCTCCTCTCTCTCTCTCTCTCTCTCTCTCTCTCTCTGCTATACAGAGAAGTGCTGATAAAATCATAAGTGTATATGAGTACCGATGTGTGTTTGAGTACTGGTGTGCATCTGTATGTTATGTGAACCTGTGTACATTTATAGGAAACTGTGTGTGTGTGTGTGTGTGTGTATGTAAAATTCACCGGGTCGGTCAGGATCACTTGATGGTCGTGATCGTCAGCTTTTACCCTCCCGGAAGGGAGCTGAGAGCTCATATACCGATCTAAGGGCAAGGCTGTGACCTTCACACACGCACACACCCGTCCCCTTGCTCAAGGGGGGACAGTAACCACCCACTTCGTCAGTGAAACTTTTCGCAGCCTGAGCGAGGCGCGAACTCCCGTCCACCAGTTGCCAAGCGGGAACGTTACCACTGCACCAGCGAGCGGTGTGTGTGTGTGTGTGTTCTTACATAACTTTACAGGAATGAGTCCAGCTCGTACTGTCCCGTGTCTTAAACCATATTTATCGTACATATCCTTAAATTTATGAATTGTTTTGGCACACACTATTTCATTCGGTAGTGCATTCCACTGATCAATTGCTCTGTTTGGGAAACTGAATTTCCTTACGTCTTTATCGCCTCTCTTTTTATGCAGTTTTTTGCAGTGTCCTCTTGCTGATGCTTCTCCATATGTTAAGTAATCATTTATGTCTATTTTCTCCTTCCCTGATATGCATTTATGTAGCATATGAATGCTAGTCTCATATTTGCATGCGGTGTATACAGGTTCATACATGTTCCGTGTGTGTGTATGCATTTGATTGTATATATATATATATATATATATATATATATATATATATATATATATATGTACGTATGTATATGCTTGACCACCTGTTTTAATGAAATTCCCGTCAGACAACTCTCAGTTGTTGACAGACATACTGTACACACACACACACACACACACACACACACACAGTGTAATCTTTTCTGTCAGGCGATTTTCATTTTTATTGTAAGAGTGAATTTCTAGCATTTTATCTATCTATCTGTCTACCTCTCTTTTGCCAGGCGCCTTAATCCCGTAAGGGGTGGCCACAAACATATCGCCTCAATGTCGCCCTGTCCCCCGACGTTTCACTGCCCTGCTCCCAGCTCACACCCCCCTCTCTCATATACCTCTCCACTCCATCCCTCCATCTCATCCTTGGCCTCCCCCTCTCTCATACACCTCTCCACTCCATCCCTCCATCTCATCCTTGGCCTCCCCCTCTCTCATATACCTCTCCACTCCATCCCTCCATCTCATCCTCGGCCTCCCCCTCTCTCATATACCTCTCCACTCCATCCCTCCATCTCATCCTCGGCCTCCCCCTGCAAGACCATCTTTGTCTAAATAAAACCATTGGGCGCTAATCAGCCTGAAATACATGATCGGGCTGAAGGGGTACATTGAGTTGGCTTCTTGTGTAGGTATTGTAGTTGTTGACAGAACCCCGGCACCTTGACTGTGCAGACTGGAGGCGTCAGGGTGGTGGGGGTAGATGAGGCAGGGGGATGTGAGGCAGAGAAGGGTTAAGGAGAGGCAGGGGTGTTGGTGGTAGCAGGTAGGCAGGGGAGTGTGAGGCAGAGAAGGGCAAAGGAGAGGCAGGGGTGTTGGTGGTAGCAGGTAGGCAGGGGGTGTGAGGCAGAGAAGGGTTAAAGAGAGGCAGGGGTGATGGTGGTAGCAGGTAGGCAGGGGATGTGAGGCAGAGAAGGGTTAAGAAAAGGCAGGGGTGTTGGTGGTAGTGGTAGGTGAGGCAGGGGTGTGTGAGGCAGAGAAGGGTTAAGGAGAGACAGGGGTGTTGGTGGTAGCAGGTAGGCAAGGGTGTTGGTGGTAGGGGTAGGTGAGGCAGAGAAGGGTTAAGGAGAGGCAGGGATGTTGGTGGTGGCAGGTAGGCAGGGGGATGTGAGGCAGAGAAGGGTTAAGGAGAGGCAGGGGTGTTGGTGTAGCAGGTAGGCAGGGCAGGCTTGGGGAAAGGTAGGGTGGCATGAGTGGAGGGGACAGAGGTGCAGGCGGCAGGAGTGGCAGTACTCAGTGTCTTGGAGGTAAACAAGAGGCAGGGCTGGGTTGGATGTCAGGTGGGGTTGGGTAAGGCAGGACTGGATCAGGCAGGGGGAGTGTGACAGGACGGGTTGCGAAGTGGAGGTAGGAAGGAGAGAAAAGTGAATGAGGTAGGGGTGGGGAAGGCATGGGGGGGTGAGGTAGGGGTGGGTGTGGTAGGGATGGGGAAGGCATGGGTGGGTGAGGTAGGGGTGGAGAAGGCATGGGTGGGTGAGGTAGGGGTGGAGAAGGCATGGGTGGGTGAGGTAGGGGTGGGGAAGGCATGGGTGGGTGAGGTAGGGGTGGGGAAGGCGTGGGTGGGTGAGGTAGGGGTGGAGAAGGCATGGGTGGGTGTGGTAGGGGTGGGGAAGGCATGGGTGGGTGAGGTAGGGGTGGGGAAGGCATGGGTGGGTGAGGTAGTCAAGCATCAGGGCGAATTAAGAACACTAGTCTTGATGGAAATTGTTTTTTTCATATCCCACCTGAGTTACGGACACACACACAAGTATCTTCCTTAATGACCTAGAGCAGCTTGTACAGCACCCTACCCGTATCCCTGACCGCCTTGGAGAGAGCTCCAACATACTTGACCTCTTCCTCACAACTAATCCTTCTGCTTACTCTGTTAATCTTTTCTCTCCGTTGGGCTCCTCCGATCACAACCTTATTACCTTAACCTGTCCTATCACTCCGGTACGGCCTGTGGACCCTCCAAAGAAACGTAGTCTGTGGCACTTTGGAGCCGCGGACTGGGGAGGCCCTCAGGCAATACTTCTTTGATTTTCCCTGGAATGATTATTGCTTCCATGGCCATGAGCCATCTGAGTGTGCCTTGCGCATTACGGAGGTTATTCTCTCGGGCATGGAAGCATACATTCCTTTCTCATATCCTTTAACTAATGCAAGAAAGCCTTGGTTTAATCACGCTTGTTCTAATGCTGTCCGCAACAAGGAGAGGGCCTACAAAAGGTACCGGAGCCAACCCACCCCTGAATCACATCATCTTTACGTTTCTGCCCGGAATCGTGCTAAGTCTGTTCTTCGCTCTACTAAAAATAATTTCATCCATACTAAATGCTCTCAACTCTCCAACTTGAATTCTTCCCGCTCCTTCTGGCACCTTGCCAAAAATCTTTCTAACAATTTTACCTCATCATCCTTCCCTCCTCTTTTCTACTCTGATGGTTCTGTAGCTATTTCTTCTACTGATAAAGCAGATCTCTTCGCACAGACTTTCTCCTCCAATTCCACCTTAGACGATTCCGGTGCTGTTCCTCCATCACTTCCCCCCTCCGACTTCCTCATGGCTGACATTAAAATTTCTTGAGCTGATGTATTTTCTGCCATCACTGGCCTCAGTACTAACAAGGCATATGGGCTTGATGGGGTCCCTCCTGTTGTTCTCAAGAACTGTGCTTCTGTGCTTACACCCTGCCTAGGCAAACTCTTTCGCCTTTGTCTGTCAACTTGTACCTTTCCTTCTTGCTGGAAGTTTGCTCTCATTCAGCCAGTCCCAAAGAAGGGTGACCACTCCCAACCCTCCAACTATCGTCCAATTGCTTTAACGTCCTGTATTTCAAAAGTTTTCGAGTCAATTCTTAATAGAAAAATTTTAAGGCATCTTTCCTATCACAACCTTCTTTCCGATCGTCAGTATGGGTTCCGTTAGGGACGCTCCACTGGCGATCTTCTCACCTACCTTTCGGACTCCTGGTCATCCTCCTTTCGGGACTTTGGCGAAAGCTTTGCCATTGCACTTGACATCTCAAAGGCTTTCGATCGAGTCTGGCATAAATCTTTAATTTCCAAACTGCCCTCCTACGGTTTCTATCCTTCTATTTGTACCTTCATCGCTAGCTTCCTTTCTGGTCGTTCTATAGCCGCTGTTGTAGACGGCCATCGTTCTTCTCCTAGATCTATCAACAGTGGTGTTCCTCATGGCTCTGTCCTATCACCAACTCTTCCTTTTATTCATCAATGATCTTCTAAGCTGTACATCTAACCCTATCCACTCATACGCTGATGACTCCACCCCCTTCACCTTTCCATTCGGTTCCCGCAACGCCCATCTCAACAGTTACTTCAAGAAACAAGGGATGAGGCTATGGCACACCTTATGTCTGACTTGGCTCGTATCTCTGACTGGGGTAAAAATAATATGGTTGTCTTTAATGCATCTAAGACTCAGTTCTTACACCTATCAACCCGACAAAATCTTCCACAGGTATACCCACTAATGTTTAATAATATTCAGCTTAATCCTGCATCATCCTTGAACATGCTTGGGGTTTCATTTACTCCGGACTTATCTTGGAAAGATCATATTACATCTCTTGTAAAATCTGCTTCCAAGAGATTGGGTGTGCTAAGCTGACTCCACTCTTTCTTTACCCCTGCACAATTGTTGACTCTATACAGGGGTTTTATCCACCCCTGTGTGGAGTATAACTCTCATGTGTGGGGAGGCTCCCCACATACAGCTCTTCTCAATAGGGTGGAGTCAAAGGTTTTTCGTCTCATTAACTCTCCTCCTCTTACTGACTCCCTTCAACCTCTGTCTCTTCGCCGCACTGTTGCATCTTTATCTCTTTTCTATCGCTACGTTAATGGTCACTGCTCCTCTGAACTGTCTGCTTGCATTCCTCCACCTCTACGACGGGCGCGTAGCACCCGTCTGGCAGCAAACTCTCATCCCTTTTCTGTCCAACTCTAATGCAAGAGTTAACCGTTACTCCCAGTCTTTCATTTATGCAACAGGTCAGCTCTGGAACTGTCTCCCTCTGTCTGTATTTCCTGCTGCCTATGATCTCCAGTCTTTCAAACGCAGTGTGTCCAGAGCATCTCAAAATGATCGGATCTTGAATTTGGCTCTCTATTGTATTTTGTTTTTCTCTTGGAGGGAACTGTTACTGCGGGCTCATGGCCTTTGGTTCTTTCTTCCTCGCATAAAAAAAAAAAAAAAAGCTGAACGAATACACAGCGGCAAAACTAAACCATCTGAAACACGCCCTAGTAGTGATGGGGGTTTGCACTGTATATCGCCAGTTGTAAATTATCGTTGGCTTCGTAACACTTCTTCCTTAGTGGTTTACCCGTACACATTACACCTTTATAAGCCTCTACAAGCAGCATGCAATCCCACCCACACCACTAACTTCTGATGAGTAAGTACGTTCGTTTGTTCAGTGATGGGAAGCTTTGGCTGGTACATTCTCTGTCTATCTATCTGTCTGTTTGTCTATCTGTTACCAGACGCCTCAATCCCGTAAGGGATGGCCACAAACAAATCGCCTCCATGTCACCCACTCCCCAGCCATTTCACTGCCCTGCTCCCAGCTCACACACGCCTCTCTCATAATCTCTCCATCTCATCCTTGGCCTCCCCCTCCCTCTCCCCCCCTCCACCTCACTCACATGCATGGTAGTATGAAGAAATATTAGAAAAGCGATGTATGGCTACGGTATAATCTTAGTCTGCCCTAAACCACTTCATTCAGGTGACGTATTATCCAATTTATTCTTGAAACTGTTTAACGTCTTAATTCAGCTTAACATTTCCCTAACTTGTCTTTTTAGCTACGGCCTTAATCAGCGCTGGCATAAACGACAACTTTTCCGAGTTGAATAAAATTGTTCGAAACATTTTCCCACATTGTACGGGAAAACGATAGTGACCTTACATTGCCTTGTATACATCACCAACATCGTATATTAATGCAGTATTAATGTACAGTTAGATGTTTACCACTAATTCGTACAGATTTATCCCTGAGGCACGAGTGAAAGATTTGATATAGTACGTACATTTGCGGTGATTGGCTGCGGGGCCTGACGCCGGAAAGAGATGACATCTGATTGGCTGTGTGACGTCACTACACTACCCACAATGCAACAGCCGACCAGGAGGGCAGGCGCAGGCAAGGAAGTTACCGGTGTGGGTTTTTGTTGGTGTATTTTTGTCAATGTACCAACTTGTGGTGCACTTACACAAGACTATGGGCCACATCAGCGGTGTGAGACAACAGCGAGCTGCCAGAACGAGGCAGCGTGTGTCTAGCAGCACAAATGAACGGGTAAGGCGTGTGAAAATAGCAAGCCTGTGCTGGTGTCAATATGGCAGGTGAGACAGTGTGAGGCGTGAGGTGTGGCAGCGTGAACCTGACGCAGTGCCATTGTTTTGGTCAATACCATCAATATAGTTCAGGCACCTTACATAGACAGAACCTGACGCAGTGCCATTGTTTTGGTCAATACCATCAATATAGTTCAGGCACCTTACATAGACAGAACCTGACGCAGTGCCATTGTTTTGGTCAATACCATCAATATAGTTCAGGCACCTTACATAGACAGAACCTGACGCAGTGCCATTGTTTTGGTCAATACCATCAATATAGTTCAGGCACCTTACATAGACAGAACCTGACGCAGTGCCATTGTTTTGGTCAATACCATCAATATAGTTCAGGCACCTTACATAGACAATATAGTTCAGGCACCTTACATAGACAATATAGTTCAGGCACCTTACATAGACGGAACCTGACGCAGTGCCATTGTTTTGGTCAATACCATCAATATAGTTCAGGCACCTTACATAGACAATATAGTTCAGGCACCTTACATAGACAATATAGTTCAGGCACCTTACATAGACAATATAGTTCAGGCACCTTACATAGACGGAACCTGACGCAGTGCCATTGTTTTGGTCAATACCATCAATATAGTTCAGGCACCTTACATAGACAGAACCTGACGCAGTGCCATTGGTTTTGTTAATACCAGCAAATATAGTTCTGGCACCTTTCATGAACGAAAAATGTTGTCATATTGCAGCTGATTTCTTACAGATTAAACAAGACTCAGAGACACTGGCATTACATGATTACATCACTTGTGTAGCACTTTATGATTAGCATCGTATAACATGTGCCTATCACCTTCCTGCTGGAGCCCTGGCACCACCACCATTACCATAGAATCACCTAACCACCACCACCATTACCATAGAATCACCTAACCACCACCCGTCTGGCAGCAAACTCTCATCCCTTTTCTGTCCAACTCTCTAATGCAAGAGTTAACCGTTACTCCCAGTCTTTCATTTATGCAACAGGTCAACTCTGGAACTGTCTCCCTCTGTCTGTATTTCCTGCTGCCTATGATCTCCAGTCTTTCAAACGCAGTGTGTCCAGGCATCTCAAAATGATCGGATCTTGAATTTGGCTCTCTATTGTATTTTGTTTTTCTCTTGGAGGGAACTGTTACTGCGGGCCATGGCCTTTGGTTCCTTCTTCCTCGCATAAAAAAAAAAAAAAAAAAACCACCACATAGGCACCTCTCATCCACCACCACCCAACCACCACACCACCACCAACACCACCCCACCCAACCACCACTACCACCAACACCACCCCACCCAACCACCACCACCACCACCCGTCCACCACCACTTAATCACCACCACCACCACCGCCGCCGCTACAACCACCACCACCACTTGGATCTTGAGCTTTTCTTCAAATTAATTCATGGCAGTTATTCGTGTGTGTGTGTGTGTGTGTGTGTGTGTGTGTGTGTGTGTGTGCGCGCGCCTGCCTAGTTTAAGTGGCATGGTACATATATAGATGTATTGTGTGTATCACACGTTAATTTTCCCTCTTTAACATATATGTTTATGGCACTGACAGTGTAAGACAAGAAACAGACAAAACAAATCGCTGAGGAAAAGGCGTCACGGTCTCCGAACGGACCAGAAATCTATCTATCTATCTATTACCAGACGCCTTAATCCCGTAAGGGGTGGCCACAAACAAATCGCCTCCATGTCGCCCTGTCCCCCGCCACTTCACTGTCCTGCTCCCAGCTCACACCTCCCTCTCTCATTTACCTCTCCACTCCATCCCTCCATCTCATCCTTGGCCTCCCCTCCCCTTCCCCCCTCCACCTCACTCACACACTCTCCTCGCCAGTCTCTCATCCTCCTTCCTCTCCACATGGCCAGAGTAGAAATGCAGTCCTATGAATGTCATCTTTCAGTCGTTTAAGCTTCTCTGTTGCTACTCATCCTGTCGTTCTCGTCAGTCCAATTTGCTGCCACTCATGGCCTCATTCTTGGTCTGCCTCTCCTCATTCTTGGTCTGCCTCTCCTCATTCTTTAGTCAGTTGCACGTGTGGATGTGGATGTGATGGGGAGCGTTAGGAGAAATACATTGAGGTGGATTGGCCATGTGGAGAGGATGGAGAGTGAGAGTGTATATGAGTGAGGTGGAAGGGGAGAGGGAAGGGGAGGCCAAGGATGAGATGGAGGGATGGAGTGGAGAGGTATATGAGAGAGGGGTGTGTGAGCTGGGAGCAGGGCAGTGAAATGGCGGGGATATATTAGCTGTTTACCATGCCTTTGATTCTCTCTCTCTCTCTCTCTCTCTCTCTCTCTCTCTCTCTCTCTCTCTCTCTCTCACACACACATTCACCTCTTCATCACTCTCTCTTTCTCGCTCACACACACACACACACACACACACACACACACACACACACACACACACACACACACATTCACCTCTTCCTCACCCTCTCTCTCTCTCTCTCTCTCTCACACACATTCACCCCTTCATCACCCTCTCTCTCTCTCTCTCTCTCTCTCTCTCTCTCTCTCTCTCTCTCTCTCTCTCTCTCTCACACACACACACACACACACACACACACACACATCATCACCCTTTCTCTCTCTCTCTTTCTCTCTCTCTCTCACACACACACACACACACACACACACACACACACATACACACATTCACCTCTTCATCACTCTTTCTGTCTGTCTGTCTGTCTGTCTCTCTCTCTCTCTCTCTCTCTCTCTCTCTCTCTCTCCTCTCCTCTCTCTCTCTCTCTCACACACACACACACACACACACACACACACACACACACACACACACAAAAA
>NC_136985.1:15844857-15857357 GCF_032717465.1 Coenobita brevimanus
GGGATGGAGTTATCCCCGTACCCTGAAGATTGGGTCTATGAATGTGCGTGGATGTAGTACGACTGAGGCTAAAAGGGAGGAGATTGGGAGAATGTTTGTGAGAAGAAAGTTGGATGTGTTAGCTTTGAGTGAAACGAAGATGAAAGGGAAGGGGGAGTCTATGTTTGGAAGTGTGAATGGAAGATTGTCAGGTGTTGATAGAGGAAGGGCAAGAGAGGTTGTGGCCTTGTTAGTGAGTCCGGAAGTACAGCAGTGTGTGATTGAATGGAAGGAGGTGTCATCGAGACGGATGTGGGTGAAAGCGAAATTTGAAAGTAAGTTGTGGGTGTTTGTGAGTGCATATGGGCCTGGTAGTGAAAGGGATGAAGAAGAGAGGGAGTCTTTCTGGAATGATGATGAGTGTCTGCAGAGTTTTGGAGCGAATGTGAATGTGGTAATGATGGGAGATCTGAATGCTAGAGTGGGAAATGTAGCAGTTGAAGGTGTAGTTGGTATGCATGGTGTGCCTGGAAGAAATGAAAATGGGGAACGAATGATAGCGATGTGTGTTGAGCAAGAGATGGTGATTGCGAATACGCTGTTTAAGAAGAAAGATATTTATAAGTATACATGGGTGAGACAGGAGGGTGGAAGGGTTGTTGATAGAGCTTTGATGGACTAGGTGGTTGTGTCTAGGAATATAATAGGAAGATTGTTGGATGTGAGAGTTCTGAGAGGGGAGGGTGGAGGTATGTCTGACCACTACCTGGTGGAGGGAAAGTTAAGAGTAGGTAAGAGATGGGTGAGAGCTAGGAGGGTTAGGTGTGGCAGGGAGGTTTTGAAAGTGAGTGAGTTGGATAAAAGAGAGAAAAAGATAGAGTATCAGGAGAAATTGAAAGATGAGTGGAACGCAGTGAAAGATCGGGAAAATGGCAGTGTGGAGAAGGAATGGCAGTTGTTTAAGAGTGCCGTGGTGGGGCATCCAGAAGAGGTGTGTGGTGTGAGACGTGTGGGTGGTGGTGTAAGAAAAGGAAGTGAATGGTGGTGCGAGGAAGTATGGCTGTGACTGAGAAGAGACATGCATATGAAGTGTGGCTGCAGAGGAAGGATGAGATGTCAAATGAAAGGTATAAGGAAAAGAGGAATAGGGCGAGAAGGGCTGTGCGTGATTCTAAAGTGGCAGCAGATGAGAGGTGGGGTAGGCGGCTGACAGAGAATTTCAACATAAGAAAATGTTTTGGAAGGAGGTGAAAAGGGTGCGAAAGGGAGAGTCTGGGAAGGAAGAACGAGTAAAAGCAGAGGATGGAAGGATGTTAACTGAGATGGATGCAGTAAGGAAGAGATGGACAGAGCATTTTGAAAGATTGTTAAATGTAGAGAAGGAAAGGGAGGCTGAGACTGTGGCAGATGGAAGGGTGCAAGGGATAAATGGGTTGGGAGAGTTGAATGATTCTTTGATCACGAAGGAGGAAATGGAGAAGGCAGTAAAGGAGATGAAAACAGGGAAAGCTGCAGGCATGGATGAGTGTGCTGTGGAATGTCTGAAGGGTGGTGGAGTAACTATTGTTGACTGGTTAGTAAGATTGTTGAATGTGTGCTTTGTGAAAACTTTGGTGCCAATTGACTGGGCAAGTGCTTGTGTGGTCCCGTTCTCTAAAGGCAAGGGTGATAAGTATGAATGTACTAGCTTTAGGGGTATAAGTCTGTTGAGTGTTGTAGGTAAGGTTTATGGTAGAGTGTTAATTATGAGAGTTAGAGAGGGTACAGAGGGAGTGATTGGTGATGAGCAGTGTGGCTTTAGGAGAGGGATAGGATGCGTGGATCAGGTGTTTGCTGTGAGACAAGTGTGTGAAAAGTATTTAGCAAGAGGCAAGGATGTGTTTTAGGCATTCATGGATTTAGAGAAAGCGTATGATAGATTAGTAAGAGAGAGTAAGAAGAGAGTGGATGAGGAATTTGGAAGGAATTTGAGTGTAAAGTGGAGGGACTGTAAGAAAATGTTCTGGAAAGAGGTGAAAAGAGTAAGACACGGTGGAAGTGAAGTTAGCAGGGGAGTGAAAGATAAAAATGGTAGATTACTAGTGGAGAAGGGAGAAAAAGTGAGCAGATGGAGAGAACACTTTAAGGAATTGTTGAACATAAAGGATGGAAGTAATGCGAGTATAAGTGGCTGGGGAATGGCTGGGAGAAGGAGGGAGGTGAGAAGACAGGAAGAAATCCGTAGGATAGAAGTTGTGGAAGCAATGAAGAAAGGTAAATCGGGGAAAGCCCCAGGAATTGATGGAGTGTGTGGTGAAATGCTGAAGCATGGGGGAGAGATAGTAGTAGAATGGATGTGGAAGATGTGCAGATTGGCCTGGGAGGAAGGTAGAGTCCCGGAGGATTGGAAGTCAGGTATAATTATTCCCTTGTACAAAGGAAAAAGAAGTGTGTGGTAATCATAGGGGCATTTGTCTTCTTAGTATAATAGGAAAAATGTATGATAGGATACTTATTGAAAGAGTTAGAGAAAGAACAGAGAAAATAGTTGGAGGAGAACAGGGAGGCTTTAGGAAGGGAAGAGGTTGTGTAGATCAGATATTCATTTTTAGATCTTTAGTGGAAAAGTTTCTAGAGAAGGGAAAGAAGTTGTATGCGGCTTTCATGGATTTGGAGAAAGCATATGACAGGGTGGATAGACAAGGATTGTGGAAAGTGTTAAGAATATATGGAGTAGATGGGAAGTTGTTGAATGCTGTGAAGAGTATGTATGATGGTGCGAAGGCTGTAGTGCGCGTGGATAGTGAACTAAGTGAATTTTTCTCTTTGAAAGTTGGGTTGAAACAGGGATGTGTCATGTCTCCATGGTTGTTCAATCTGTACATGGATGGGGTAATAAAACAGGTACAAGATAGGGTAGTGGATGTTGGAGTGGCCCTGGTGTGAGAGGATAGTGTTTGGAAACTCCCTGTACTGTTGTTTGCAGATGATACTGTGTTGTTGAGTGAAGACGAAGGGGAGTGCAAGGCTTGGTGGATGAGTTTGGGAGAGTGTGTAAGAAACGGAATCTAAAGGTGAAAGTAGGGAAGAGTAAAGTGATGGTCTTTGAGAGAGATGAAGTCAGTGAATGTACAGCGAGGTTGGATGGTGAGGAATTGGAAAATGTGAGTACATTTAAGTACTTGGGTAGTGTGATGAGTAAGGATGGAGGTTTGGAGGGTGAAGTGCTTGAAAGGGTACAGCAGGGAAGAAAGGTTGCTGGTTCTTTGAAAGCAGTGATAAGAAACAGGGAAGTGAGCATGGAAGTGAAAAAGTTACTACATGACAGTATTGTGATACCAACTCTAACGTACGGAAGTGAAGCTTGGACGTTGTTGGAAGGACGCAAGTCAAGAGTGAGAGCAGTGGAAATGAGTTATTTAAAAGGAGCCTGTGGAGTCACATGAAGAGACAGGCTGACGAATGAGGATATAAAGGATCGTTGTGGTGTGGATGTGGATGTGATAGGAAGCGCTATGAGGAACACACTGAGGTGGTTTGGCCATGTGGAGAGGATGGAGGGTGAAAGACTGACGAAGAGAGTGTATGTGAGTGAGTTGGAGGTGGGAAGAGGGAGGGGGAGGCCGAGGATGAGATGGAGGGATAGGGTGGAGAGGTATATGTGAGAAGGGGGTGTGAGTTGGGAGCAGGGCAGTGAAATGGTGGGGGACAGGGCGACTTGTAGGCGATTTGTTTGTGGCCACCCCAAACGGGATTGAGGCGTCTGGCAATAGATAGATAGATAGATAGTATGATAGAATTGATAGGGAGGCTTTGTGGACTGTTTTAAGATTGTATGGACTTGATAGTAGGTTACTAAAAGGGGTGAAAAGTTTTTATGTAAATAGTAGAGCATGTGTAAGAGTGGGAAATGCTGTGAGTGACTGGTTTCCCGTGAGAGTGGGGCTGCGACAGGGATGAGTGATGTCGCCTTGGTTGTTTGATATTTACATGGATGATGTTGTAAGGGAGGTGAATGCAAGAGTTTTAGGTGGAGGTCTGAGTCTGGTGAATGTTGATGGTAGAGAGTGGAATCTGAAGCAGCTGCTGTTTGCAGATGAGACTGCACTGGTGGCTGATTCAGAGGAGAGATTGAGACAGTTGGTAGAGGAGTTTGGAAGGGTGTGTGAAAGGAGGAAATTGAAAGTAAATGAGAATAAGAGTAAAGTGATGAAGAGTACGAGCTTGGTAGATGGTAGGGGGATGAATATAGTTTTGAATGGCGAGTTGCTTGAGGAGGTAGAGTGTTTTAAATATCTAGGGTCACATGTTGCTATGGATGGAAGAATAGATGCAGAAGTGAAGTTTAGAATAAATGAAGTAGGAAAGGTGCTGGAAGGAATGAAAAAAGTGTTTAGATTTTTTTTTTTTTTTTTTTTTTATGCAAGGAAGAAGGAACCAAAGGCCATGAGCCCGCAGTAACAGTTCCCTCCAAGAGAAAAACAAAATACAATATAGAGCCAAATTCAAGATCCGATCATTTTGAGATGCCTGGACACACTGCGTTTGAAAGACTGGAGATCATAGGCAGCAGGAAATACAGACAGAGGGAGACAGTTCCAGACCTGACCTGTTGCATAAATGAAAGACTGGGAGTAACGGTTAACTCTTGCATTAGAGAGTTGGACAGAAAAAGGATGAGAGTTTGCTGCCAGACGGGTGCTACGCGCCCGTCGTAGAGGTGGAGGAATGCAAGCAGACAGTTCAGAGGAGCAGTGACCATTGAAGTAGCGATAGAAAAGAGATAAAGATGCAACAGTGCGGCGAAGAGACAGAGGTTGAAGGGAGTCAGTAAGAGGAGGAGAGTTAATGAGACGAAAAGCCTTTGACTCCACCCTATTGAGAAGAGCTGTATGTGGGGAGCCACCCCACACATGAGAGTTGTACTCCACACAGGGGCGGATAAAACCCCTGTATAGAGTCAACAATTGCGCAGGGGTAAAGAAAGAGCGGAGTCGGCTTAGCACACCCAATCTCTTGGAAGCAGATTTTACAAGAGATGTAATATGATCTTTCCAAGATAAGTCCCGAGTAAATGAAACCCCAAGCATGTTCAAGGATGATGCAGGATTAAGCTGAATATTATTAAACATTAGTGGGTATACCTGTGGAAGATTTTGTCGGGTTGAAAGGTGTAAGAACTGAGTCTTAGATGCATTAAAAACAACCATATTATTTTTACCCCAGTCAGAGATACGAGCCAAGTCAGACATTAGGTGTGCCATAGCCTCATCCCTTGTTTGTTGAAGTAACTGTTGAGATGGGCGTTGCGGGAACCGAATGGAAAGGTGAAGGGTGGAGTCATCAGCGTATGAGTGGATATGGTTAGATGTACAGCTTAGAAGATCATTGATGAATAAAAGGAAGAGAGTTGGTGATAGGACAGAGCCCTGAGGAACACCACTGTTGATAGATCTAGGAGAAGAACGATGGCCGTCTACAACAGCGGCTATAGAACGACCAGAAAGGAAGCTAGCGATGAAGGCACAGATAGAAGGATAGAAACCGTAGGAGGGCAGTTTGGAAATTAAAGGTTTATGCCAGACTCGATCGAAAGCCTTTGAGATGTCAAGTGCAATGGCAAAGCTTTCGCCAAAGTCCCGAAAGGAGGATGACCAGGAGTCTGAAAGGTAGGTGAGAAGATCGCCAGTGGAGCGTCCCTGACGGAACCCATACTGACGATCGGAAAGAAGGTTGTGATAGGAAAGATGCCTTAAAATTTTTCTATTAAGAATTGACTCGAAAACTTTTGAAATACAGGACGTTAAAGCAATTGGACGATAGTTGGAGGGTTGGGAGTGGTCACCCTTCTTTGGGACTGGCTGAATGAGAGCAAACTTCCAGCAAGAAGGAAAGGTACAAGTTGAGAGACAAAGACGAAAGAGTTTGCCTAGGCAGGGTGTAAGCACAGAAGCACAGTTCTTGAGAACAACAGGAGGGACCCCATCAGGCCCATATGCCTTGTTAGTACTGTGGCCAGTAATGGCAGAAAATACATCAACTGAAGAAATTTTAATGTCAGCCATGAGGAAGTCAGAGGGGGGAAGTGATGGAGGAACAGCACCGGAATCGTCTAAGGTAGAATTGGAGGAGAAAGTCTGTGCGAAGAGATCTGCTTTATCAGTAGAAGAAATAGCTACAGAACCATCAGAGTAGAAAAGAGGAGGGAAGGAAGATGAGGTAAAGTTGTTAGAAAGATTTTTGGCAAGATGCCAGAAGGAGCGGGAAGAATTCGAGTTGGAGAGTTGAGAGCATTTAGTATGGATGAAATTATTTTTAGTAGAGCGAAGAACAGACTTAGCACGATTCCGGGCAGAAACGTAAAGATGATGTGATTCAGGGGTGGGTTGGCTCCGGTACCTTTTGTAGGCCCTCTCCTTGTTGCGGACAGCATTAGAACAAGCGTGATTAAACCAAGGCTTTCTTGCGTTAGTCAAAGGATATGAGAAAAGGAATGTATGCTTCCATGCCCGAGAGAATAACCTCCGTAATGCGCAAGGCACACTCAGATGGCTCACGGCCATGGAAGCAATAATCATTCCAGGGAAAATCAAAGAAGTACTGCCTGAGGGCCTCCCAGTCTGCGGCTCCAAAATGCCACAGACGACGTTTCCCTGGAGGGTCCACAGGCCGTACCGGAGTGATAGGACAGGTTAAGGTAATAAGGTTGTGATCGGAGGAGCCCAACGGAGAGAAAAGATTAACAGAGTAAGCAGAAGGATTAGTTGTGAGGAAGAGGTCAAGTATGTTGGAGCTCTCTCCAAGGCGGTCAGGGATACGGGTAGGGTGCTGTACAAGCTGCTCTAGGTCATTAAGGATAGAAAAGATGTAGGCTTGTTCACCAGGTGGATCCGTGAAAGGAGAGGAGAGCCAAAGGTGGTGGTGAACATTGAAATCTCCAAGAATGGAGATTTCAGAGAAAGGAGAAATGGATAGAATGTGTTCCATCGTAGAAGTAAGATAGTCGAAGAATTTTTGATAGTCAGTAGAATTAGGGGATAAGTAAACAGCACAGATATATTTAGTCAGAGAATGACAGGAAAGCCGAAGCCAGAGTGTGGAGAATTCAGAAGAATCAAGTTCAGGAACACGAGAGCAAGATAAGTCGTTGCGTATATATACACAACAGCCACCTTTGGCTTTGAAATGAGTATAGAGAAAGTAGGAGGATACAGAAAAGGGTTTGCTGTCAGTTGCCTCAGACAGCTGAGTCTCCGTTAGAAAAAGAAGGTGAGGTTTAGAGGAGGAGAGGTGGTGCTCAACAGAGCGAAAGTTAGAGGAAAGGCCGCGAATGTTGCAGAAATGAAGAAGAAGAGAGTCAGACAGTGGTTCCAGGCACCTTGAGTCGTCATCGGGAGAGGGGCAGATGGTGGGGGCATTTATGGTCCCCCCCCCCTGGGGACTCCGAGGCTTGATATAACGACGCCATTTTAGGTAAATTTTGAATAGGAAGTGTAGTGTGTACTGTGAATGTAGTTTGGTGAAGATAGTTAGAGAAATTTGTACTGGAGAGCATGCTGGCCTACTCTCTGTGTAACTGAGACACTGAAAAAGTTCAGCAAAGGGGGATGGTCAGGAACTAGTCCTGAGGGCTGATGAAACGGGAGCTCCAGCACTCCCTGTCATCAGCTTTCCATCCACCTCGGGAGTACTGCCCTGCTCGACTGGTATGAGGGTGTTGTGGTACCGACTGCATTATATGGGGCTGAAACATGGAATATGGGTGTAGCAGAGAGGAAAAGTTTGAATGTAATGGAGATGAGGTGTCTGAAGAGTATGTGTGGAGTGATGCGTATGGATCGAGTGCAAAATGATGAAATGCGAAGGAGAACTGGAGTTGTTCAGAAAATGGCTGGTAGAGTTGAGCAGAGGGTGTTGCTATGGTTTGGGCATATGGAGAGAATGGATAATGAGCGATTGGTGAAAAAGATAACTAGATCTGATGTGAGAGGTGTAAAGCTGAGAGGAAGACCACGAATAGGATGGATGGACAGTGTGAAGAGAGCGCTGGATGCAAGAGGGATGTCTGTTGAGCAAGGAAGAGTGGCTGTGCGTGACAGAAATAAATGGAGAGAAATTGTGAATGAATAAGTGATGACGCAGACCTGAGGGGATATTCTCCCGCATTTGGTCTGATCAGCTAGTCAGGTCAGGTGCGGGTAAGGGGATGTGTCTGTTATGGTGTGGCAGGGGTAAACCAGCTCTGCTGTCAGGCCCTGCTGCGGATGTCACTGATTGCATATCGCAGTTGACCCTCGTGCGGTGTGGTGCGGTGAAGATCTGTCCGTTCTCCCCTTTGGGGCTAAGATGTGTATGAATGTATTTGAATGGATGAGTAAATGGCGAGTGTGTCGTCCTGTCTCGGCTACCTACCTTTCCTTGGGGGAAGCAGCCTAGGTATATAGATAGATAGATTATTATTATGTCAGGAAAGGAAGTTGTGCATTTGTAACCCTTATTTCAAACACAAAGATGCACATAAATATACCTGGTATAGAGGGAACAGGGATCGTGGTCAAAGAAGCCTGATTGATTACGTGCTCATAGAGAGGTCGATGATGGGAATGGTTGCTGATACAAGGGCCGTGAGAGGACGATGTGGAGGTCTGTCAGATCACATGGTTGTGGTATGCAAGATCAAGCTGAGAGGAGTGAGGTGGACCAGGAGAGAGAGAGAGAAGCAGTCAGGGAGAAAGACTGAAAGTTGAGAAGCTGAGGATCAAAGAAATGGCAGATGAATACAGGATTAAAGTAGGGGAGGAGTTAGAATCAGTGAATTGGAATGAAATGGATGTGGACAGCCTGTGGAATGCATATAGGGATTGCTTAGTTAGAAATGCTAAGTGGTGTGTGGTGTGGCAAGAGTAACAAGAAAGAAGGAAGGTACGGCATGATAGGATGAGAAGGTGAAGAGAGCAGTGAAGGAAATGAGGAAGAAGTGGCTAGAGTGGTTACAGGACAGGGGTTCAACTGAAACAAGAACTGAGTATACTGAGAGCAAGAAGCACGTAAAGAGGCCAGTGAAGAGGAAAATGAAGAAGGTAAATGATGATCTAGGAAAAAAAATGAATGAAAACCACTCTGAAAAGAGGAAGTTATTCTGGAAAAAGGTGTGGAAATGTAGAAGTGACAGTGGAAAGAAATGTGAAGGTGTGAAGGATGTATGTGGTAGATTATTAACTCATGGGGATGAAGTAAGGACCAGATGGAAAGAATATTTTGAAAGCCTGATGAATGGGAATAAAGAGAGTAGAGCCACTTTAACATGACTGGTTTTGGGGGTGTGCAAAGAAGGAATGCAGTGCCAGGAAACATGACACTTGCACAGGTTAAGAGCTCTGTGAAGCGGCTAAAAAGTGGGAAAGCAGCTGGGGTTGATGAGGTGTATGCTGAGATGATTAAGTGTAGTGGAGAGAGTGGAATGAAGTGCTTGTTGGAGATATGTAAGAAGGCATGGATGTGTGAACTGTGCACGCAGAGTGGAAAAAGGTTGTGATTGTACCCCTGTACAAATATAAAGGTGAGCGAAGTGAGTGCAAGAATTATTGTGGCATAAGTTTATTGAGTGTGATAAGGAAGGTATATGGAAGAATTATCATAGAGAAAGTAAGAGAGATATCAGAAATATTAGTGGGTGATGAACAGGGTGGCTCTAGGAGTGGCAGCGGATGTGTGGATCAAACAGTGAGACAGATAGTGGAGGAGGCTTGTGAGGACTATAAGGCGTTTATGGCATTCATGGATCTGGAAAAAAGCATATGACAAAGTAGACGGAGAAGGATTATGGAAAGTGTTGCGCATGTACGGTGTAGATGGTAAGCTGCTAGGTGCCGTCAAGAATTTTTATGATGGTAGTGAAGCATGTGTAAGGGTTAATGGGCATCTAAGCGAATGGTTCACGATAGGTGTGAGAAGGCGACAAGGTTGTGTGATGTCCCCATGGTTGTTCAATAAATAAATAAATATATATATATATATATATATATATATATATATATATATATATAATATCTATCTATCTATCTATCTCTATATATATATATAATCTATCTATCTATCTATATATATATATATATATATATATATATATATATATATATATATATATATATATATATATATGGGGGGATGAGAGAAGTAAAAACATGAGTAATGGAGAAGGGGATGGCGTTGGTAATGAGTTGTGATCGATGGAATATCTCAGATTTGTTGTACGCTGATAATGCAATATTACTTGCAAATACCGGACAAGAAGTTGGAAGACTAGTGCAGTGTTTTGCTGATGTCTGTAATCGTCGTGCCTTGAGAATAAATGTAGAAACGAGTAAAGTGATGGTCATTGACAGAGAAGTTGACACCCAGTGCGATGTTACAGTGAATGGAGAGAGACTGGAATTCGTGAGAGAGTTCAAATACCTGGGTACAGTGATAGAAAAGAGAGGAAAATGTGCAGAAGAAGTGGCAATGTAGAGTGGCACAAGGGAGAAAAGTAGATGGTGCAATGAAGGCCTTGATAAGAAAAATGACTTGAGTGTTGCAGCTGCACGAGGCTCACATGAAGGAGTGTTTGTGCCAACTTCAACATATGGATGTGAGACTATGGTGTGGCATGAAAATGGAATGTCACGAGTGAGAGCAGTGGAGATGCAACTGCTGAGGAATGTATGTGGAGTACAGACAGTGGATAGGATAAGAAATAATGTGATTCGTGAAAGATGTGGAGTGAGGAAGTCTGTGGACACCAGAATCGAAGAGAGTGTACTGAGATGGTATGGTCATGTGGAGAGAATGAATAACAATAGAGTAATGAAAAAGGTATATATGAGCGACTTTGAAGGGGGGAGGAGGTGAGGTAAGCCAAGGAGAAGGTGGAGAGATATGGTGGATGAGTGTGGGTAGAAGAGAGGTTTGGAAATCGGTGAGACTACCTGACAAGAGATCGACCTGGCTGGATGAATATTGTCAGGAGAAGCGCATGATCAGGGATTTGACACTCGTTTTTAACGTGGCAGTGTCTGGATTGACTCTATCGGATACGTTTTTGTGAAGCTACAGAACGTGGTGAATGTTTTTGGCGTATCAGATAGAGGCAGGATCCCGGGGGCTTGAATGTTGAGTGAAAGGAATTGTGGCCCATTGGATTGGGCAAATTTGGGCTGTCTGGACATTGCTACTCCTCACCCTGCCCTAGGGTGGGAAAGGAGGTCCGGATGATGATGACGATGATGATGTGTTAGCAGTACTACTAACACCAGTGCTATTACTAACATTATGTTTAACACAAGTACCCTGCTGACACCAACAATACTCTGTTATTACCAGTGGTGGGCAGCGCAAACGAAGAAGGATCTTGCACAAGCGCAAAGCGCAATCCACAGTTCACTACCTTGCGCACGCGCAAATGTGCAATCTGACAAATATTTAGCTTGCGCAATGTCGCAAAGCGCAAGCACAAACCATTTGCATATATTTTTGGGAATTACTGAAAAATATTGAGATATTTAAATAAAACAGCATACCTACTTACTATTATTTATTATTATTATTTTCTATTATTTGTAATTTCCGCAAGTGCGCAGTCTAATATTTAGCTTGTGCAATGTCGCAAAGCGCTAGCGCAAATCATTTGCATATATTTGTGGGAATTACTGTAAAATATATATTGGTATAATTAAATAACTTACTAAAGTAGCAACCTGCCCACCACCCGCGGTGATTGAATTGGCAAAGATCACGTGATTACTGTATCATCAACTCTCTCTCTCTCTCCGACAGAGGAGGGACGGAATGGAGAATAAGAGAGAGTGGAGGGAAGGAATGGAGAATAAGAGAGAGAGGAGGGAAGGAATGGAGAATAAGAGAGAGAGGAGGGAAGGAATGGAGAATAAGAGAGAAAGGAGGGAAGGAATGGAGAATAAGAGAGAGAAGAGGGACGAAGTTTATGCCTTATCTCCTCACTCAAAGGGACGCTTCTTTGCCATTCCCGAATTTATTCTCTCTCTCTCTCTCTCTCTCTCTCTCTCTCTCTCTCTCTCTCTCTCTCTCTCAGAATAATGCGCTTTATCTCTCTCTCTCTCTTGTCTTGTCAAGACAATTTATTTAATAATTCAGTATAGATATATAATAGCATATGTAATTCGTTACAAAAAATAAAAAATCATGAAAACAGAGTATCTAAATCAAATATCCACAGCCTAATAAATATTTAGGCTGTGGATGTTTGAGTTAAATAATATGTTTTAATGGTTTTTATAAGGAATTTCATATGTTAATCTTAATAAATAATGTATTTTTATTATTACTTACTAATAATAATAATTTAAAAAATATTAAAAATACATTATCTGTTGAAGCATATTAAGAAATGCTACTACCCCCTTCCCTCCCTCCTCCCCCACCAGGCACCAAGCCACCCTCGCGACCCGCCCCAGCCTCCCCCATCCCTTGTCCAGCCATGCGGGAAGCTCCCACCACATGTCCCCTGGAAGACCACGTGTCCTCCT
>NC_136985.1:15862357-15974864 GCF_032717465.1 Coenobita brevimanus
AAATAGAGGGGAGGGGCTTTTGAGGAGACAGGGGCAGTTAGGAGGACAGGGAAAGGTTTGTTAGCAGCAGGGGAAGGATGGATGTTAGATGGTGGCGTAAGAATGATGTTAGAAGTAAGGTTTGGGAGAAGCTTATTTCACTTACGAGGAATGAAGGCAGGAAGAATGGCGTTTATAAGTTACATTTGGTTACGGAGAATGAAGGAAGGAATGGCGTGTTTAAGTTAAATATTAGTGCACAAGGAACCGAAATTAGAAAAAAGCATTATGGCACAACACAATTTAAAAGTCCTTGGCTGCGCCAGTAAAAATGTTATTCATGAAAGTGATACACGTACACCCACATTCAGTGCAACTACTACACTATGTGAAGACCCATTCTCAAGTGTGGTGCTTGATCTGTGGCATTTTATGGCAGAGAGAGAGAGAGAGAGAGAGAGAGAGAGAGAGAGAGAGAGAGAGAGAGAGAGAGAGAATCACTTACTTTGCGAGTCTAGAGAGAGACATTGCACATTTCCTACGACTCACAAAGTAAATGATTATCACCCCCCCCTCTCTCTCTCTCTCTCTCTCTCTCTCTCTCTCTCTCTCTCCCTCTCCTTACGTAATTGGCTAAAATTGACACCTTTCACCCCACAGTTCTCGACTACAAGCTGTTATGAAAAGCTATCAATAGTAAGTATGTGTGGGTGTGGGTGACAAATGGTATGAAGCGTGTACGTGTGGGTGTTTAGGTCTGTGTGGTGGAGTGTAAGTGTGGGTGTTTATGCCTGTGGGGTGGAGTGTAAGTGTGGGTGTTTATGCCTGTGGGGTGGAGTGTAAGTGTGGGTGTTTAGGCCTATGGGGTGGAGTGTAAGTGTGGGTGTTTATGCCTGTGGGGTGGAATGTAAGTGTGGGTGTTTATGCCTGTGGGGTGGAGTGTAAGTGTGGGTGTTTAGGCCTGTGGGGTGGAGTGTAAGTGTGGGTGTTTATGCCTGTGGGGTGGAGTGTAAGTGTGGGTGTTTATGCCTGTGGGGTGGAGTGTAAGTATGGGTGTTTATGCCTGTGGGGTGGAATGTAAGTGTGGGTGTTTAGGCCTGTGGGGTGGAGTGTAAGTGTGGGTGTTTAGGCCTGTGGGATGGAGTGTAAGTGTGGGTGTTTAGGCCTGTGGGATGGAGTGTAAGTGTGGGTGTTTAGGCCTGTGGGGTGGAATGTAAGTGTGGGTGTTTAGGCCTGTGGGATGGAGTGTAAGTGTGGGTGTTTAGGTCTGTGTGGTGGAGTGTAAGTGTGGGTGTTTATGCCTGTGGGGTGGAGTGTAAGTGTGGGTGTTTAGGCCTGTGGGGTGGAGTGTAAGTGTGGGTGTTTAGGCCTGTGGGGTGGAGTGTAAGTGTGGGTGTTTAGGCCTGTGGGGTGGAGTGTAAGTGTGGGTGTTTAGGCCTGTGGGGTGGAGTCAGGAGTCTGGGGCTTAAATGGTCAGTAAATGTGAGTGTGGCCCGTTAATTAGCATCACCTTTGCTTACCTTATCCTTTTATCACCGAGTTTTGGCACTCTGAACCCTACTTCATACCAGGTGGGAACAGAGGTCTGGATGATGATGATGATGATGATGATGATGGTAGCAGGGATAGATAGATGGATTGATTAAGAGAGAGAGGGAGGGGGAGGGATGGTGGTTTCGTGTGACAATTTGTGGCATTAGTACAGAGAGAGAGAGAGAGAAGGGTGTGACTGGTGGCTTCGTGTGTCAGTTTGTGGCCTGAGTACAGTGTATATGCTTAGTATACAACACAGTCCCTGGTGGTGGTGTTGTAGGCAGTGGTGAGGTATGTGGTAATACTCACGTGTCGTGCAGTACGTCATGGACCCACAGGAACCACCAGGCGTACATGTCACCTCCAGGGCCAGGTCAGGGAACTCCAAGGAGAGGACTGGGCACTTGCCTGGCTCCGTCTCTGTGATCTGGTCCCCGTTGGTCACACTGACCTTCATCTGTTCTCGCTCCACCTGCAACAAAATATTATGTATTAGTGGTATAGGGCGTTTGACCTCTTTTATCCGATGATTTATTCTTCATATTTCCTTGCAACCTTCACCAGATTTTATTTAGTACTCGGTTTAAGGCCACTATCGGCGGCCTCCGCTCGATGTCAAGTCACTTCCTACGGTATCTTAAGTCGAAAGGCAACAGAAACTGAATTACTCATGCTCTGAGCGAGTCAGAGCGAAGAATTTTTATCCTGCTGGGACAACACTTGAGAGAGAGAGAGAGAGTGAGAGGCAGGATAGTAGTGTTTGCTCTTATGCTAAATTATACTACTAGTATATCATTACACTATATACTTTTAGGAGTATAAGGAGGGAGGAAGGAGAGGAGAGAGGGTGATAATACAACAAACACGTCACATGTTGGTAGTTTCTATGCCGGACTGAGAACGAATCCATCCCCTCCACTCTAAACAAATGGCCAGAAATGAGTCAACTCGGGAACCGGTGGCCCGACTGGACTGGAAATTGTTTTATTCTTCCAGTTACAGCATCCTGCTCTCTCAAATATATATATATATATATATATATATATATATATATATATATATATATATATATATATATATATATATATATATATATATATATATATGCGTTACATGCGTGGGTTTGGCTGTGTTGCGGTAACAATCAAACAACATACAGAAATCGGCTCATTATAATATAGATGGGCAAGCCTTTTGCACCTCGAGGGATTTGGTGCATCCTTCATTAAAGTGTTCAGTATAAGGTACTTATCTTGAGTTCAGTACAATGGTGTGAAGGCAGCAAGAAGAACATACAAGGCTACATCATGGCACTGAAGGCATTAAACAACTGTGAGACATCACTGGATATTGTGGCAACATCTTACTATCTCACACTCAAGTGCCGTCATTAGTACTGATGTGCTGGACTTTATGTCAGAATTATTACATTTATACCAGTGTTAATTGTTACACACACACACACACACACACACACACACACACACACACACACACACACACACACACACACACACAGCCACCTGTGAACCCACAACACCACAACTAACCTGAATTTTGATCCTGTGAGTCACCACCTGTATGCTGTTGTCAGGCTCGGCAAGGTTGTCGGTGGTTGCAGGGGTGGAGGTGGTTGCAGGGTTGGTGGTGGTTGCAGGGATGGCGGTGGTTGCAGGAATGGTGGTGGTTGCAGGGGTGGTGGTTGTTGCAGGAGTGGTGGTGGTTGCAGGGGTGGTGGTTGTTGCAGGAGTGGTGGTGGTTGCAGGGGTGGTGGTTGTTGCAGAGGTGGTGGTGGTTGCAGGGGTGGTGGTTGTTGCAGGGGTGGTGGTTGTTGCAGGGGTGGTGGTGGTTGCAGGGATGGTGGGGACAGTGTTGATGGTGAGGGTCAGCGTTGAGTTTTCACCACTCTTATCAAAACACTGGAACTCTGAGGCGGCCACGATGGCAGACTCGTCATCACTCAAGACCACAGCAAGAAGAGCCTCGCGTGATCTGTTTGATAAAGTTCTGACTTCGAACACTAGATCAGAGGCGGCATTTGTTACAGACTGGTGAAGCTCAAACTCGGCTTCAAGTATCTCCTCCTTGTCTTTCTTCCTGAGTGCCACTGGGTGACGGGTACGATATGTTGGCACCGTGACTTTGTGGCATTCTGAAAGGAAGACCAGGAAAAGCGATAAGTGTGGACTCCTCCTTAACAATTTTTCAGGGGTCGTTTTCTCTTGGCTAAATAAAATATTGTGGTGTTAGCCAAAATAACCGTTTAGATGCACCAGCAGCAGTGAAAGGCTGACTACGGACAGTTATTTTAGTCTTTGACTTTACCATATCACTGGGATCAACAAAACTGAATGACGTTATGCAGAATAAAATAGCTAAACCCACCAACCAAAGTGAGGGTGTTTATAACGACTGATAATCCAATTGTTTATCTATCTAAAGTGTCATACAGACGACCCGTTAACTCAACGTACCGGTAGATAATGTCGTGCCTTAGTTATTTACTATTTCATTATTCATTTTTCTTTGCTACTTTCTCTTTCAGGGTATTCAAACTGGCAGCATATAGATAATGTATTACAGAATGTAACTTTTCCTTTTCAGTCTTTCCTATGAAATTTCCATGTCAGTTATTCCATGCTGCATGGTGGTTTTTCACACTGTTTCCTGCCAGTTATAACTGGAGGGTTTGGAGGCGGGGGGAGCCTTCTTGCTGTACTATCCTTATCCTTCAGCATGTAGAGTTAGATCTCGTAGTCATAGTCTACTCTGTAACAAACAGCCTCGAAGTGACCATAAGGTCTGTTGTAGTCTGCGTTCCTTTGTACTCCTTTGTACATCCCTTACTACGTTGACGCACCACTACCCTAACGTCCTCTCACCCTGCCTCACACACCTCCCTTTGACCCCTTTCCCCTAAACCCCCTTTCCTACTCCCTCTCACCCCACCCTTACAACCCAGGCCCCTCAGCCTTCCTCTCACCACCTGCCTTTCTCTCCCTCCTATCTCCATCCCTCCTCACCTCATCCTGCATTGCCTCACCCCTCTCACTTTTCCCTCCCTCTCCATCTCCTTCTCACAGTTCATTCCAGCAGCCACTCTGTACCCTCTTTTAAACCTCCTTCCTCTGTCTTCTCCCTTCCCTTTACTTTTCCTTCCCTTACCCTCCCTACCACTGCTCCCCCCCGCGATTCCCATTCTCCCTTCCACTCGTCATTCCCTAATGCCCACTAACTCCCTCCTCCCTGTCACCCTGGGGTGTAGGGACAACACTCCCTTCCCTTACCCTCCCCCTCCTCCCTCCCTCACACCCTCCCTTCCCTTACCCTGCCCCTCCTCCCTCCCTCACACCCTCCCTTCCCTTACCTTCCCCTTTCTCCCTCCCTCACACCCTCCCTTCCCTTACCCTTCCCTCCCTCCCTCCCTCACACCCTCCCTTCCCTTACCCTCCGCCTCCTCCCTCCCTCACACCCTCCCTTCCCTTACCCTCCCCATCCTCCCTCCCTCACACCCTCCCTTCCCTTTCTTTCCACCTCCTCCCTCCTCACTCCTTCCCTTCCCTCACCCTCCCTCTCATCCCTCCCTTTCCTCACCCTCCCTGTTCTCCCTCTCATATCTCATACTTCTCTCACTCCATCCTTCCCACACCCTTCGTACACCCTTCCTCCACCCTGCCTCTCAGCCCCTCTGCCTTTGCTTTGACTCACACAACTAACCTTTTTTAGGAGGGTTGGCAGCTGTAGAGTTGTCTGGTTCAGTGATGGGGTCTGCTGATGGCTTGGTGGAGGGGCTGGGCACTGGGATTGGTGAGGGACTGGGCGATGGGCTAGGAAAGAGGCTAGGAAAGGAGGGAGGATAGGGCTTGGTGGAGGGGCTAGGCACTGGGATTGGTGAGGGATTAGGTGGGTGCTTAAGTGAAGATGCAGGAGAGAAGTTAGAAGGCTTGGGAGAGGGGTTAGGGACAGGCTTGGGAGAGGGGTTAGGGACAGGCTCGGGAGTGGGGTTAGGGACAGGCTCGGGAGAGGGGTTAGGGACAGGCTCGGGAGAGGGGTTAGGGACAGGCTCGGGATAGGGGTTAGGGACAGGCTTGGGAGAGGGGTTAGGGACAGGCTTGGGAGAGGGGTTAGGGACAGGCTTGGGAGAGGGGTTAGGGACAGGCTTGGGAGAGGGGTTAGGGACAGGTTTGGGAGAGGAGTTAGGGACAGGCTCGGGAGAGGGGTTAGGGACAGGCTTGGGAGAGGGGTTAGGGACGGGCTTGGGAGAGGGGTTAGGGACAGGTTTGGGAGAGGAGTTAGGGACAGGCTTGGGAGAGGGGTTAGGGACAGGCTTGGGAGAGGGGTTAGGGACAGGCTTGGGAGAGGAGTTAGGGACGGGCTTGGGAGAGGGGTTAGGGACAGGCTTGGGAGAGGGGTTAGGAGGGTGATCAGAAGAACTTGGAAAGGTGTTATGAGAGGGATCAAGAGAAGGGTTGGAGGAAGGATCAAGAGAAGGGTTGGAGGAAGGATCAAGAGAAGGGATGGAGGAAGGATGAGGGGAATGTTGAGGTGAGTCAGAAGAGAAGTTAGGGAAGGGATCTGAAGGGTCAGAAGGTCCAGTAGGTGTGCTGGGATGGCCAGTGGTCTCTGGAACATCATTAACATCTATACTCCATGGCAGTGATACCTGCACCACTACTACTACTACTATTACTACTACTGATGATGATGATGATGATGATGATGATTATTATTATTATTGTCAGGTATATGGCAAGGTGGTAGGCGAGGGCCAGGGCAGTGGCGGCCACAGGAAGCCAGCAATAAGGGCGGCCAAGGAGTGTGGTGGTGTGGCAACTGTGGCTGAAGGAGGGCCAGCTAGAGTGGTGGTAGGTTGTAACAGAGCAGCTTGGACGAGGATAATACCCAGTGCACTGGCCATGATACCTGGCATGAGCTGCCTGCCATGTAATACCTACCCTAGGTGAGTACAGTGTATGACACGTGGCATGGCAAGGCAGCCACGTGTCAGGCCAGTGTAGGCAGGCAGGTGTGATGGTGAGGCAGACAGGTGTGATGGTGAGGCAGGCAGGTGTGATGGTGAGGCAGACAGGTGTGATGGTAAGGCAGACAGGTGTGATGGTAAGGCAGACAGGTGTGATGGTGAGGCAGACAGGTGTGATGGTGAGGCAGACAGGTGTGATGGTGAAGCAGGCAGGTGTGATGGTGAGGCAGGCAGGTGTGATGGTAAGGCAGACAGGTGTGATGGTGAGGCAGACAGGTGTGATAGTAAGGCAGACAGGTGTGATGGTAAGGCAGACAGGTGTGATAGTAAGGCAGACAGGTGTGATGGTGAAGCAGACAGGTGTGATGGTGAGGCAGGCAGGTGTGATGGTGAGGCAGACAGGTGTGATGGTAAGGCAGACAGGTGTGATAGTAAGGCAGACAGGTGTGATGGTAAAGCAGACAGGTGTGATGGTAAGGCAGACAGGTGTGATAGTAAGGCAGACAGGTGTGATGGTAAGGCAGACAGGTGTGATGGTGAGGCAGACAGGTGTGATGGTAAGGCAGACAGGTGTGATGGTAAGGCGGACAGGTGTAGTGTGGTAATAATACAGTAACTTACGTATTGCTGCGATGCGGTGTATCTGCATGGTGTGGCACAGCAACATCAGCCACCACCACACCGCCACCACACCACCACCAGACGCCATCACTGCAACATTAGGATTCACTTCAACAACAATGGCTCACTCACTGACTCAGGCAACACATTCACTCAGTAACTCATCACTCATTTACCGACTCACCACACTGACTGACTAACTCACAACTCATTCACTGACTCACCACACTGACCCACTGACTCAGCACTGTTACACTGCCTCGTGATATAACTCATCACTCATTTACCAAGTCACCACACTGACTGACTGACTCACAACTCATTCACTGACTCACCACACTACCCACTGACTCAGCACTCTTAAACTGCCTGGTGACATGCACTCGCTACCTTACCAAACTGACTGGCTGACTGACCACACTGACTGACTGACCCACCACACTCACACACTGACTCACCCATCATTCACCACACTGATATACCACACTGACCCACCACACTCACACACTGACTCACCCATCGTTCACCACACTGATGTACCACACTGACCCACCACACTCACACACTGACTCACCCATCGTTCACCACACTGATGTACCACACTGACCCACCACACTCACACACTGACTCACCCATCATTCACCACACTGATGTACCACACTGACTCACTGACCCAAAACATCCTTTGTGCCACAACATTCAAAAACTCACCACACTACTGAGTCACCCTGTCCATTCATTGACTCACCATACTTACTGACTCACCACTAATTCACTGAGTCAACACGCTATTTTACTGAGTCACCCTGTCCATTCATTGACTCACCATACATACTGACTCACCACTAATTCACTGAGTCAACACGCTATTTTACTGAGTCACCCTGTCCATTCATTGACTCACCATACTTACTGACTCACCACTAATTCACTGAGTCAACACGCTATTTTACTGAGTCACCGTGTCCATTAATTGACTCACCATACTTACTGACTCACCACTAAATCACTGAGTCAACACGCTATTTTACTGAGTCACCCTGTCCATTCATTGACTCACCATACTTACTGACTCACCACTAATTCACTGAGTCAACACGCTATTTTACTGAGTGGCCACAGCCATTCAGTGGAGGCGTTGGGTTTTATCGCTTCAGATCACAGGCCCAAAATAGACGGCCATCCTGCTTACCCAGATATCTGACTTGGTGGCAGGGCTTGTGCTGTGCCCTATACCCTTGTTACTCTAACTTGGCCTCAAATTTCCATCGCCCCAGCTTCAGTGCCGAGTTATAACAATAAATTAAGTCTTGAATATGGTGATAGTCACGAAGAAGTGCTGTGAGAATGATGTAAAGCTGCAATATTGTCCGTTTCTGTCATTGAAATACGTAAAATAAGCTCCAAAAGAAAAAAAAGTCTGGGCCAAATTAGTGTAAAAGAACTATAGCTAATGTACTGGCAGTACACTGACCTGGTGAACTAAACAACTGGTTAACTAATGTACTGGTAAACTAAACAACTGGTTAACTAATGTACTGGTAAACTAAACAACTGGTTAACTAATGTACTGGTAAACTAAACAACTGGTTAACTAATGGACTGGTAAACTAAACAACTGGTTAACTGATGTACTGGTAAACTAAACAACTGGTTAACTAATGTACTGGTAAACTAAACAACTGGTTAACTAATGTACTGGTAAACTAAACAACTGGTTAACTAATGTACTGGTAAACTAAACAACTGGTTAACTAACGGACTGGTAAACTAAACAACTGGTTAACTAATGTACTGGTAAACTAAACAACTGGTTAACTAATGTACTGGTAAACTCATGTACTAGTAAACTAATACTCTGGTGAACCCCAACACCAGTCAAATGGTCATCTAGTGAACTGGACAACTATGGAATGGTTTACCTTGGAACCTGAACAACGGGTAAACTAATGACCTGGACAACTGATGAAGTAGTAAAGTGGCAGACTGGTAACAGCATCAACGAAGCAACTAGTGAAATAGTACACTAATGAACTCGTCTGTCTATCTATCTATTGCCAGACGCCTTAATCCCGTAAGGGGTGGCCACAAACAAATCGCCTCCATGTCGCCCTGTCCCCCTGCCATTTCACTGCCCTGCTTCCAGCTCACATTCCCATATCTCACATACCTCTCCACTCCCTCTCTCCATCTCATCCTTGGCCTCCCCCTCCCTCTCCCCCTCTCAACCTCACTTACACTCTCCTCGTCAGTCTCTCACTCTCCTTTCTCTCCACATGGCCAAACCACCTCAGTGTGTTTCTCCTAACGCTTCCTATCACATCCACATCCACACCACAACGCTCCTTCTCCTGTGCATTTGTCAGTCTGTCTCTCCATGTGACTCCACAGGCTCCTCTCAAATAACTCATTTCCACTGCTCTTAAGAACAAAAATGAACTTGTACATTAGTGAAATAGTACACTAGTAAACTAGATAATACACTGGTACATTATGTAACTGATGAACTGGGGCAGAAGGAAAAGGTGTAACTAATGAACGGTTTTATTAGTGAGTTAAGGAACAAACAAAATAATGGCCTGGTACACTAATGAAATGGTAACGTTGGCAACGGATATACTATACCTTTTTTACTCTAACTTGGCCTAAAACTGCCATCTGTCCGTCTTCATTACTGGTTGTAGCAAGAGATTAATAGCACAGTATGATGCTAGTCATGAAGAAGTGCTACGGAAGGGATGTAGAGCCATAGTATTGTTTTATTCTGCATGGAATAAGCCGCAAAAGGATGCAAATCTGTGCCAAGTTAAGGTAAAGGGAGTATAGTGAATTAGGAAAATAATGAAGTGTTAAATAAATGGCAGGACAAGTTGTGGTAGGGTGTTAGGCAGGAGAGACTTTACTGGGTCAAGATACAGTGTGAAAACACAGGCTAATAAACTGGTATGTAGGAGGATACCCAGGCAGGTTCACATACTGTACTCTGGGTAAGGCATACTCTTTGTTGTATATCAACACAGGTATCAGAGGCAAGGCAAAAATTCACATTTCACAATCTGCCAAGGATTATTTAAAAAAAAATAATTGTACCAAACATATACTATTGTTGGTCTGGTGGGAAGTATTAGAGAAGTCTATAGAAGATGTTATGACAAAATTGCTATAATGTTGCTGCTCTTCTTGATCCTGTCTGTTGGTCTGTGTGGCCGAGCAGAACCGTCGACCACAAGCAAGTAGCTGCTGTCCTGTGGCAGACTGCGCCTAGCCAGGACCAAAACAGGGATCTTAATGACAAAGCTGATGCACTGGTCCACTCTTGTTCTCTTTCTTTATTCAACTTTTTTTAACACCACAGTAAGGACTCATTATTCCTATACATTTTGTGAAGGTGTTGGCAACAGCACTAACCTAAGGCGTGATATGTCCTGATCTACCAAAATGTGTTGCCCAGATGAATTTATCACTGCGGTGACAGATGTCACTCTAGTGTCTCTTCCTGCCTCTCGCTGCCCCCTCATGATGTAACCCCCACTCCCTGCCCCCTAACCCTGCCCCACCCCTTCCTCCCTTACTCAGCCTCCTCCCTCCCTCCCATGCCTTACAGTACATCCTCCCTTCTTCCTCACCCTGATCTTCCTCACTCCTTCATAGTGTTGTCTGTCATCCACCCTGTTTCCCATCATCCGTCTCCCTTTGTCGACTGACTAAATTTCGCTTTCAGTCAGTTCTTTCCCTTCCACCTACACCTCACTCTGCATTCACCAACCTTCTTCCCTTCCTTTGCTGCTCCCTCTCCCCCTTCTTCCACTCTATTTTTTCCTTCCCCTCCGTTCCTCAGTCACTCACTGTTTCTCCCTCCCTGTCTAACCTGTCATTTTCCTTCATTCCTCACTCCTTCCCTCTTCCCAGTCCCCTCCTCTCTCTCTCTCTCTCTCTCTCTCTCTCTCTCTCTCTCTCTCTCTCTCCACTCCTGCTGCCCCTCCTCTCATGCCTCCCTCCCTTAATCACTTTACTGTCGTTCCTCTGCTTCCTGTGTTTCCCCACAAAGATTGTGATAATTTCATTTTATATATTTTTTTCCACCCTCGCATACGATAGCAAGAGAGACGGTTGTTTTGCTCGGCGCGCGCGCGTGCGTGCGTGCGTGTGTGTGTGTGTGTGTGTGTGTGTGTGTGTGTGTGTGTGTGTGAGGGCGAGGAGTGAAGGTAAGGATGAGGCAGGGGAGCAGGAGGAGGAACTGGGAGAGGGCGAGGTTAAAGATGAGGGAGAGGGAGGAGGTTGAATGTGATAAAAACGGGAGATGGAAAAAGAGAATATTGTTGAAGGTAAAGGCGAGGGAGAGGAAAGAAGTGATGGAGAGGGACGTGGTATTGTACAAGATAAAGGTTACCGGTGAGAGAGACGGATACACCTGTACACAGTAAAGGTAATGCCATAGACAGGTTTAATTCTATATGCTACTGTGCTGGAATACATCATAATTATAATGTACATTCTGATCACAAAAGAAAAAAACTAATACATTAATCCTATTCCTTACACAGCCACTTACGCCCGTCCTACAGATCAATAGTCATAGCCGACACTAACATTCAGAAAAAATCTTTTGCTGTGGAGAGGTATCAGGGAAAAATTATTGTCAATAAAAAATGTCAATTGTTTCCTTGTTTGGTAATTAAGGAAGGAAACTATCAGTCTGAACATTTTGATTTAGCACTGTACTGTGACCGGAGTTGTAAATGTGTTGTGAATGCAAGTGTAATGGTCCTGTGGCTGTTGTTGTACTTGTGTTCTGGCCACACCTGTACTGTACCTGCCTTGTGGCTCTACCTGCAGTTGTCTTGTCGAGGTTGTATCTCTCTCTCTCTCTCTCTCTCTCTCTCTCTCTCTCTCTCTGGGAGGTGACGTGGGGTGGGGTGGTCTGGTTACCCCCGCCACAAGGTACACCCATGCAACCACCAGCACACAATCTTTCCTCTCTAAGGCCAACATTCAACCCGTTTGTGTTTTAATCGCTGACCTACTACTTCACAAATCACGCTTGAAGGAGTATTGCAGAGGTTTATTATCACCTCCACACAGCAAATCTCCTTTGGCTTCTTTCATTCCTTGTTCTTCCTCTAATCATCTCTTCTCTTTTCGTCATTCTTCACTCTTATACTCCTTCCCCTTTCCATCACTTTCCTTCTCCCTTCCTCATCCATATCATTTGTCTTTCCTCTTTTCATTACCTATATTCTCCTTGCTGTCCTATTCATTTCTTTTTTCTACCTCCCTTCTCCGTCTCATTTCTCCTTTCTCCACTGTCCATCTCCTTCGTCCTTCTTCCCGTCTCTGACATTCCCCTCCTAACCTTTCCATCTACTTTGTCCATCGCCTCCTATCAATCTCTTTTCCACTTCCTTTTTTCCCCATTTTTTTCCCTCCATCTTTCCCTCGTACTCCTCTCGGCAGCTATTCCCCTCCATCGCTTTTTCATATTTTCTGTCTTTTTTCACTTAGTTATTATTTTTCCTCCTCCCTCCTTCCTCATTTACCTCTCACTATCTATCCTTCATTCAATCTTCATCTCTTCTCTGATCCCTCACATCTTGGTTTCTCTGCATTCCTTCTCCGTCTCTTCTCTCCTCCCTCCACTTCCCACCTTTCCTGCAATCCTTTGACTTTTTCCTTCCCTGCCTCTTTCCCCCCACTGCTGTGCCTCTTGCTGTGTTGGAGTTCATACGCTCTGTGGTTCCTGTCATAAGCTGTGTCATTTTAATTCTCACTTTCATTGATGTTGTTACCCTCCAGCCCGTTACCTGTGCCAGTCACTTCATTTATCCCTACCCATTTCCTCTTTCACATTCTCTCCATCCCCTCGGCTTTTATCACAATATTTCTGATATCATACCGTGCGAGTTCATTGTTGTACTCTCTCTCTCTCTCTCTCTCTCTCTCTCTCTCTCTCTCTCTCTCTCGTGGTGTGCATAACTTTGTGGGATGTGCTTTAGTAGCTCACTGGGGTGTTATCCCTGCCAGGTTGTTGCTGGTAACCCTTTCAGTGCGATGGTGTCATATATTGTACTCATGGTATCCCCGGACAATTTAATACAGTTTAGATGTTTCACATTTAAGAGGTTCAAAATTACCTGCCTTAAAGCCTGGATTACTTACTCTTTGTCTCCCTCTCCCACCTGTCTGTTCTCTTACTCTTTGTCTCCCTCTCCCACCTCTCTGTTCTCTTACTCTTTGATCCCTCTCCCACCTCTCTGTTCTCTTACTCTTTGTCTCCCTCTCCCACCTCTCTGTTCTCTTACTCTTTGACTCCCTCTCCCACCTCTCTGTTCTCTCACTCTTTGTCTCCCTCTCCCACCTCTCTGTTCTCGTACTCTTTGTCTCCCTCTCCCACCTCTCTGTTCTCTTACTCTTTGTCTCCCTCTCCCACCTCTCTGTTCTCTTACTCTTTGACTCCCTCTCCCACCTCTCTGTTCTCTTACTCTTTGTCTCCCTCTCCCACCTCTCTGTTCTCTTACTCTTTGACTCCCTCTCCCACCTCTCTGTTCTCTTACTCTTTGTCTCCCTCTCTCACCTCTCTGTTCTCTTACTCTTTGTCTCCCTCTCCCACCTCCCTGTTCTCTTACTCTTTGTCTCCCTCTCCCACCTCTCTGTTCTCTTACTCTTTGACTCCCTCTCCCACCTCTCTGTTCTCTTACTCTTTGATCCCTCTCCCACCTCTCTGTTCTCTTACTCTTTGTCTCCCTCTCCCACCTCTCTGTTCTCTTACTCATTGTCTCCCTCTCCCACCTCTCTGTTCTCTTACTCTTTGTCTCCCTCTCCCACCTCTCTGTTCTCTTACTCTTTGTCTCCCTCTCCCACCTCTCTGTTCTCTTACTCTTTGTCTCTTTCTCCCATCTCTGTGCTTCCTTTATTCTCTCATACCTTCCTATTCCTCTCCTTCCATCCCGTGTTGTGTCCCTTTCCTCCTTTTTCCTCTCCTACGTTACTCCTCTCCTCCTCCCTCCTTCCCTCTTGTCACATTTTGTCTTCTGTGCCTCTGATAAATTTTTCCTTTCTCCCACATATACTATTTCCTTTTTTTTCCCTTCATTAATTTTGATTAAACATTTTCTTTCTGCTGTACTCTCCCGCACTACCCTATTTCCCTCCTGTCTTCCCTTCCCACCCTCTGCCTCCCTTCATTCCCACCCTCTGCCTCCCTACATTCCCACCCTCTGCCTCCCTCCATTCCTACCCTCTGCCTCCCTCCATTCCCACCCTCTACCTCCCTTCATTCCCACCCCCTGCCTCCCTTCATTCGCACCCTCTGCCTCCCTCCATTTCCATCCCCTGCCTCCCTCCTCTGCGCTGTGTGTAACTCTTATCTTCTTCTCTCATTGTCATCTTTTTTGTTCCCTTCCTCCTGCCATTCCTGTCCCTCTGTCTCCTGTCTTCCTATAAACCCCTCCCATTCCTCCCCCTCCCCCCTGTTCCTCCCCCTCCCTCTCTGCTGCCCCCCATAATCATCATCATCATCATCATCATCACGCCACAACGCCTGCATCACCACTAAGTACAGGTTTTTATAGACCAGTGTAATAGGTCGCGTTTACCAGACAACAATGAAGGTGATAATTCCTTTGGCAGGGGAGGCAGGGAGGGTGGTGGTGCGACAGAGTAGGAGGGAGAGAGGGTGGTGGGGTGACAGGGTAGGAGGCAGGGAGGGTGGAGGGGTGACAGAGTAGGAGGGAGAGAGGGTGGTGGGGCGACAGGGTAGGAGGCAGGGAGGGTGGAGGGGTGACAGGGTAGGAGGCAGGGAGGGTGGCAGGGCAACAGTGATGGCGGCAGGGAGGGTGGTTCGGAGACAGGGTAGGAGGGAGGGAGGGAGGGTAGTTGGACGACATGAAAAGTGGCAGGGAGGGTGGCAGGGACGGGGGCAGGAAGGGTGGCAGGGCGACCGGGAGGGTTGCAGGGAGGGTGGCAGAGCTCTGTGTGGCAACAACCGCACCGCGCTGTGTTGCGGTATCCCGCACCGTAAGGAAATACTTGCGGTTGCAGTGCGGATGAGGTGCGGGTGCGGTTGTACTTCCTTCACTGCGGTATATGTGTGGAATTTGTAGCGTTAGTATGAATGAAAATGAATATATAGTGACACACACACACACACACACACACACACACACACACACACACACAGGGGAATGTATGTGGAAGGAAGACGAGAAGCAACTCTAGGTACTGTGTAGGACTGCAGGTAATGTTGTGTGTATCATGGCCACCAGTGCACCTAGTGACAGACATATTAGTCTGGCTGGACACAGTGCCAACCAGGACAAGCGTCAAGCCATCCTGTGTCGATGATATCTTTTTCAGTAGTTCAGCGTCAATGCTAAGGTAAAGAGAAGTAGCAATTCAAGCAACAGAACCTGTAACACCATGGATCACCAACTTCCATAATCGTGTCAAAATTGCTTCATGAAAACCTAAACAATATTTCATAATAATAACGTAATAAAATCATTGTAATCTATTTCTTGTTCAAGTTCCTTCTTCCTGTATCATACTATACTTTAGAAACATATAAAATGGTGTTGTATATACTGTGTATGCATGCTGTTGATTACTGTATGTCAAGTAGTCTAAAATGTGGATATATGACTGCAGTGCAAATTGTGCCATGCTACTCTGCGGCTACGGTGATGGTGTGGTTCTGTGTACTGCGGGTGTTGTACAGTTGCGGTGTGGTACTGTGTATTGTGGGTCCGGTGCGGGTACGGTGATGGTTCTATGTACTGCGGGTGTGGTACACGTGCGGTGCAGGAATGGTTCAGTGTATTGTGGGTGCGGTGCGGGTGCGGGACCAAGACAACTAAAATTGTGCGGCTGTGGTGCCAACGTTGTTCTAACAGTGCGGTTGGGGTGCAGGTGCGGATTCGAATTCTGGAACCAGGCCGAGCTCGAGGGTGGCAGGGCGATAGGGTAGGAGGGAGGGAAGGAGGGATGGTAGGAGAGGAGAAAGAAGAGAAAAGAAAGGGAAGTGGGAGAGGAGGGTATCAAGGCGGCAGGAAAGAAGGTTCAGAGTAACATGCAGGAGTAGTGTCCAGAGAAGGAGTAAACAATGAGACGGTGAAAGCTGCACCAGTGAATGTGAAGAAGAATGTGAGAGAGAGAGAGAGAGAGAGAGAGAGAGAGAGAGAGAGAGAGGGAGAGAGAGAGATGGTGGCTGAATGGCGGCAGGAAGTACAGGCCATAAAAACATTGTGTGGTGCCACTGATAACACAAAAGTGGCTGGTAACTCAGCCAGTCCCTACGCCACTTCTACACTGGGGTCTTGTATGCCACCAACACTAAGGTTCTGATGCTGCCGCCACATCACCCACACCCTCAACCAACCACACTTTTCATACATATATTTTTTTAATGCAAGAAAGAAGGAACCAAAGGCCAGGAGCCCGCAAGACTGTTCCCTCCAAGAAAAAAAACAAAAACAAGATAACAGAGTGCATATTCAAGATGCGTTCATATGAAGATACCTGGACACACTGTGTTTAAAAGACTGGAGATCACAGGCAGCAGGAAACACAGACAGTGGGAGACAGTTCCAGAGTTAACCTGTACAACGCCACCTAGCATTTTTCTCTTTCCTCTCTCCTAATGTCACTTACTCTTTCCTCAGCTCACTGCTCTCTCTCCAGCTCCTCTCTTTCCCCCTCCTCTTTTCCTCCCTCCTCATATCCTCTTCTGCTCTCTGTCTAGTTGTGCCTAATATTTTCCCGCTGGATTTCTCTTTTATTTCCTGCCTTTAAGCACACACACACACACACACACACACACACACACACACACACACACACACACACACACACACACACACACACAAAATATATAGAAACAAAGAGAGAGAGAGAGAGAGAGAGAGAGAGAGAGAGAGAGAGACGCACATTGATAAGAAACATCCGGCCGCTTACAAAGACACACACACACACACACACACACACACACACACACACACACACACACACACACACACACACACACACACACACACACACAGTCACCTCCCTTGCTCATTCACCATACTCACTCCTGTCCCTTGTCTCACCTCAGTCAATTACTTCCTCATTTTACTCGTTGGCTCATCTTACTCAGCTGACACGCCTCATTCACCTCACTGACTGACTCAGGCAGGAAAGAACCAACGAAGAGAGGAAAGCACAGTCACCCAGGAGCAGCACTACATCCAGTGAGTGGATGGTGAAGCATAAAAATGTTTGTCTTATTCCAGTTTATTTCACGTTGCTCAGCGGCAGAAAATTTCAAATACATATCAAAAAGTCGTTGGGGAAAATTGCCATTAACCATTTTTGAGTTAACCATTTTTGAGTTAATTTTTTTTTTAGTTAACCATTTTTTGAGTTAACCATTTTTGAGTTAACCATTTTTTGAAAACCATTTTTTGAGTTAACCATTTTTGAGTTAACCATTTTTTTTAGTTAACCATTTTTTAAAAAACATTTTTTGAGTTAACCATTTTTGAGTTAACCATTTTTTGACAACCATTTTTTGAGTTAACCATTTTATGACAACCATTTTTTTGAGTTAACCATTTTTTTAGTTAACCATTTTTTGACAACAATTTTTTGAGTTAATTTTTTGAGTTAACCATTTTTTGACAACCATTTTTTGAGTTAACCATTTTTGAGTTAACCATTTTTTTAGTTAACCATTTTTGAGTTAACCATTTTTGAGTTAACCATTTTTGAGTTAACCATTTTTTGAGTTAACCATTTTTTGAGAACCATTTTTTGAATTAACCATTTTTTTTTAGTTAACCATTTTTTTCTTAGTTAACCATTTTCTTCAGTTACGCGAGAGATACTATGGCAGCGGTTGTTGTATTTTGGTGTTATATAATTCAGGAAATATTTACTCCTGCAACCAAGCCAATAACTATACATTATAACACAAGGTTCATCATTTATCTGTACAAGTTTAGGAATTTATCAAAAATACAAGACTTGGCAAAACTTGGTGTGGTTTGTTGTATATTACCGACAAAATGTTAAAGTCAATCTGTCTATCTACCTATTGCCACACGCCTTAATCCAGTAAGGGGTGGCCACAAACAAATCACCTCCATGCCGCCTTGTCCCCCGCCATGTCGCTGCCCTCCCCCCAGCTCACACCCTCTCTCATACACCTCTCCACTCCGTCCCTCCATCTCATCCTCGTATTATAAGGACAGGTTAGGGTTCAGGTTTTGTACTGGGGCTTCCAACTGGGGGCTTCCAACTGGGGGCTTCCAACTGGGGCTTCCAACTGGGGAATTCCAACTGGGGCTTCCAAATGGGGCTTCCAACTGAGGGCTTCCAACTGGGGCATCCAACTGAGGGCTTCCAACTGGGGCTTCCAACTGGGGCTTCCAACTGGGGCATCCAACTGGGACTTCCAACTGGGGCTTCCAACTGGGGCTTCCAACTGGGGCTTCCAACTGGGGCATCCAACTGAGGGCTTCCAACTGGGGCTTCCAACTGGGGCTTCCAACTGGGGGCTTCCAACTGGGGCTTCCAACTGGGGCTTCCAGCGTTACGACTGGGCTCTTTTTCCAGTCACTTGACCAAAAATTGCCATATCTTCATCCTGAAATAACTCTATCAGTACATTAACACTAGAATATGATGCCAGTCACGAAGAAGTGCTGTGAAAAGGATGTAGAAAGAAACTACTTTTTTTTTTTTTTTCATAATGCACACCAGAATGACGGTGGGGGGGGGGAAGGACGGCAAAATGAACACAGTGACTCGGCAACTCTCTCTCTCTCTCTCTCTCTCTCTCTCTCTCTCTCTCTCTCTCTCTCTCTCTCTCTCTCTCTCTCATCAACCAGCCACTATTCCTAACCTGAGAAAGGCTTGGAATCTTCATCTGCTGATAAATGTGTTATATGTATGTATATTTGTGTGTGTGTGTGTGTGTGTGTGTGTGTGTGTGTGTGTGTGTGTGTGTGTGTGTGTGTGTGTGTGTGTGTGAGAGAGAGAGAGAGAGAGAGAGAGAGAGAATGAATGAGGTGTACAATCAACCAAACAAGTCTGGGTCATCTTCTGGCACGTATCCTTCTGCCACACACACGACACATTGTGATATATGGGCCGCCCTGTTATTATAAGTCTAATATTGTCCTTGCTAATTATTACCACTCGATATCGCATAAATCGTCACTTGTTGGCTGGTATACTATATATATATATATATATATATATATATATATATATATATATATATATATATATATATATATATATATATATATATAGATAGATAGATAGATATATATATTATTTGAGAGACAGACTGACAAATGAGGAAGTGAAGGAGCGTTGTGGTGTGGATGTGGATGTGATAGGAAGCGTTAGGGGAAGCACATTGAGGTGGTTTGGGCCATGTGGAGAGGATGGAGAGCGAGAGACTAACGAGGAGAGAGTATGCGAGTGAGTTGGAGGGGGTGAGAGGGGGGGAGGCCGTGGATGAGATGGAGATAGAGTGGATAGGTATATGAGAGACGAGTGTGTGGGCTGGGGGGAGGGCAGGGAAATAGCTTGGGACAAGACGGCATGGAGGCGATTTATTTGTGGCCATTTCTTACGGGATAGGATGTCTAGGTAGAGAGAGAGAGAGAGAGAGAGAGAGAGAGAGAGAGAGAGACTACTGACTGCAGGACACCACAAGCACTGACAAAAAGCTTTACCATAAACCTTCCTCTCTTCCTCCCTTTCACCTTCTTTCTTCCTTCCCTCCTCTTTCTTTCTTCTTCTCTTCCTTCCTCCTCCTCCTCCTTCCTTCTCTTTTCCCTCCTCCTTCTCTCTCTTTCTCTTTTTCTTCCTCCTTCTCTTTCCGTCCTGCTCCTTCTTGTTTCTCTTGTCCCTCCTCCTTCTAATTATTCCTCTTTTCCCTTCCCCTCCTCCTCCTCCTTCTTTTTCTTTTCGCTTCCCCTCCTCCTTCTTTCTCCTTTCCTCCTCCTCCTCCTCCTCCTTTCCCTCTTCCTTCCCCAACTTTTCCCTCCTACTTTTTCTCTCCTCCTCCTCCTTCTTTCTCTTTCCCTCTAGTTGTCCTTCCTTCTCTTTTCCCTCCTTCCCCATCTCCTTCTTTCCTTCCCCTCCCCATCCTCCTCCTCCTTTTTCCTCCTCCTCCTCCTGCTTCTCCCTCTTATTCACTCTCTCCTTCTCCTCTTTCTTTCTCTTTTCCCTCCTCCTCCATGTCCTCCTCGTCCTCGTGCTTGTTGGGTTGGAGGGGCAGAGTGAGCAGCGTGTATTCATCAGCGTGCCTGAAGGCCAGCTCATCAGTGTAATGGTGGGGCAATATCTGCACACCCTGGCATCTCCTTGCAGCCCTCCTGTCCCGCCCCACCACACCCGACCACTGGCTACCACACTGGTTTGGTCTAGAATTGCAGCCCAGTGAGTGTGGTAAATAATAATAATAATAATAATAATAATAATAATATCCTGTCCCGCCCCACCACACCCGACCACTGGCTACCACACTGGTTTGGTCTCGAATTTCAGGCCAGTGAGTGTGGTAAATAATAATAATAATAATAATAATAATAATGATGATCAATCTATCTATCTATCTATAACCAGACGTCATAATCCCTTAAGGGGTGGCCGATTGACTTAAAGTTAGTGGTTTTGCGGGGAGGGGCACTAACCCTCCGCCAAACCACTTGTTGACACGTAGGGAACAAGTATGTGATGGTTATGGTTACCACCCAGCGTTGTATATGGTTTCCTGGCTTACAGGAAACCATTAGGCTTGTCAATGTAAAGCCACCTGAAAAGGAAAGAATAGTAATAAAGAGTGACAGGAAAGATGAGAGAAATAGAAAGAAAGGAGGACAGAAAGAAAAAGAATGATGAAGGTGAAGAAAGAAGTAGGCAACACTATATCTGTATCAAGTGCGTGGATGATGGTGGCCACCACCAACCACCATAATAATAATAGTACAGCAATAATAATGATAATAATGATGATAGTAGTAGTAGTAGTAGTAGTAGTGACTGCTGATCTGGTAATGAACGTCACCTTGCAAAAATTACATCGTCATCCATCCACCAAATTCGGCTAAAATCTTGTCAAAACAGATTTATTTTAATAACTCCTCACACACACCGACTTTGGCCTTGATCTGTGACCTTGACCTCTGAGTATTTGTCCTCAAGAGCCAGTCACTTCACTTCAGTCTTATCCTCCAGCCTTCCCCCAGGTTTATCTATAATGAATTCTGTTGATGTTCTCTCTCTCTCTCTCTCTCTCTCTTTCTCTCAAACTTTCACCTAGCCCTCGACCTTTACCTTTTATTTACTTTTCTTAAAAAAAAAAAAAAACACACACACACACACACACACACGCGTTTCGTTCTAGGCTGTCACTCAATCCTTCCGCCTAGTTTGGTTAAAATCGGATAAAAACTGAGTTATCTCATGATAGGAACTATTCTCTCTTAACCCTTAAAATGCCCGCCGCCGGACCTCCCACCTCGCCACCCCCCCACCCCACCACCGGGCCGCTACCACACCACCACCCCAGGAGGACACGACGGTGGGGCTAGTGACCCAGGTCAAGAGGGTCACCGGGACACTACTGTCCTGAGCCCCTGTTCCCTGCAACTTCCCCAACACCAGGTGACCGGAGAAAGTCAACTACCTTGCAGGCGGGACAACCATCGTCAGAATTGGGGTGGGACTGAACAAGATTCAGTCCCAGGTAACACCGTGTTGACGGCTATTGTTACACCCTCAAGGGCAGGAGGCCCAAGGCTACGGCCTAAAGAGTGTACCAGGGTAGAGAGACCCTCGGTTATGGCCTTAGTACACTCTGGAGAGAGAGTTGCCCCTGTGCATCCCTCTCCTGCTGTTCTATCCTACGGGAGCAACACCGCGCCGACGGCCCCTGTACGTGGTGGGGAAGGAGCAGCCACTGTACGCCCTTCAGTTGCTTCTCGTCGGGAAGATCAGCTCCCAGCTACAGCCAAAGTACGTACCAGGGTAGAGAGGCCCTTGGCTATCGTACTTGCAGCTTTTCCCTATTACGGGAGCAACACTGCGCTGACGGCCCCTGTACATGTCGGAGAAGGAGTGGCTCATGTATGCCCTTCACTTGCTCCTTTTAAGGCGGGTAGGTTTACGGCCCCGGCCAAAGCACATACCAGGGTAGAGAGGCCCTTGAAGATAGCATCAGTACGTACCGGAGAGAGTGTGGCCCCTGTGCCCCCTACTCCTGCTTTTCCCTACTACGGGAGCAACACCGCGCCAACGGCCCCTGTACGTGGTGGGGAAGGAGCGGCCACTGTACACCCTTCAGTTGCTCCTTGTACGACGGGTAGGCTCACGGCCACAGCCAAAGTACGTACCAGGGTAAGGCGACCCAAGACTCCGGCCTCAGGATGTACCGGAGAGGACACGGGCTACGTGAATCCTTCTCCTGCCTCTTCCCCCTGTGGGAGCCCTTCGTCACCACCTGGGAGTGTTGCCCCGGAGGTGTCGCTAGAGTGGTGGCAATGCCCGATACCGGACCTACCTCCTACGCCTGGGAGATCCTTGTTCCTGCCCGAGACCCGATGGAGAAATTGCTGCAGCCCAGCCCTGTTGGCGCCTCTCCCCATAGGCGCCCGCAGTCCCAGGACCCCCAGGCCAGACCCACAGGCTCCCGACAAGGGCAACCCAGGCTCCCTCACCCCACGGAGCCAGAGACGACAGGCCCGACTCCTCCAGCTGTTCGGCCCCAGTCTCGAGGGCCACCTCTCAGGTCAAGGCCCCCAGACTGGAGGGCCTCCCTGCACCCCACCGACGAGGCTCCGACTCGAGGGCCACCTCTCAGGTCGAGGCCCCCAGACAGGAGGGCCTCCCTGCACCTCACCAACGAGTGGGACCCGGGCAGTGACTCCCGGCGGGTAGTATATTGCCCTCTGCAGGCCGGGTCCCCCTAGGGTTCTCCCCTCACGCCCCTGCTACGGAGTGAACATTACCCAAGAGATACAGGTAAATAGTGACGCCCCTTGTGCCGAGAACAAACCAGGGGAAATAACAGTGAACAGTGACCGAATGAAGACCAGTGTAAAACCAGTGACAGTTACTATTAGTCCAAAAGAACTCAGTGCCCGGCAGGACAGAGAATGAACATTAACGTAATTGTATGAGTCCCCCAGTAAAAGAACTTTCTGTGACTGAATAGAGACTAGGGTGCGCTGGCAAATCAAAAGCCTGTGTGTAAGTGTCACCGCGACTAGGTGACTGTGTCAAGTGTCGCGATCCGCACCTTGTCTTATTTATAGTAGTATTTCCCCCATGGACTTTTAATCTTGTTTATTCCCTTTGTTTTCGACTAAATGTATATCCTGCCTAAAAGTGACATACGGGTATTAACATATGTAATTCAGGACATCAATGTATGTGCATTGTTTTGTGTACTAAGCGTGACTGTATCTTGTGGTGTTGAAGGTTAACTCTGTGTCCCTGGCTCCTGTATCTCAAATATCATTCTGTGTTTTATTGTAACGGTTAGAATTAAGGCAATAGATGTGTTAAGGTATACTGCCTGGTTTTTATGTCCTGTTCCTTTATGGGTGCTTTACTTCCGGTCCGGAAAGAGGACCCCGCTTCAGTCGCTAGTGTTTTTGGGAGGAGAAGTCGACCTAAAAACACCAACATAATACTGGTGGCAAGCGGTGGTTCTGGATCCGAGTAAAAGCACGGAGGAACGATAAAAGGAAACTTGCACAATGGCAGCCAAACCGCACATTCAGTTGCCAAAATTCAACCCGGACCAATGTGACATTGAAGTGTATTTAGATATGGTCAAACCCCTCTTAGACATAGGGTTCGACTCGGACAAAGAAAAGATTGCAGTCACATTGCCTAACCTGGATAAAATATTCGCCACCGTCGCACCAAAAATCGTCCCAGAACTGACGTGGGACCAATTCTCACAAATTGTAAGACAGGCTTTCATGCCTTCCATAGGCAGAGTTGTCGCTCTCTCTCAACTCGACGCCCTCACCTCCGACGGTAACCTAGACGACACATTCGTCCAGGCTCGGCGCCTTGTCAGCGCCGCTTATCCTGAGGCAACCACAAATACTTGGGATATACACACATTCAATGCCCTGCTGAGGATTCTCCCTAGCACTGTCAGGGAGCATTTCTCCATCTATGATCCCTCGGGGTACATAGACCAGGACCTGCAACTCGTCAGACGTCTCCATGCCGCCCGTCCCATACCACAACCACTGCACGCGGTGACAAGATTCTCCACAAACCAGAACCCCCCACCAAAACCAAAACCACCGCCTCACCAGTCACCCACGGAGCCGCCTCCTACTACGCCCAGGGCTTACCCGCAGAAGAAACGCCCCAACACCAGGAATCAAGGCAACCTCATCACGATAAATCCTTGGGAGTTTACGGCTTGCAGTTGCACCTGCCCCCTGCACGACATAAGAGAGCAGCTCAAGGCAAGCAGGCGCAGGAGTTTTAACCAAGGGCATAAGAAAGTCTCCTCCTTGGACGACGACGCCCCGGAAGATGACGCGCCGCCCCTAACCTATCCAGAACCGGACGACGAGGAACTCGATGACCACGCCCAACCTCAACAGATGGATTTTTAGGCCCGCCCCCCCACCTCCCCACGGTGGCAGGGGCCACCTCACAAAGCTACAGACCCCCAGTCTACAACAAAATTTGGTTGAACGGGGTTAAGGCATGACTACTGGTAGACACGGGAGCAGCCAGGTTATGCCTCTACTCCCACTTCTACTCCCGCCACACCTCTGCCTTCGGCCCTCTTCTCCCCACCTCAGCCAACCTCGTAGACGCGGGGGATGGCCCCCTACCCATCCGTGGGGAAACACGGGCCCTTCAAACCAACACTTACCAACGAGTATCCACCCACCGCCCATTCATCATATTTGATTCCACCTGTAATCAATATGATGGATACCTTGGGCTGGACCTCCTCCAAAAACTCCACGCGACCATTGACTGTCATCAGCACCGCCTCCACTTCAGTCCAGCCTGCCCCAACCAAGCATCAATCAACAAGAAAAAATCTGGAAGAAAAAAGAAGAACAACACCACCTCCCCCACACCACCCAGACACTCACACTCCCCGGACACTCACACTCACCTGCCCCAACCCACCTGTACATATGACCCCAACCCACCCTCACTCAACGCCTCACTTCATCCCTCTCCATCCCCACCCTCCACTCCACGTCTTCTGGACCCTTCCCCATCTTTTCCTGCCACTATCGCTTCCACAAGCACCATTCCACCCCACCACGAAGCTTGGGTAAAACTTAACAGACCCTCTGGTACCTCTGTCCTTTTTTCACCATCCATACCCACCGGACCACTCTCTCCTGTTTAGTGTCCCCCACCTTCCTTCCCCCACATGCCCAAGAGATCCGTATCGCAAACCTCGCAACAACACCACTAACTCTACCGTGAGGACTCATCATTGGCTACACGGAAGAAGCCGAACCATGCCAAGCACCACCCCCTGATCATCCCACTCTCCCCGACTTACCATTACATCTATCCCCTTCCCAAACCAACAGCCTCCGACAACTCCTCTTGGACTTTCAGGACCTATTCTCCTCCGGCCCAACAGACCTTGCCCACACTACTTATCTCAGCCACGAGATACATACGACCGGACCTCCCATTCGCCAACCATCACGCCGAAAAAATCCAAAACAACGGGCAGAAGACCGGCAGGTCCAGGATATGCTTGATGCCGGTGTTATCTCCAGCTCCACTAGCCCGTGGTCCTCACCTGTTGTACTCGTGCGAAAGAAAAACGGGACCATGCGCTTTTGCATCGATTACCGCAGTGTGAACGACATTACTATCAAAGACGCTATGCCCCTACCCAGGATTGACGACTCGCTTGACTCCCTGCACAGATCAACTTGGTTCTCTACCCTAGATCTGCAATCAGGCTATTGGCAAGTCCCCGTCCACCCAGACGACAAGCACAAGACCGCCTTCTCAACATCGAATGGGAAGCATTACTAATTCAATGTTCTTCCCTTTGGACTCTGCAATGCCCCTACCACATTTTCACGCCTAATGGAGTCTGTTCTGAGCGGGCTAACCTGGGAGACTTGTTTGGCGTACCTAGATGACGTCATCATTTTCAGTCACACCTGGGCCGACCACCTCCACCGCCTCAAAGTGCGTCTTGGCCGAAAGATCAGTCTCTTTCCTTGGACACCTAATTAACGCTGAAGGCATCTCCCCTGACCCAGACAAACTATATATGTGCGATCGCCGACATCCCCATACCTCGCGACGTACACGAAACTAGAGCCTTTCTAGACCTAACTTCATACAACAGGCGGTTCGTAAAAGGATTTGCAGACATCGCCAAACCCCTACACAACCTAACAAAAAAAGGTGAACCATTCATATGGACAGAACCAAGGAAAACTGCATTCACCACCCTCAAGTCCAAGCTGACCTCTGCCCCCATCGTCGCTTTCCCAGATTACAACCTCCCATTCCGTCTATATACCGACATCTCACTTATTGCCATAAGGGCTGTCCTTGCCCAAGTGCAAAACGGCCATGAGCATATCATCGCCTGTGCCAGCCGCAACTTAAACCCTGCAGAAAGAAATTACGCAGCCACCAAACGCGAGTGCCTCGGACTCATCTGGTCGCTCGATTACTTCTGTTCCTATATCTCAGGCACCCATGTGATAGTCATTACGGACCACCAATCCCTACAGTGGTTATGCCAGTCCAACACCACCAACGCGCAACTCATACGATGGCGAGAAGCACTCGAGGAGTACGATTTCGAGATCTCATACCGACCAGGCAAGCTCCACACAAACGCCGATGCCCTGTCCCGTCTACCCATCAATGCAATTTCCGCAGAGCCAGACCTGATCCAAATGTGACACAACAAACAACACTCTACATGGATCCCGCCGAACACATTCGCCAAACTCCACCCTCACGGCAAGCACGTGTTCGATCCCAACGGACACGTCGTCCTAAGCCCTACCACCGCCCACGACACTATGCTGCACCTCCACGCCAACAATGGCGTCCACCTGGGGACTAAGAAACTCCTACAAATCTTTAGTGACATGTACTGGACCCCTAACCCATCTACCATTGCCAAGAACATCATACAATCCTGCCGTGCCTGTGCTTTGGGGAAGGACATCACACACACACCCAGCCCTTCAGGAAAATTATCAGTGCAGAAACCTTGGCAATTGCTTTCCCTAGACGTCGTCGGCCCCCTCACACCCAAAGCAGGGTACAAATACATTATCATATTCGTGGATGTGTATTCAAAGTTTATCATCGCATGCCCCGCCAAAGATCACAGTGCAGTATCAGTCGCCAACGCCCTCACTCGCCATGTCTTCCCTTATTTTGGCATTCCCCAAGCACTGCACTCGGGTAATGCCCCAGAATTCACTGGCAAAGCCTGGGAAGAACTGGCGAATATATTTGGATGCCATATCTCCCACTCATCCCCCTACTGGCTCCAAGGTAACAGCATCTGTGAGAGGAGCTATCGCTCCCTCATGAATCAGGTCCGCACACGCATTATGCAAACAGGGAACGACGATTGGCCTGCCCACGTCAAGATTATCCAATGGGGCCTAAATACATGCCCACAAGAAGACGGGCTAACACCACATGAGCGATTTTTCGGGGAAACCCAGCTCCTCCTACCCCTCCGCCACCACCTCCACCCACCCACCCCGCCCTCCACTACCGACCCTCTCCACAACCTCAAACGCCGCCTCCACCACCTACACACCCAACAGGACCTGGTGCCCAACACCAACCACTCCAACCCATACAAACCTGGACAGTCTGTCGTCGTAGTGCACCTTCCCGCCCCCACCAAGACCTCCCCCCGGTTCAATGGCCCCTTCAAAATAATTTTAGTCCCTAACCCCTACCAAGTAATCATTGACCAACAAGGACAACACCGCACATACCGAAATCACCACGTGCGACCCTTCCACCCACCCAACAAAGACCACCCCCGCACCCGCGCGCCCTGCACCTCTTCCCACACACCTGTCCACACCGAGCCTTCCAAGAATTACCCCCCAGCCTCCTACTCTTGCTCCTTCTCACCCCCACCCTCCACCTCACCAACGGCCAGCCCACCTCCCAACACACCCGACCCCGACACACCACCACCACCGCCTGCACCACTGCCACCGCCCAACACCGCCACCTCCTCACAGCCCACAACTCACCTCCATACCACCTATCCACCCACCACCTCCCACACCACACCGCCTCCACCGCCTACATCACCACCACCACCCAAAGCCACCACCTCCTCACAGCTCACCACTCACCCTCCTACCACCTGTACACCCACCACCCCCATCCCCCATGACCATTCTCATTATATGCGCCACACCGCATCCCCACTCGCCTCCCCCCCTAACGGCCGCACGCCCTCACCACCACCACGTGCACAACCACCCTCACCACCCACACCCACACTCACTACCACCACCACCAGATCAGGACGCCTTTCACGCCCAGCCTCCAGATACACTCCAACACCACCTCCCATTGCACGTCCATCCCGCCACCCACCACCACGAACCCCCCCTACCCTAAACACCTCCCCAATAACCCTCCCCCTCCAACAAGCACGATGGAATCCTCCCAAGTCCCAATTCCCCAAAGTACAACGCTCCTCCCACCGACCCATCCCCCATAAAACCACCAATCTCCCGTCACTCTCCAGCATTCAGCTTCCATCTCCTCACCAGGCACCATTCCCTGAGATGAAAGTGACCAGGGGCACTGGCTACCCCACGACCGCCCACACGTCAGAATCTGAGGGACCCCCCACCTTCTCCGCCTCCTACGCCGGACCGACCACCCATCCTCCCTCCGGCTCACTCTCAACCCCCATCAAGAGCCTCACCCCATCACCTACCACTGGATCAGCCTCCTACAACACCTCATCCCGGCCCACCAGACATCCACCTCCAGGACATACCACCTCCAGTCATGGGGTCATGACTTTTCCATCACGGAGGGTGGTGAAATGCCCGCCGCCAGACCTCCCACCTCGCCACCCCCGACCCCACCACCGGGCCGCTACCACACCACCACCCCAGGAGGACACAACGGTGGGGCTAGTGACCCAGGTCAAGAGGGTCACCGGGACACTACTGTCCTGAGCCCCTGTTCCCTGCAACTGCCCCAACACCAGGTGACCGGAGAAAGTCAACTACCTTGCGGGCGGGAAAACCATCACCAGAATTGGGGTGGGACTGAACAAGATTCAGTCCCAGGTAACACCGTGTTGACGGCTATTGTTACACCCTCAAGGGCAGGAGGCCCAAGGGCAGGAGGCCCAAGGCTATGGCCTAAAGAGTGTACCAGGGTAGAGAGACCCTCGGTTATGGCCTTAGTACACTCTGGAGAGAGAGTTGCCCCTGTGCATCCCTCTCCTGCGGTTCTATCCTACAGGAGCAACACCGCGCCGACGGCCCCTGTACGTGGTGGGGAAGGAGCGGCCACTGTACACCCTTCAGTTGCTCCTTGTACGACGGGTAGGCTCACGGCCACAGCCAAAGTACATACCAGGGTAAGGCGACCCAAGACTCCGGCCTCAGGATGTACCGGAGAGGACACGGGCTACGTGAATCCTTCTCCTGTCTCTTCCCCCTGTGGGAGCCCTTCATCACCACCCGGGAGTGTTGCCCCGGAGGTGTCGCTAGAGTGGTGGCAATGCCTGATACCGGACCTACCTCCTACGCCTGGGAGATCTTTGTTCCTGCCCGAGACCAGAGGGAGAAGTTGCCGCAGCCCAGCCCTGTCGGTGCCTCTCCCCATAGGCGCCCGCGGTCCCAAGACCCCCAGGCCAGACCCACAGGCTCCCGACAAGGGCAACCCAGGCTCCCTCACCCCACGGAGCCAGAGACGACAGGCCCGACTCCTCCAGCTGTTCGGCCCCAGTCCCGAGGGCCACCTCTCAGGTTGAGGCCTCCAGACAGGAGGGCCTCCCTGCACCCCACCGACGAGGCTCCGACTCGAGGGCCACCTCTCAGGTCGAGGCCCCCAGACAGGAGGGCCTCTCTGCACCTCACCGACGAGTGTGACCCGGGCAGTGACTCCCCGGCGGGTAGTATATTGCCCTCTGCAGGCCGGGTCCCCCTAGGGTTCTCCCCTCACGCCCCTGCTACGGAGTGAACATTACCCAAGAGATACAGGTAAATAGTGACGCCCCTTGTGCCGAGAACAAACCAGGGGAAATAACAGTGAACAGTGACCGAATGAAGACCAGTGTAAAACCAGTGACAGTTACTATTAGTCCAAAAGAACTCAGTGCCCGGCAGGACAGAGAATGAACATTAACGTAATTGTATGAGTCCCCCAGTAAAAGAACTTTCTGTGACTGAATAGAGACTAGGGTGTGCTGGCAAATCAAAAGCCTGTGTGTAAGTGTCACCGCGACTAGGTGACTGTGTCAAGTGTCGCGATCCGCACCTTGTCTTATTTATAGTAGTATTTCCCCCACGGACTTTTAATCTTGTTTATTCCCTTTGTTTTCGACAAAGTGTATATCCTGCCTAAAAGTGACATACGGGTATTAACATATATAATTCAGGACATCAATATATGTGCATTGTTTTGTGTACTAAGCGTGACTGTATCTTGTGGTGTTGAAGGTTAACTCTGTGTCCCTGTCTCCTGTATCTCAAATATCACTCTGTGTTTTATTGTAACGGTTAGAATTAAGGCAATAGATGTGTTAAGGTATACTGCCTGGTTTTTATGTCCTGTTCCTTTATGGGTGCTTTACTTCCGGTCCGGAAAGAGAACCCCGCTTCAGTCGCTAATGTTTTTGGGACGAGAAGTTGACCTAAAAACACCACCACAACAACCCTTGTGTGTGTGTGTGTGTGTGTGTGTGTGTGTGTGTGTGTGTGTGTGTGTGTGTGTTATTGTAATAAAATATTTCTCTTAGTTTTGATACATTGCACCTTCTCATCCTGGAACAGCGGTCTCCATTTTTAGGGATTCAGGGGATTCGTTCACTCAAAATTCTACCAGCTTTTACTGTTCTCGATCAACTCTACCCTTTAAGCTGCTGGATGGTCTTCTCTACTTTGGGGACTATATCGATCTACGGTGAAATCAATCAACAGCCACAAGAGCAATAAGCTAGAGTAGACAGACCGTGCCAAAAGGAATGTGATAGAGTAGATTGACAACCGCAAAAGGAGTATGGTAGAATAGACTGACAGCACCAAAAGGAGCATGGTAGGATAAGATGACAGTGGCAAAAGGAATATGTTTGAGTAGATAGATCACTGCATGAGTCGGGAACACTCTTATAGCAGCTATCAGTCTACTTTATCTGAACTTCTCCTTTTGCGGCTGCCAGTCTAATCTACCGTACTCCTTTTCAGTCTACTCTACCTTAGTCTTTTTCAGTCAACTCTGACATACTCCTTTTCAGTCTAATGTACCCTACTCCCAATCAATTTACCGTACCATACTTTTTATGCGGATGGCGACCGTCATCTGTTGGCTTCACACAGCTGTTCACCAAAATATAAACGAGAGCAGACCGTATATGAATCTTGTTGACACTTATGTATAGATACAGAATCAAACTTAGATGGTAAGTATACACGTGAGCGGCTGTGTATATAGTTATTTTATCTTTAGGAGGGTAAATAGGGGAAATTCATAGTGGCAGTAGTGGGAGGTTAGTGTTCTGAGCAGCCCAGGTCCCGGTACCTTCACTGACAATTCGCTGACAAGGAAAATTTTTGTTGTTTAAAGCCCCTTGCAGCAGACATTAGCATTACCAGTATATTTACAGTTAGTGGGATGTTTAAGTCTGTGTGAAGTGTTTATAGGTAATTTATTAAGGGCTAACCCACCGAAATGCAATGCAGTCACCTCACAACCTACGCTAGTTAGGTTTGATCAGTTAAATTAGATAAGAAAAAAAAAATCAGAATAACCCTGACTGAAATGGCCAATTTACCGTCTTTACACCTGCTAGAAGTTGAACTGGCACGGTGTATAGTGTAACTGTACAAGATACGAGAAAGGTTGTGAGTGTAAATCATAGCTGTGGTAGTTCACCTGACAGAATGGCCTGAAACAAGCTGTGGTAAAATTATAGTTTCAGCCAGCCACAGAAGTACCAGATTTTGATCCATTTTTTTGGTATTTTAGACAATTCTAAGGCATGTTTGTGGCATGTTTCTCATAAACTATTTTTGTTCTGTTCTTCAAGATAACCTAACCTATCCTTCAAGAGTAAAATAAAAATACCTGTAGTTTGTTTGCAGATGATACTGTGTTGTTGAGTGAAGACGAAGGGGAGCTGCAAGGCTTGGTGGATGAGTTTGGGAGAGTGTGTAAGAAACGGAATCTAAAGGTGAATGTAGGGAAGAGTAAAGTGATGGTTTTTGAGAGAGGTGAAGTTAGTGAATGTACAGCGAGGTTGGATGGTGAGGAATTGGAAAATGTGTGTACGTTTAAGTACTTGGGTAGTGTGATGAGTAAGGATGGAGGTTTGGAAGGTGAGGTGCTTGAAAGGGTACAGCAGGGAAGAAAGGTTGCTGGTTCTTTGAAAGCAGTGATAAGAAACAGGGAAGTGAGCATGGAAGTGAAAAAGTTACTACATGACAGTATTGTGACACCAACTCTAACGTATGGAAGTGAAGCTTGGACCTTGTTGGAGGGACACAAGTCAAGAGTGAGAGCAGTGGAAATGAGTTATTTAAGAGGAGCCTGTGGAGTCACATGGAGAGACAGGCTGACGAATGAGGATATAATGGATCGTTGTGGTGTGGATGTGGATGTGATAGGAAGCATTATGAGGAACATACTGAGGTGGTTTGGCCATGTGGAGAGGATGGAGGGTGAAAGACTGACGAAGAAAGTGTATGTGAGTGAGGTGGAGGGGGGGAAGAGGTAGGGGGAGGCCGAGGATGAGATGGAGGGATGGGGTGGATAGGTATATGAGAGAGGGGCGGGTGAGTCGGGAGCCGGGCAGTGAAATGGCGGGGGACAGGGCGACTTGGAGGCGATTTGTTTGTGGCCACCCCAAACGGGATTGAGGAGTCTGGCAATAGATAGATATCAGAGAAATTACCAATATGCCGGGAATCGAACCCGGGACTCAGGTGAGAGCCAGGCAGCATACCACTACACCACGACCAGGTAAAAGTTAACTCACGTTGTCACAATCTTGTAACCAACGTCCCTCCGCCCCCACTGTGGGCGTTGGTTACAAGATTGTGACAACGTGAGTTAACTTTTACCTGGTCGTGGTGTAGTGGTATGCTGCCTGGCTCTCACCTGAGAGTCCCGGGTTCGATTCGTGGCATATTGGTAATTTCTCTGGTGATTTTTCCTGTGTAAAAAATACAGGTTCTCTCTTCGATAGATAGATTATTGTCGTTATTATTATTATTATTATTATTATTATTATTGAGCTGGAGGATATTTGTTACCTTATGACTGGTTACTATATTATTTGTATTATTAAAGTAAAGGACTGTATTCTAGCCAGCAGAGAAAGCTTCCTAACACCTCTTCATTTAGCGATTTGACTTTAGCAATTTTACTTTAGCGATTTATTTTAGCATACGACATACGCCCTCTAGTGTTTAGATACCGTAGATGGGTAGCTCTCTCTCTCTCTCTCTCTCTCTCTCTCTCTCTGCACTGGCAAGTCGTTTTAAATATTTGAACCAACGCCTCTGCTGTTTGAATATCGAAGCCGTTACCGATACAGTTGCGTGTCTGGGTAACGGTCGTGATGACGGGGCAGTTCAGAGGTGATGAGGTCAAGGTTATTTCAAGGGGCTATTTGTTTTATTTCAGATGCGCCCGGATCGCTAGGATTATACCGCAGGGCCGCTACCGCAGGGGCTCTACCGCGGGGGGCTACCGCAGGGAACTATCGCAGGGGGACTACGGCAGGGGAACTACCATGCTCGGGCTCCTCCTCCTCACGGTATGTAGTGGTGCTTTGCTCCTATAGTCATGGCCGTTTTTTTTTCTTTTTTAGGTATTTAGGTATTTATAGGTATTTAGGTATTTATAGGTATTTAGGTATTTATAGGTATTTAGGTATTTATAGGTATTTAGGTATAGGTATTTAGGTATTTATATGTATTTAGGTATTTATAGGTATTTATAGGTGTTTAGGTATTTATAGGTGTTTAGGTATTTATAGGTATTTATAGGTATTTATAGGTATTTAGGTATTTATAGGTATTTATAGGTATTTAGGTATTTATAGGTATTTATAGGTATTTATAGGTATTTAGGTATTTATAGGTATTTAGGTATTTATAGGTATTTATAGGTATTTATAGGTATTTAGGTATTTATAGGTATTTATAGGTATTTAGGTATTTATAGGTATTTATAGGTATTTATAGGTATTTAGGTATTTATAGGTATTTAGGTATTTATAGGTATTTATAGGTATTTAGGTATTTATAGGTATTTAGGTATTTATAGGTATTTAGGTATTTATAGGTATTTATAGGTATTTAGGTATTTATAGGTATTTAGGTATTTATAGGTATTCATAGCTATTTAGGTATTTATAGGTATTTATAGGTATTTAGGTATAGATATTTATAGGTATTTAGGTATTTAGGTATTTATAGGTATTTATAGGTATGTAGGCATTTAAAGTTATTTAAAGGTATTTTTAGGTATTTATAGATATTTATAGGTATTTATAGTTATTTAGGTATTTAAAGCTATTTAGGTATTTTTAGGTATTTTAGGTATTTGTTTTTTTTAGGTATTTCAGCGTTACCTTTGCGTGCCTCTGATAGCATAGTGACGCTGGAGGGTTGATCTGGCCCGGAAGCAAGTAGACTCGTAGTGGTGTTTGGTCTGTAGGGGTGGTTTGGTCTGTAGGGGTGGTTTGGTCTGTAGGGGTGGTTTGGTCTGTAGGGGTGGTTTGGTCTGTAGGGGTGGTTTGGTCTGTAGGGGTGGTTTGGTCTGTAGGGGTGGTTTGGTCTGTAGGGGTGGTTTGGTCTGTAGGGGTGGTTTGGTCTGTAGGGGTGGTTTGGTCTGTAGGGGTGGTTTGGTCTGTAGGGGTGGTTTGGTCTGTAGGAGGTGTTTGGTCTGTAGTGGTGTTTGGTCCGTAGTGCTCGTAACTAAGACTACGAGAATGACTGCAGACACGACGTAGTAAGTGGAAGTGGCTCAGTTCCCTCGGGTGAAAGAGAAAGTAGTTTATGTAGGCTTTGTTACTGATATCGCTACTTACAGCCCATAGTGGTAGTCCCCCCCGTAGTGATGATAGTCCCCCCCGTAGTGATGATAGTCCCCCCCGTAGTGATGATAGTCCCCCCCCGTAGTGATGATAGTCCCCCCCTTAGTGATGATAGTCCCCCCCGTAGTGATGATAGTCCCCTCCCCGTAGTGATGATAGTCCCCTCCCCGTAGTGATGATAGTCCCCTCCCCGTAGTGATGATAGTCCCCTCCCCGTAGTGATGATAGTCCCCTCCCCGTAGTGATGATAGTCCCCTCCCCCGTAGTGATGATAGTCCCCTCCCCCGTAGTGATGATAGTCCCCTCCCCCGTAGTGATGATAGTCTCCCCCCGTAGTGATGATAGTCTCCCCCCGTAGTGATGATAGTCTCCCCCCGTAGTGATGATAGTCTCCCCCCGTAGTGATGATAGTCACCCCCCGTAGTGATGATAGTCTCCCCGTAGTGATGATAGTCTCCCCGTAGTGATGATAGTCTCCCCGTAGTGATGATAGTCTCCCCGGGTAGTGATGATAGTCTCCCCCGTAGTGATGATAGTCTCCCCCGTAGTGATGATAGTCTCCCCCGTAGTGATGATAGTCTCCCCCGTAGTGATGATAGTCTCCCCCGTAGTGATGATAGTCTCCCCCGTAGTGATGATAGTCCCCCCCCGTAGTGATGATAGTCCCCCCCGTAGTGATGATAGTCTCCCCCGTAGTGATGATAGTCTCCCCCGTAGTGATGATAGTCTCCCCCGTAGTGATGATAGTCTCCCCCGTAGTGATGATAGTCTCCCCCGTAGTGATGATAGTCTCCCGTAGTGATGATAGTCTCCCCCGTAGTGATGATAGTCTCCCCGTAGTGATGATAGTCTCCCCCGTAGTGATGATAGTCCCCCCGTAGTGATGATAGTCTCCCCGTAGTGATGATAGTCTCCCCGTAGTGATGATAGTCTCCCCCGTAGTGATGATAGTCTCCCCGTAGTGATGATAGTCTCCCGTAGTGATGATAGTCTCCCCGTAGTGATGATAGTCTCCCCCCGTAGTGATGATAGTCTCCCCCCGTAGTGATGATAGTCTCCCAACGTAGTGATGATAGTCTCCCCGTAGTGATTATAGTCTCCCCCGTAGTGATGATAGTCTCCCCCGTAGTGATGATAGTCTCCCCCGTAGTGATGATAGTCTCCCCCGTAGTGATGATAGTCTCCCCCGTAGTGATGATAGTCTCCCCGTAGTGATGATAGTCTCCCCCGTAGTGATGATAGTCTCCCCCCGTAGTGATGATAGTCTCCCCCCGTAGTGATGATAGTCTCCCCGTAGTGATGATAGTCTCCCCCGTATTGATGATAGTCTCCCCGTAGTGATGATAGTCTCCCCGTAGTGATGATAGTCTCCCCCCGTAGTGATGATAGTATACCCGAGTAGTGATGATAGTCTACCCGCGTAGTGATGATAGTCTCCCCCCGTAGTGATGATAGTCTCCCCCAGTAGTGATGATAGTCTCCCACCGTAGTGATGATAGTCTCCCCCCCGTAGTGATGATAGTCTCCCCCCCGTAGTGATGATAGTCTCCTCCCCGTAGTGATGATAGTCTCCTCCCCGTAGTGATGATAGTCTCCTCCCCGTAGTGATGATAGTCTCCTCCCCGTAGTGATGATAGTCTCCTCCCCGTAGTGATGATAGTCCCCCCGTAGCCCCCATGGTGTGATAGCCCATAGCACCCCATCTTCTAAACTAACTTGGTCTAGATTTTGGTCTTTCTACAGTTTATATAATGCAGGATGAGAGCAGTTTAGGAGAGTGCCATGGTTCTCTTTCCACAGCACTTCTTCGTGACTAGCACTATATTCCAGTGTTAATCTGTTATAATTCTGAGTTCAAGCTGGAGAGATGACAATATAGGCAAAGTTAAAGTAAATACAGAATATTATGTTGTCATGGAGGAGCTGTGGAAAATAATGTTGGCAGTCTTTTATGTGAAGGACATGTGTGAAATATTAACAGTATATTTCATTCCTTGAGTTACAAGCCAAATGGTTTTCTGTATACCTTAAGTACGCTGGGTGGTAACCATATAACCAAATTATGGTGCCTGGTGCTTTAGTGGATAATTAAGGCGCTCCAGTTGGATTGAGCCGGTGAAGGTTTATATCCAAGGGATGGTTGGGGTTTATTGCTCATGTAATGCCACTCAGGGATGAGTGAGGCTGGTCACTCTCATCTTGAATGTCAGGACAAACTTGCCTAGCCCCGGGCTCCTACGCTCCTCATGGGGCTACACTGGATTAGGTGATGAATGAATATCTAAAATTAGTATGTTAAAGGCTTCACAATTCTTTTCATATTTGTATTTACCTTTATTAAGAAGCACTGTGGTGGGTAGGAATGTCATGTAGACCACCAGTGTCTGAACTAGTGATGTATTAAGCCTTTACTAAGCTGACTGTACTCCATTTCACCAAATCTGCCACCATCAGTGATGTCCTCGGCGCCTGTAGTGTTCATGGAAATCACTGGCACTAGGTGAACCTCTACTCATTACCTTAAGACCCAATATCCAGGCAATACAACAAGGTATATCCGGTACTGAGGACCTTCATCAACGCTACAGGTGCTGAGGACATCACTGATGCTGCCAGACCAGGTGAAATGGAGTATAGTACAGGACCATATGAAGTTTGTCACTGTTTGTCGTTTAAACAGAAATAAGATACCGTGAACTATAAAAAGCTTCTGCCCTGTAGGTTTCGTGTGCTGGCTGCTGACCCTGTAGTCCTGGCGTGCTGCTCTGGTCTTTCCCCTGCTGAGTGGTGCTGAAGGACTGTGTGCCCCTGTTGAGCATGGATTTGAAGTACAACACTTAAGCTCCATAGGTTGTTGTGGCTGCTGCTAACCCTGCCGTTATGACAAAGAATCTGCTCCTGCCCCTGCCGAGTGCTTGTGCCTCTAAGTGCTGCTGAGAACTGATGGTGAGTGTTCTTACCCTTACGAGGTCTAAATCTATCTATCTATATCTATTGCCAGACGCCTCAATCCCGTTTGGGGTGGCCACAAACAAATCGCCTCCAAGTCGCCCTTTCCCCCGTCATTTCACTGCCCTGCTCCCAACTCACACCCCCCTCTCTCATATACCTCTCCACCCCATCCCTCCATCTCATCCTCGGCCTCCCCCTCCCTCTTCCCCCCTCCACCTCACTCACATACTCTCTTCGTCAGTCTTTCACCCTCCATCCTCTCATGTTTATAATGTGTGATATTTGATTGAAAGTTATGTTTAAAATAGATTACCTGTATAAAAAGCCAATAAATCTGAATTAACACATGCTTCCCTAACTTCCAAACTAACTTGGTCTAGATTTTGGTCTTTTCTACAGTTTATATAATGTTGGATGAGAGCAGTTTAAGACAGTGCCATGGTTCCCTACTCTTTCCACAGCACTTCCTCGTGACTAGCACCATATTCTAGTGATGATCTAATTAAATCTGAATTCAGGATGGAAAGATGACATTATAGGCAAAGTTAGAGTAAATAGTAGTCACGAAAGAGCTGTGGAAAATGTACATTAGTCTTGGCAGTCTTTTTATAAGAACTTGTGTGAAATATTAGCAGTAAATTTATCCATCCTTCCATCATCTAATCCTGTGTTGCCCCATGAGAAGCGTAGGAGCCCAGGACTAGGCAAATTGGTCCTGACATTTGAGTGACCAGCCTCATTTATCCCTGAGTGGCATTACATGAGCAATAAACGCCAACCAACCCTTGGATATAAACCTTCACCGGCTCAATCCACCTGGAGCGCCTTAATTACCCACTAAACCACCAGGAGCCATAATTTGGTTATATGGTTACCACCCAGCGTACACCAGGAAACTATTTGGTATGTCATTCAGTGTAGTCACCCATAGGCAGAAGGAAGAGGAAAGAATGAAGGACAAAGACAGAAGAGGGAATGTAAAGTCTTCCGTAGGCAGAAGGAAGAGGAAAAAATGAAGTTAAGAAAGACTGAAGACGAAGGAAGGAAAGAAGGATGGAGGAGAGGACAGGGCAGACACCCGAGAGCAGCACTACATCGAGTGAGTTAATATTTATTTGAATTTGTGGTAGGTGGGGGCGCTCACCATCCACTCACTCAATGTAGTGCTGCTCTCGGGTGTCTGCCCTGTCCTCTCCTCCATCCTTCTTTCCTTCCATTATCTTTCTTTCTTTCTTTCATTCTTTCCTCGTCTTTCTGCCTATGGGTGACTTTACACTCCCTCTCCTGTCTTTCTTTCCTTCATTCATTCCTTTTCCTTCTGCCTGTGGGTGACTTTTCACTGAGTGACAAGCCAAATGGTTTCCTGTACACTAGGAAACCATTTACTATGCTGGGTGGTAACCATATAACCAAATTTTGGCGCCTGGTGGTTTAGTGGGTAATTATTGTGTTCCAATCGGATTGAGCCGGTGAAGGTTTATATCCAAGGGGTGGTTGGGGTTTATTGCTCAAGTAATGCCACTCAGGGATGAGTGAGGCTGGTCACTTTCATCTTAAATGTCAGGACCAACTTGCCTAGCCCCGGGTTCCTACGCTCCTTATGGGATGGCATGGGATTAGATGGTAGATGGATGTTATGGAGGCTTCCCAGCAGACTTGTTTTTCTTTCATCTATTTGCATTTACCTGTATTATGACCTCCTGTGGTGTGTAGAAATGTGGTATGTAAACCACCATAGTCTGAACTACTGATATATTAAGCCTTTACTAAGCTTACTAGTATAGGACCATATGAAGTTTGTCACTGTTGGGTGTTTAAAAAGAATTAAACGATAACATGGACTATAATAAGCTTCTGCCTCACAGGTTTCGTGTGCTGGCTGCTGACCCTGTAGTCCTGGCGTGCTGCTCTGGTCTTTCTCCTGCTGAGTGGTGCTGGAGGACTGTACCCTGGCTGAGAATGGATCTCAACTACTGCCCTGAACCTCCATAGGTTTTTGTGGATGCTGCTAAGCCTGCTGTCATGGCAAAGAATCTGCTCATGCCCCTGCCAAGTGCTGCTGGAACTGATGGCGAGTGCTTTTACCCTTATGAGGTTTAAATCTTATGTTTATAATGTTTGATATCTGAACAAAAGTTATGTTTATAATTGATATTGATTTGATAGATCTGAATCAATACACACATGCTCCGTAGGTGGTGCGTGTGCCTGCTGCTGACCCTGCCACCCTGGTGAACTCCGGCCCCTGCTGAGTGATACTGAAGAACTCTAGTACTGTCCCTGCCGGAGAGCTGAGGTCATCGTGCCCATGTAGCCGAGCTCTTATGGGGTGATATTAACTGGTTCTGCCCCTGCCAAGTGATGCCAGAGGACTGACAGTGGTCATAGTAATGCCTGAGGACTCTGGTGGTGGTGGTGGTGCCCCTGCAAAGTGCCACTGAAAGACTCTGGTGGTGGTGGCCTGCTGAGTGATGAAGGACTCTGGCTGTGGTGGCCTGCTGAGTGATGGTGAAGGACTGAGGCTGTGGTGGCCTGCTGAGTGATGGACTCTGGCTGTGGTGGCCTGCTGAGTGATGATGAAGGACTCTGGCTGTGGTGGCCTGCTGAGTGATGGTGAAGGACTCTGGCTGTGGTGGCCTGCTGAGTGATGGTGAAGGACTCTGGCTGTGGTGGCCTGCTGAGTGATGGTGAAGGACTGAGGCTGTGGTGGCCTGCTGAGTGATGAAGGACTCTGGCTGTGGTGGCCTGCTGAGTGATGGTGAAGGACTCTGGCTGTGGTGGCCTGCTGAGTGATGGTGAAGGACTCTGGCTGTGGTGGCCTGCTGAGTGATGGTGAAGGACTCTGGCTGTGGTGGCCTGCTGAGTGATGGTGAAGGACTCTGGCTGTGGTGGCCTGCTGAGTGATGGTGAAAGACTCTGGCTGTGGTGGCCTGCTGAGTGATGGTGAAGGACTCTGGCTGTGGTGGCCTGCTGAGTGATGGTGAAGGACTCTGGCTGTGGTGGCCTGCTGAGTGATGGTGAAGGACTCTGGCTGTGGTGGCCTGCTGAGTGATGGTGAAGGACTCTGGCTGTGGTGGCCTGCTGAGTGATGGTGAAGGACTCTGGCTGTGGTGACCTGCTGAGTGATGAAGGACTCTGGCTGTGGTGACCTGCTGAGTGATGAAGGACTCTGGCTGTGGTGGCCTGCTGAGTGATGAAGGACTCTGGCTGTGGTGGCCTGCTGAGTGATGGTGAAGGACTCTGGCTGTGGTGGCCTGCTGAGTGATGAAGGACTCTGGCTGTGGTGGCCTGCTGAGTGACGGTGAAGGACTGAGGCTGTGGTGGCCTGCTGAGTGACGGTGAAGGACTGAGGCTGTGGTGCTGAGTGACGGTGAAGGACTGAGGCTGTGGTGCGAGTGACTGTGAAGGACTGAGGCTGTGGTGCTGAGTGACTGTGAAGGACTGAGGCTGTGGTGCTGAGTGACTGTGAAGGACTGAGGCTGTGGTGCTGAGTGACGGTGAAGGACTGAGGCTGTGGTGCTGAGTGACGGTGAAGGACTGAGGCTGTGGTGCTGAGTGACGGTGAAGGACTGAGGCTGTGGTGCTGAGTGACGGTGAAGGACTGAGGCTGTGGTGCTGAGTGACGGTGAAGGACTGAGGCTGTGGTGCTGAGTGATGGTGAGGATGCTGACTGTGGTGCTGAGTGATGGTGAAGGACTGAGGCTGTGGTGGCCTGCTGAGTGATGAAGGACTGAGGCTGTGGTGCTGAGTGACTGTGAAGGACTGAGGCTGTGGTGCTGAGTGACGGTGAAGGACTGAGGCTGTGGTGCTGAGTGACTGTGAAGGACTGAGGCTGTGGTGCTGAGTGACGGTGAAGGACTGAGGCTGTGGTGCTGAGTGACGGTGAAGGACTGAGGCTGTGGTGCTGAGTGACGGTGAAGGACTGAGGCTGTGGTGCTGAGTGATGGTGAAGGACTGAGGCTGTGGTGCTGAGTGATGGTGAAGGACTGAGGCTGTGGTGCTGAGTGATGGTGAAGGACTGAGGCTGTGGTGCTGAGTGATGGTGAAGGACTGAGGCTGTGGTGCTGAGTGATGGTGAAGGACTGAGGCTGTGGTGCTGAGTGATGGTGAAGGACTGAGGCTGTGGTGCTGAGTGATGGTGAAGGACTGAGGCTGTGGTGCTGAGTGATGGTGAAGGACTGAGGCTGTGGTGCTGAGTGATGGTGAAGGACTGAGGCTGTGGTGCTGAGTGATGGTGAAGGACTGAGGCTGTGGTGCTGAGTGATGGTGAAGGACTGAGGCTGTGGTGCTGAGTGATGGTGAAGGACTGAGGCTGTGGTGCTGAGTGATGGTGAAGGACTGAGGCTGTGGTGCTGAGTGATGGTGAAGGACTGAGGCTGTGGTGCTGAGTGATGGTGAAGGACTGAGGCTGTGGTGCTGAGTGATGGTGAAGGACTGAGGCTGTGGTGCTGAGTGATGGTGAAGGACTGAGGCTGTGGTGCTGAGTGATGGTGAAGGACTGAGGCTGTGGTGCTGAGTGCTGGTGAAGGATGCTGACTGTGGTGCTGAGTGCTGATGAATAACACCCATCTGCTCTTATCACATGCCTCTAATTGGGTATTATTTATTTATTTTTAATATGCTGTATAATATTGAAATATAATGTGTTGTATTCTTAACTTTCATTTTTCTGTAGTTTTTCAGCGTAACCTTAAATCTATCTATCTATCTATCTATATATAGCCCGACGCCCTAATCCCGCAAAGGGTGGCCGCAGACAAAACGCCTCCAAGTCACTCTGTCACCCACCATTTGACTACCCTTCCCCCAGCTCACCCCCCCGTCCCTCATATACCTCTCAACTCCATCCCTCCACCTCATCCTCGGTCTACCCCTCCCTCTCCCTCCCTCATATACCTCTCAACTCCATCCCTCCACCTCATCCTCGGTCTACCTCTCCCTCTCCCTCACTCATATACCTCTCAACTCCATCCCTCCACCTCATCCTCGGTCTACCTCTCCCTCTCCCTCACTCATATACCTCTCAACTCCATCCCTCCACCTCATCCTCGGTCTACCCCTCCCTCTCTCTCCCTCCACCTCACCTGGCTTACCTATGAGTATCTTTAACATATTAATGAGCGTTGGAGAGAAGAACTAGATTTAAATTTTATTACATGGAAAATTTTAAACCAAAAACCTTCGTTCAAAATAGTTTTCAAAAACATAAAAAATGGAAAATATATATAAATTTGAAATAAAATGGCAAAAAAGCAATATATGAAAAAAATTAGAGATATTCTTCAAAAAATGGCCGAATATGGATTTTCTTGGATTGCCAACATTAGTCTAACCAGTTTCCGCGTCGTCTTTCGTAATCTGAATCTGGAGACAGCCTGAAACGAGAGAATAGTGTTAAATAGGCACAGTCCAAATATTCCCCTGCCTTTTCCTCTTCCTCCCTCACTGTAACAAGTAGCAGGGGGAGAGAGGAAGGGCGAAGGAGTGGGAGAGTTGTGGAGAAGACACGTGGAGGAAAGAGAGGGGCAAGTGGGAGTGTGTGTACAGTCGCGGACATAAATACTGATCCACGAAAATTAGCCAGGAAGTGAGCAATGCCTTCTGAAACCCAGTGAAGGTATCTATAAGCACAACAAACCTCTCTGAATATTACGTTTGAGTTCCATAATTCTATCCATTGCCAGACGCCTTAATCCCATACGGGGTGGCCACAAACAAATCGCCTCCACGTCGCCCAGTCCCCCGTCATTTCATTGCCCGCTCCCAAGTCACACCCCGCTCTCTCGTATACCTCTCCACTCCATCCCTCCATCTCATCCTTGGCCTCCCCCTCCCTCTCTCCCCCTCCACCTCACTCACATACACTCTCCTCGTCAGTCTCTCACTCTCATAATTCGTGGACTAAGAACATGGAGCAGTATTTTTGTCAGCGACTGTACCAACCACTCTCAACATCAACACAAGGACGGCCATCTTGGAATTGAAAGTTGCCAGCTAGTGTTTTTATGGGTAGAATTTTGGACATGTAATTTTGAGTGAATTTTTCAACTTATACTTTTGCTATCTATCTATCTATATCTATCGATCGATCTATAGCCCGACGCCCTAATCCCGCAAAGGGTGGCCGCAGACAAAACGCCTCCAAGTCGCTCTGTCACCCACCATTTGACTGCCCTCCCTCCAGTTCACTTCCCCCTCCCTCATATACCTCTCAACTCCATCTTTTTGACATAAGAGAATTTTTTTTTGAGAAGCTTCGATACCAGTAACTAAGAATTGTGGCTATTTTGAATTTGAAGTTGCCGATCAGTACTACCAAAAACATTTTAGGATTTCGTAAAATATTGTGATGCTTAGAAATGATACAAGAGATCAATTTATGATACAAGAGATCAATTTATTCTGTGGACATTTATAACAGCAATAATAGCTCTTTCAAATTACTTTCTTTTTCTTATCTATCTACCTATTGCCAGACGCCTTAATCCCATAAAGGGTGGCCACAAATATATCGCCCCCATGTCGCCCTGTCCCCCGCCATTTCACTGCCCTGCTCCCAGCTCACACCCCCCTCTCTCATACACCTCTCCACTCCATCCCTCCATCTCATCCTTGGCCTCCCCCTCCTTCTCCCCCCTTCCACCTCACTCACACTCTCCTCGTCAGTCTCTCACTCTCCATCCTCTCCACATAGCCAAACCACCTCAGTGTTTTTATTTTCCTCCACAGAAACTGATGGCATCAACCCCACGACTTTAAAAAGGCAAGATGGCCACCCCCGTATACATGACAGATGGCACCCCCGTATACATGACAGATGGCCACCCCCGTATACATGACAGATGGCCACCCCCGTATACATGACAGATGGCCACCCCCGTATACATGACAGATGGCCACCCCCGTATACATGACAGATGGCCACCCCCGTATACATGACAGATGGCCACCCCCGTATACATGACAGATGGCCACCCCCGTATACATGACAGATGGCACCCCCGTATACGTGACAGATGGCACCCCCGTATACGTGACAGATGGCACCCCCGTATACGTGACAGATGGCACCCCCGTAGACAAGACAGATGGCACCCCCGTAGACAAGACAGATGGCACCCCCGTAGACAAGACAGATGGCACCCCCGTAGACCAGACAGATGGCACCCCCGTAGACCAGACAGATGGCACCCCCGTAGACCAGACAGGTGGCACCCCCGTAGACCAGACAGGTGGCACCCCCGTAGACCAGACAGGTGGCACCCCCGTAGACCAGACAGGTGGCACCCCCGTAGACCAGACAGGTGGCACCCCCGTAGACCAGACAGGTGGCACCCCCGTAGACCAGACAGGTGGCACCCCCGTAGACCAGACAGGTGGCACCCCCGTAGACCAGACAGGTGGCACCCCCGTAGACCAGACAGGTGGCACCCCCGTAGACCAGACAGATGGCCACCCCCGTAGACCAGACAGGTGGCACCCCCGTAGGCAAGACAGGTGGCACCCTAGGATGGCAGATGGCAACCTTGGACAGCGAAACGGCAACAATAGAGGACAACCCAAGATGGCAAGAGTGGCAACCCGGACAAGCCATCAGCGTCTCAAGAGTGGCTTAGGAGGCTTGGTTAACACCTTTCCCTCGGCGATTTGTTTTTCTTTTCATATCGATAGTTTGCATCAGTAACAAGATTAGAGTGTCGACTAAATACGCAAGGAAGAGTTGTCAAGAAACCTTCAAGGTCACATACGAGCGTGTAGTGTGTATTTGTAGGTGTTGTAGTAGGGATGGTGCCAGGGAGAGAGGAGAGACTGATAGGGAGAGAGGAGAGACTGATAGGGAGAGAGGAGAGACTGATAGGGAGAGAGGAGGAGAGACTGGTGCTAGGGCGAGAGGAGGAGAGACGGGTGGCTAGGGCGAGAGGAGGAGAGACGGGTGGCTAGGGCGAGAGGAGGAGAGACGGGTGGCTAGGGCGAGAGGAGGAGAGACGTGGCTAGGAAGAGAGGAGGAGAGACTGGTGGCTAGGGCGAGAGGAGGAGAGACTGGTGGCTAGGGCGAGAGGAGGAGAGACTGGTGGCTAGGGCGAGAGGAGGAGAGACTGGTGGCTAGGGCGAGAGGAGGAGAGACGGGTGGCTAGGGCGAGAGGAGGAGAGACGGGTGGCTAGGGCGAGAGGAGGAGAGACGGGTGGCTAGGGCGAGAGGAGGAGAGACTGGTGGCTAGGGCGAGAGGAGGAGAGACTGGTGGCTAGGGCGAGAGGAGGAGAGACTGGTGGCTAGGGCGAGAGGAGGAGAGACTGGTGGCTAGGGCGAGAGGAGGAGAGACTGGTGGCTAGGGCGAGAGGAGGAGAGACTGGTGGCTAGGGCGAGAGGAGGAAGAGACTGGTGGCTAGGGCGAGAGGAGGAGAGACTGGTGGCTAGGGCGAGAGGAGGAGAGACGGGTGGCTAGGGCGAGAGGAGGAGAGACGGGTGGCTAGGGCGAGAGGAGGAGAGACGGGTGGCTAGGGCGAGAGGAGGAGAGACGGGTGGCTAGGGCGAGAGGAGGAGAGACGGGTGGCTAGGGCGAGAGGAGGAGAGACGGGTGGCTAGGGCGAGAGGAGGAGAGACTGGTGGCTAGGGCGAGAGGAGGAGAGACGGGTGGCTAGGGCGAGAGGAGGAGAGACGGGTGGCTAGGGCGAGAGGAGGAGAGACGGGTGGCTAGGGCGAGAGGAGGAGAGACGGGTGGCTAGGGCGAGAGGAGGAGAGACGGGTGGCTAGGGCGAGAGGAGGAGAGACGGGTGGCTAGGGCGAGAGGAGGAGAGACGGGTGGCTAGGGCGAGAGGAGAGAGAGAACTGACTGGGAGAGACAGGAGAGAACCGAGGGAGAGACAGGCGAAGGCAGCCCCATACAGGCCAGGGTGCAGGGTGTATTTGTCTTTGTGTTTTTCCTGTAGGGTGTGATGTGTGTTGTTCTGGGGTGTGCAGGGTAGACAGCAGGAGGAGAGGACGTGAGCTGGAGATGGAAATACCTTATGATTTCACTGATATATGTTGATGATGAGTGGTAATGGGGCACGCACCATCCACTCACTCAATGTAGTGCTGCTCTCGGGTGACTGCCCTTTCCTCTCTCCCTTCTTTCCTTCCTTCCTCTTCTGTCTTTCTTTCCTTCATTCTTTCCTCGTCTTTCTGCCTACGGGTGACTTTACACTCCCTCTTCTGTCTTTCTTTCCTTCACTCTTCCCTCTTCCTTCTGCCTGTGGGTGACTCAACACTGAGTGACAAGCCAAATGGTTTCCTGTACACCAGGCAACCATTTACTACGCTGGGTGGTAACCATATAACGCTATTATGGTCCCTGGTGGTTTAGTGGGTAATTACGGTTCTCCAATCGGATTGAGCAGGTGCAGGTTTATATCCAAGGGATGGTTGGGGTTTATTGCTCATCTAATGCAACTCAGGGATGAGTGAGGCTGGTCACTCTCATCTTAAATGTCAGAATCAGCTTGCCTGGCCCTGGGCTGCTATGCTCCTCATGGGGCAACACAGGATTAGATATGAATGAATGAATATAGTTGATAATACCTGAACTACTTTGACATAGTTATCTTTTATGCTATGAGTGAATGAATATAATTGATAATACCTGTACTACTTTGACATAGTTATCTTTTATGCTATGAATGAATGAATATAATTGATAATACCTGAACTATTTTGACGTAGTTCTCTTCTATGCTATTCTACACCACCTCCTGCCAGAGATACTTAACACAGCTGTCATAGCAACTGATGTACTTTGTAAATATACTTGTAAGAATATTAACGATAATAAAACAAGCTGTATAGCCAATTTATTCCACCTTTCATGGTACTGTATTGGTATTTTTTATACCATAAGGAAGCGGGTAAAAAGTCTACGGATATAACAACCCACGTTTCAACTACGAATATAATGATGATGATTGATTGATGATGATTAATTGATGATGATGATGATAGCAAAACTAGTCCTTTCATCAATAATGCATTATTAATCGATAACTACCATAACTTTTAGGTAATGGTTAGCTATGGTATTTTGTAGTTATGACCGCTTGGTTCACAATCGTTAAGGAAGCTCCCTAACACCACCACCTTAGTGATTTAGTTTTGGGTGTGGCTGGTTAATATTTTGAATGCTATTTATGAGTATGGCCACATCGGATTACTCTCCCTAAAACCTCTTCCTTAGTGATTTAGTTTTGGATGTGGCTGGTTAATATCCTTCTGTATGCTATATGAGTATGACCACACTGGATATAGATAACACAGGGCAGCAAGGTGTAATAAGCAAAATAAATCACTTGGGAAAAGGTGTTAGGGAGCTTCCTTAACTTTCAAGAATACTAGCTCTTGAATCTCGGGGCCCCATTTACTAGTCATGTTAAGTGTATTTATCTGTTTATTGCCAGACGCCTTATTCCCATACAGGGTGGCCACAAACAAATCTCCTCCACGTCGCCCTGTCTCCTGCCATTTCACTGCCCTGCTCCCAGCTCACACACCCCTCTCTCATAAACCTCTCCACTCCATCCCTCCATCTCATCCTTAGCCTCCCCCTCCCTCTCCACCTCACGCACATACACTCTCCTCGTCAGTCTCTCGCTCTCCATCCTCTCCACATGGCCAAACCAGTTCCATATATATTTATCAGAACTCATATTCAAAGCTGTTTAGTTACCAGTACAGAAAGTCTTCATCACTTGGGCCTAAAGTGGAGCAAAGATTTTAAAAGTTCCATTGCTACTTACGGAACAGATTTACCAGCTTTATAGTAGAAAACGTTAGAGAAATACACTGAGGTGGATTGGCCTTGTGTAAAAGATGGAGAGTGACGGACTGACGAGGAGAGTATGTGAGAGATGGAGGGGAGGCGACAGAGGATGTGATAGGGATGGCGTAGAGAGGTATATGTGAGAGGGAGTGTAAGTTGGGAGGAGGGCAGTGAAATGGCAGGGGACAGGGCGACATGGAGACGATTTGTTTGTGGCCTAGGAGACAGAGGATGAGATGGAGGGATGGGGTAGATAGGTATATGAGGGAGGTGTAAGATGAGGGAGGGGAACGAAATGACAGGGGACAGGGCGACATGGAGGCGATTTGTTTGTGGCCTAGGAGACAGAGGATGAGATGGAGGGAAGGAGCAGAGAGGTATTGAGAGAGGTGTAAGATGAGGGAGGGGAACGAAATGACAGGGGACAGGGCGCCATGGAGGCGATTTGTTTGTGGCCTAGGAGACAAAGGATGAGATGGAGGGAAGGAGTAGAGGGGTATATGAGAGAGGGAGTGTAAATTAGGAGGAGGGCAGTGAAATGCCAGGGAACAGGGCGACATGGAGACGATTTGTTTGTGGCCAAGGAGACAGAGAATGAGATTGTGGGAAGGAGTAGAGAGGTATATGAGGGAGAGGATGTAGGATGGGAGGAGGGCAACGAAATGACAGGGGACAAGGCGACATGAAGGCGATTTGTTTGTGGCCACCCCTTACGGAACTGAGGCGTCTGGCTAGAGATAGATAGAAACAGATTTGTCAGCTTCCCCTAGTTTTGTAAGTTCTATATAATGAGTGTATACAGAAATGAGTTACTTGAGAGGAGCGTGTGGAGTGACATGGAGGGACAGGTTGACGAATGAAGACGTGAAGGAACGCTGTGGGGTGGATGTGGATGTGGTTGAGAAGATTAGGAGAAATATACTGAGGTGGTTTGGACATGTGGAGAGAATGGAGAATGAAAGACTGACTAAGAGGGTGTATGTAGGTGAGGTGGAGGGAGAGGTAGACCGAGGATGAGGTGGAGGGATGGAGTTGAGAGGTATATGAGGGAGGGGGGAGTGAGTTGGGGGAAAGGCAATCAAATGGTGGGTGACAGAGCGACATCGAGGCGTTTTGTCTGCGGCTACCCTTTGCGCAATTAGGGCGTCGGGCTATAGATAGATAGATAGTATACAGAAAGTCCTTTGAGATGGCATTAGGAGAGACACTGAGGTGGTTTGGCCATGTGTGGAGGATGGAGCATAAGAGACTAACTAGGAGAGTGTGTGTGAGTGAGGTGGAGAGGAGGAGGACGAGGAGGAGATGGAGGGAGACTTATGAAGAGGGCTGTCTGTGTTAGGAGGAGGGCTGCCTGTGTTAGGAGGAGGGCTGCCTGTGTTAAGAGGAGGGCTGTCTGTTAGGAGAAGGGCTGTGTTAGGAGGAGGGCTGTGTTAGGAGGAGGGCTGTGTTAGGAGGAGGGCTGGCTGTGTTAGGAGGAGGGCTGTGTTAGAAGGAGGGCTGCCTGTGTTAGGAGGAGGGCTGTCTGTGTTAGGAGGGCTGCCTGTGTTATCCAAGCCACTGTAGGTACTGTACAAGTGGTGGCCTTTTATCCAAGTCATTATCAGTGTAGTTATGGTTATTCCTTTGCCTTATGCCTTAAAGGAGACCCAAACACCGATTCCTTTGACACCTGTTGCACTGTCATCAAAGCCGCTCTACGTTCCAGGCTTATGTCACAGTCACCCTTGCCAAAAGCCATCAGGGGTTTTCTGTTGGGTAGACACTGCCCCCTTATCAAAGCTTATTACTGCTCTGAATGTGGCCCAGAAACAATACTCTACTTCTTCGTGACCAGCATTGTACTGAATTAGTCTTAAGTGTTCTAAGTGGCTCTGGAGATATCGTAACAACTCTTCCTTAGCGACTTAATACAACTTAATACTGTATATGCAATGCAGGTCAGTCTGCCCTTGTTTATTATTGGTACCAAATAACTAAAATACAGCACCAGTTCTGGCCGCAACCCTACCAGGGCCGTAGTGGCCGAGTGAGTACAGAGGTGGCCTGCCACCTGGAAGACCCGGGTTCAAATCCCAGGTGATAGAGGTATATTTAAACATGTGGCAGTGTCCTTAGTGGCCTGTCCTTTGGACCCGGGTTCGACTCCCGGTTGACTTAGAGGTTAATCAAAGTTGTTTGGCAGTCACGTAGTGACCTGCCCGGTGGCGGGGGTGTGGGCAGTCACGTAGTTGAACTTGCGGGGGGGAATGTAAAATTCTACACTTACAGTACACACAGACACTCACACAAGACACGCACACATCTACCAAGACAGACAGAGACACACACAGTAAGACAGACACACCCACCTACAGCAGAACACATGCATCAGGGTGGGGCGTGGAAGGTAGGAGAGTTTTATTACAAAGTCCAAAAAAAGGGTATACCTTTCTTTGGACTTTGCAATAAAACTCCCTGTCTTCCACGCCCTACCCCAATGCACTATGTTGTGTGTGTCTGGCTGTACGTGTGTGGAGTGCTTGTGTACATGTGTGTGTCTTCATATATGTATGTGTAAGAGTTCGTGTAAGTATGCCTGTATGCAGCAAGGCACTACAGACCCGTCACAAATACTTTTAAACTTTCACCTCTATCCTCCCAGGGATCGAACCCGGGTCACCTGATATAGAAAGCCAAGCCTATACAGACTCGGCCATCGCACCCATACGTAGGGGCGATCAAAAACTGCTACTGTATTTTCCTACGTTGTTACCTTCAAAAAAAAAAGTAATATTAAAGTGTACCATGCAGAATAAGTTGCTAAGGAAGCGTTGTTACGATCTATAGAGGCACTTAGAATGCATAAGACTAATTTAATGCTAGTCACGAAGAAGTAAAGAGTATCGTATATCTACTTACATACAGTATAGGAAGCAAATAAAACAGGACTTAGTGTTTTTTTTCTCGTTTTTATTTTGCATGCTTTCCAATACTTTCCTCACCTTCCCTGGGTTATTTTTATTTACCGTATCTGTCAGGCTCCTATGCACTCGGCTGGACCAAATCGCCTCTTGTCAGCTGCAAAGAAATGCTAGAGTTATTCCAATCATGCGGGCGTTAGTGCTGACAGTGTATTAACTCTCTAAGGCTCCTATGACTCGCCCTCAGCTCAGTAAAATCGTCTGGTTTAACTGGAATGTCAATAGAATTATCCCGAGCATCAGGGGGTTAATAAATGCCTAAGCTAACCCTCTAATGCTCGGCAGTGCTCTATGTCCAGCTGACGGGGGGACTATGCTGTTTGGCTGAGAGAGATGCAAAGGAGTCTGGCAGAGATGATGCGATAAATACTCACACTAGCCTGGCTATATATGCACTTGCCATCTCCCCATCTCCATTTCTGACCTGTAGCAAACACTAGAATACGATGCTAGTCACGAAGCAGTGCTATGAAGTGGATGCAGGGCCGTAGTATTGTCTTTGCCTCTGAGCCACGGGAATAACATACAACAGGACGAAAAATTCCACCCACTTCATCTATACCTACGACTCAGCATTCAAGAGAGAGAGAGAGAGAGAGAGAGAGAGAGAGAGACAGACAGACAGACAGACAGACAGACAGAGAGACAGAGAGACAGAGAGAGAGAGAGACAGACAGACAGACAGACAGAGACAGAGACAGAGAGAGGGAAAGAGAGAGAGGGAGAAACAGAGAGAGCAGACAGACAGACAGACACACAGACAGATAGGGCAATTTTTGGCCAAGTTAGAGTAAAAAGCGAGGTCTGGACGGCTTGACCTCCTCCCGTCGCACAGTGCAGCGGTCACGCCATCTAATGCGAGGAATGGGCGAGTGCCAGGTCATTTCAGTACGAGGACGCATATCAGTTTTTCGAAATGGAGAGGTTAGATATAAATTCCAGTGAGTCCTTCCATAAGACAAGGCTACCTGAAGCTACATAACATCGTCTGGCGGTATCAGAAATAAAGTATAATACGTCTACACTACATAAAAACATCTGTCCACTTCCAGGACTCGATCCCTGGCGCCTAGAACAACGCATTCCATCTGCTGACGTCATTTTTTACTCTTTCTCATTGCCAGGCTTCAGAGGATTCCAAGCAGCTTAAGGAAACCCTCTCAAGATGATGGCACAGGAACCGTCTTCATTAACTGCCAGACTGAGAACGATTTATTACATTTGTTCTGACTAATATTACACCTCACCCAACCCCACTCCAACCCCCTGCACCCCACCCATCCCCCTCCTACCCCCTGCACCCCACCCAACCCCCTGCACCCCCTGCACCCCACCCATCCCCCTCCTACCCCCTGCACCCCACCCAACCCCCTGCACCCCACCCATCCCCCTCCTACCCCCTGCACCCCATCCAACCCCCTGCACCCCCTGCACCCCACCCATCCCCCTCCTACCCCCTGCACCCCACCCAACCCCCTGCACCCCCTGCACCCCCCCATTCCCCTTGCACCCCCTGCACCCCACACAACCCCCTGAACCCCCTGCACCCCACCCAACCCAATTCCAACCCCCTGCACCCCACCCAACCCCCTCCTACCCCACCCAACCCCGATCCTACCCCACTGCACCCCATCCAACCCCACTCCTACCCCACTGCACCCCACCCAACCCCCTCCTACCCCACTGCATCCCACCCAACCCCAATTCTACCCCATTTCATTCCATCCAACCCCAATCCTACCCCTCTGCACCCCACCCAACCCCACTCCAACCCCCTGCACCCCACTCTAACCCCACTCCACCCACTGAACCCAATCCTACCCCACTGCACCCCACCCAACCCACTCCTACCCCACTGCACCCCACCCAACCCCAATACTACCCCACTGCACGCCACCCAACCCCACTCCACCCACCCACCCCACCCAACCCCCTCCTACCCCACTGCACCCCACCCAACCCCAATACTACCCCACTGCACCCCACCCAACCCCGATCCTACCCCTCTGCACCCCACCCAACCCCCTCCTACCCCACTGCACCCCACCCAACCCTCTCCTAGCCCACTGAACCCCACCCAACCCCACTGCACCCCACCCAACCCCAATCCTACCCCACCGCACCCCACCCAACCCCAATCCTACCCCACCTCACCCCACTCAACTCCATTCCTACCCCACTGCATCCCACCCAACCCCGATCCTACCCCACTGCACCCCACCCAACCCCGATCCTTCAGACCGATGGGGACAGGTGCTAGGAGCCTAATTAATCTTGCTACCACACCTGTATTTTCGCCTCATAGTGTTTACCTTCATTTTTACCGTTTTCTTTGTTTAATTCTCGTAATGAAGTTATACCTCTGACTAAAAAGCTTCCTGGCATGAGATTATTATTATTATTATTATTATAATTATTATTATTATGTTTTGATACCGCACGAAAGAGAGAGAGAGAGAGAGAGAGAGAGAGAGAGAGAGAGAGTGTGAGAGAGAGAGAGAGTGTGAGAGAGAGAGAGAGAGAGGAGAAGGGGAGAAATAGGATGTCACCAAATGAAGGGGTTGACGAAATAATGTGGAGTGTGTGTGTGTGTGTGTGTGTGTGTGTGTGTGAGAGAGAGAGAGAGAGAGAGAGAGAGAGAGAGAGAGAGAGTCATACTCATCATCGCCATCATCACCATCATCATCATCATCATCTTATTATTATTATTATTATTATTATTATTATTATTATTATTATTACTGCCCTCTCTCCATCTTCACTGCTGAGATGTAACAATAAATTAACGTTGGAATATGATGCTAGTCACGAAGAAGTGCTATGTAAGTGGAGCCGCAGCATTGTCTTATTCTGCCACTGAGCTACGTGAAATAAACTCTAATATGATGCTAGTCACGAAGAAGTGCTATGCCACAAACAGTTTCTGTGTCACCTTGTCCAGCATCTGTCTGTCCTCCCTCCAGTTCACACTCTTCTCATGCATACACCTCTCCACCATACCCCTCCATCTCTTCCTCGGTCTCCTTCTCCCTCTATCACACTCCACTTCACTCACATACACTCTCCTAGTCAGTCTCTCACTCTCCATTATCTCCACGTGGCCAAATCATCTCAGGGTGCTTTTCCCAACACTATCAATCACATCCACATCAACACCACAACGCTCCTCCACATCCTCATTTGTCTGTCTGTCTCTCCACGTAACTCCACATCCACATCACCACCACAACGCTCCTCCACATCCTCATTTGTCTGTCTGTCTCTCCACGTAACTCCACATCCACATCACCACCACAACGCTCCTCCACATCCTCATTTGTCTGTCTGTCTCTCCACGTAACTCTACATCCACACAGACACCGCAACGCTCCTTTACTTCCTTATTTGTCTGTCTCTCCACGTAACTCCACATCCACATCATCACCACAACACTCCTTCACTTCCTTATTTGTGTGGCTGTCTCTCTACGTAACTCCACATCCACATCAACAGCACGACGCTCCTTTACTTCCTTATTTGTCTGTCTGCCTCTCCACGTAACTCCACATCCACATCAACGCCTCAACGCTCCTTCACATCCTCATCTGTCTGTCTGTTTCTCCATGTAACTCCACATCCACATCAACACCACAACGCTCCTTCATTTCCTCATTTGTCTGTCTGTCTCTCCATGTAACTCCACATGCACACAGACATCACAACGCTCCTACTTCCTTATTTGTCTGTCCGTCTCTCCACGTAACTCCACATCCACATCAACATCACAACACTTCTTCACTCCCTTATTTGTGTGGCTGTCTCCCCACGTAACTCCACAGCCACATCAACACCACAATGTTCCTTCACATCCTCATTTGTCTGTCTGTGTGTCAACCTAACTCCACAGTCACATTAACGCCACAACGCTCTTTCACTTCCATAATTGTGTGGCTGTCTCTCCACCGAACTCCACATCCACATCACCACCACAACGCTCCTTTACTTCCTTATTTGTCTGTCTGTCTCTCCACGTAACTCCACATCCACATCAACACCACAGCGTTCCTTTACTTCTCATTTGTCTGTCTGTCTCTCCACGTAGCTCCACATTCCTCTCAGATAACTTATTTCCTCACCACTTTCACAATTATAAGGACGATTTGGTTCATCTCAAAGAACTAGTAATTATCAAAGAACTGATGAACAATATCCTCGCTTACCTTCCTTCATCTCGGCAAGATGGGGAAGCTGTTTAAACACCATCAACACAGAATATGCACACAGCTCGAGCGTCCTCCCCCTCTCACGGTTAGTGGGTGACTGACAGGATTCGAAGCTTCTATGGTTCACCGAGCTCTAGTTCGAGATGAAAGACTCGTTTTTATCCTGCTGATTAATATTTATCTTTAATATGATCCGTATCTATCTGTCTATCTATAGTCAGACGCCTTAATTCTGTAAGGGGTGTCCACAAACAACTCGCCTCCATGTCGCCCTGTCCCCCGCCATGTCGCAGGTATATGAGAGGGGGGTGTAAGTTGGGGGGACACCCCTAACTTACACCCCCCTCTCATATACCTCTCTACTTCATCCCTCCATCTCTCCTCCTCCATCTCACATCCACTCCTAGTTAGTCTCATCCTCCATCCCTCCCACTTTCACCCCATCCCTCAAACTATACCTCCTTCCTCCATCCCTCCATGTCTTCCTCGGTCTTCTCGCTCTCCTCCCCCTCCACCTCATTCACATACACTCTCCTAGTTAGTCTCTCACCCTCCATACTCCCAGCGCTAATTTAGTCGTCTGGGTTGATGATATTCACCTGAAATACAACATTTTTATTTATCTCTGCTGGTGTGCATCCCAACCCCGACCATGGTAGTGGTGGTGGGAGTAGTAGTAGTAGTAGTAGTAGTGGTGGTGGTGGTGGTGGTGGTGGTCGTAGTAGTAGTAGTAGTGGTGGTGGCAGTAGTAATAGTAGTAGTAATAGTAGTGGTGAAGGTGGTAGAAGAAGCAGTAGCAGTAGTACTGGTAGTAGTAGTAGTAGTAGTAGTGGTAGTGGTGGTGGAGGTGGTAGTAGAAGCAGTAGTAGTAGTAGTAGTGGTGGAGGTGGTAGTAGAAACAGTAGCAGTAGTAGTAGTAGTAGTAGTAGTGGTAGTGGTGGTGGTGGTAGCAGTGGTAGTAGTAGTAGTAGTGGTGGTGGTGGTGGCAGTAGTAGTAGTAGTAGTAGTAGTGGTGGTGGTGGTGGTGGCAGTAGTAGTAGTAGTAGTAGTAGTAGTGGTGGTGGTGGTGGTGGTGGCAGTAGTAGTAGTACTACATAGTAGTAGTAGTAGTAGTAGTAGTAGTGGTGGTGGTGGTGGTGGTGGCAGTAGTAGTAGTAGTAGTAGTAGTGGTGGTGGTGGTGGTGGTGGTGGCAGTAGTAGTAGTAGTAGTAGTGGTGGTGGTGGCAGTAGTAGTAGTAGTAGTAGTAGTGGTGGTGGTGGTGGCAGTAGTAGTAGTAGTAGTAGTGGTGGTGGTGGTGGTGGTGGTGGCAGTAGTAGTAGTAGTAGTAGTAGTGGTGGTGGTGGTGGTGGTGGCAGTAGTAGTAGTAGTAGTAGTAGTGGTGGTGGTGGTGGTGGCAGTAGTAGTAGTACTACGTAGTAGTAGTAGTAGTAGTAGTAGTGGTGGTGGTGGTGGCAGTAGTAGTACTACGTAGTAGTAGTAGTAGTAGTAGTGGTGGTGGTGGTGGCGGAGGTGGTAGTAGAAGCAATAGTAGTAGTTGTAGTAGTAGTAGTGGTGGTGGTAGTAGAAGCAGTAGCAGTAGTAGTAGCAGTAGTAGTAGTAGTAATGGTGGTGGTGGTGGTGGTGGGAGTAGCAGTAGTAGTGGAGGTGGTAGTAGTAGTAGTAGTATATGTAATACTAGTAGTAGTAGTAGTATATGTAATACTAGTAGCAGTAATAGTGGTGATGGTGGTGGTAATAATAGTAGTAGTAGTTGTAGTAGTAGTAATGGTGGTGGTGGTTGAGATGCTGGTAGTAGTAGCAGTAGCAGGGGTAGTAGCAGTAGTAGTACCGGTAGTAGTAGTAGTAGTAGTGGTAGTGGTGGTGATGGTGATAGAAGTAGCAGCAGCAGCAGCAGCAGTAGTAGTAATAGTAGTAATGATAGTGGTAGTTGTAGTAACAGTAGTTGTGGTGATGGTTGTGGTGCTAGTAGTAGTAGTAGCAGCAGTAGTAGTGGTGGTGGTTGTGGTAGTAGCAATAGTAGTAGTGGTGGACCTGGTGGTGGTATTGGTGGTGGTACTAGTAGCAGTAGTAGTGGTGGTGGTGGTGGTGGTGGTGGTAGTAGTAGTAGCAGCAGCAGCAGCAATAGTAATAGCAGTAGTACAGTAGTAGTGGTGATGGTGGTGAGGTAGTAGTAGTGGTAGTAGTATAGTAATAGGGGTGGTGGTGGTAGGGCAGTTGTAGTAGTTGCAGTAGTATAGTAGTAGTGGTGGTGGTGGTGGTGGTAGTAGTAGTAGTAGTAGTGGTGGTGGTGGTGGTGTGGTAGTAATAGTAGTGGTGGTCGTGGTGTGGTGGTGGTAGTAGTAGTAGTAGTAGTGGTGGTGGTGTGGTAGTAATAGTAGTGGTGGTGGTGGTGTGGTGGTGGTAGTAGTAGTAGTAGTAGCAATAGTGGTGGTGTGCTAGTAGCAGTAGTAGTAGTTGTGGTGGAGGTACAGCATTATTCTTATTTAGTTTTTTTGTATTGTAGTTGTAGTAGTAGTTTGTTGTAGTTGTAATAGTAGTAGTAGTTTCTTGTAGTTGTGATAGTAGTTTACTGTAGCTGTAACTAGTAGCTTTTGCTTTTGTAGTCATAGCAGCAGTAGTAGTAATAGGATATATCAGCCTGGTATCCGGCCTGCTGTCTAACCTGTTGTCCAGCCTACTTGCCAGGTCAGTGTTTCTTGACCTATTCCAGCATCAGCAGCCCCTGTAGTGTGGTGTTAGTGAAGCACCATTACATCAGGTACTGGCACTACAGCATGTGGTACTGGCACTACAGCATGTGGTACTGGCACTACAGCATGTGGTACTGGCACTACAGCATCTGGTACTGGCACTACAGCATCTGGTACTGGCACTACAGCATGTGGTACTGGCACTACAGCATGTGGTACTGGCACTACAGCATCTGGTACTGGCACTACAGCATCTGGTACTGGCACTACAGCATCTGGTACTGGCATTACAGCATCTGGTACTGGCATTACAGCATCTGGTACTGGCATTACAGCATCTGGTACTGGCATTACAGCATCTGGTACTGGCATTACAGCTGCTTCACAACTACAAGGATAAAGTACTGTAAAGTAAAGGGAAGTACAGCTTGACCAATTTATTTTATACAATCTCCAAAAGTAAAACATCAAGGATGCCAATACTAAGCAAAAAATAAAAAATAAAAATAAATAATAATAATAATAATAATAATAATACAGCATTTTCCAGCAGCCCTTAATACTGCTTTCAGCGCCCCCTCGGGACACCAGCACCGCAGGTTAAAAACTGCTGCCCCAGATGACCCTGTTGGCAGCCAGTGTTGTGCCACCACCACCAGTCCAGCCAGGCCTCACCAACACCCTGGCATGCATATTTGACTGGCAGCTGCTTCAAGGCCTTGCTGATGGTGTCACTGTGGAAAGAGAAACGTAATATCAACAGCCAGCCTTCGTCAACTTGGGGGCTGGGTCTGTTCAGTGCTGGCCCTACATTTGGAGGACAGACAGTAGGAAATGAAGACGGAGGATGACAGCAGGAAATACAGACTGAGGAAAACAGAAATAAAGATGGAGGATGACAGCAGGAAATGCAAAACAGGGGAAAACAGAAATAAACAGAAGAAAGCAGCAGGAAATGCAGACAGAGGAAGACAGTAGGAAATGCAGACAGGGGAAGAAAGTAGGAAATGCAGACAGGGGAAGAAAGTAGGAAATGCAGACAGGGGAAGAAAGTAGGAAATAAAGACAGCGAAAGACAGTAGGAAATACAGGTATACCCCAGTTTAATGATGCAACTGGTTAAGTAAGAACCCATTGTTAGGCGGGCTATCGTACATCGGAGTAGATTTAACATGTAAAGTAATGGGATGCGTTTCTGAGCCTTGAGTTTTCCCCCAACCAAGTCCTAAACCCACCCAAATGAGTCCAAAAACAAGTGTAAAGCCAATCTAATGGCCTAACAGCTGTAAAAGAAGCTAACCTAAGCCTAACACCTGTAAATAACTCACTAAAACCAACAAATAAAAGATAAAAATTGCCAAATATAAGTCTGGAAAAAATCAAGCTTAGTAAACTGTACCCCAAAATGACAATGTTCACCCCACCTACGGCTAAAACACATTAATCTAAAAACAGTTTATAAATCAACCTAAACACAAAATTTTAGTCTAAAATATCATCAAAATTGGTAAAAAAATAATACCCATCGTTATACTGGGGACTGGCCATCGTTAGGCAGGGTATGTTGGTACAGTATTTTTACCCCCATTGCTAAGCCGGGGTATGGCATCCAGGGGCATCGTATATCGAGGTATACCTGTACACACAGTAGCAAAGAAAGGCCAGAGGGATGGCCATTTTTGGTAGAAGCTTGCAATAAGGTCCATAGGCTTTTTTCTATCTATCTATCTATCTATTCCCAGACGCCTTAATCACGTAAGGGGTGGCCACAATCAAATCACCTCCATGTCACACTGTCTCCCGCCATTTCACTGCCCTGCTCCCAGCTCACACACCCCCTCTCTCATATACCTCTCCACTCCATCCCATCCACACAAAATAAGCTTTGGAATTATTTTAATTTGTTTTGCACAGACAGTTTTATGATTGGAAATTGGCAACACCCTGCACTGCTGTATGTCATATATGGAGGGGTCTGTTGGTGCTGCCACAAAATTAATTATAATATAAATGATATGCCTGCATTAGTTTGCTCTACTGTACTTATTTTATCCCACACCAAGAGAACGGTGGTAGGCGGTGACCACCATCATCCACTCACTTGATGTTGTGCTGCCTACTTCTTGCTTCACATTTATCATTCTTTTTCTGTGTCTGCCCTCCTCTCTTCCCATTTCTCTCATCTTTCCTGTTACTTGTTATTACATCTGTTTCCCTTTCAGGTGGCTTTACACTGAGTAACAAGCCTAATGGTTTCCTGTAAGCCAGGAAATCATTTACAACGCTGGGTGGTGACCATATAACCAACCCACACATGTTCCCTATGTGTCAACAAGTGGGTTGGTGGAGGGTTAGTGCCCCTCCCCACAAAACCACTAACTCAAAGACAAATGGCCACCCCTTAAGGGATTATGGCATCAGGCTATAGATAGACAGATGAAGTGAATGAATAATTAAGAGCAAGCTTTCAGGTGTACTGAGGTGTTTTCTTTAATGAGTGGCTGAAACAGGTGTTCAATGAGCAATCCTTTTCAGTAACCATGAAGGTCGTGTAAATATCAACTCTCACACAACAACTAGGTGCACAACTTTGCCCTAAACTGTTTTGCTGAACATTTATCCATCCATCCATCATCCAATCCTGTGTTGCCCCATGACAAGCGTAGGAGCCCTGGGCTAGGCAAGATGAACCTAACATTTAAGGTGAGTGTGAAATCTATCTAACCTCTAAATATTCAGGTCAAACTTCTGTTTCACAAAATCTCCTGAAAAACTCATAATCCTGGATGGTAGGAATGTTACCACTTACAGGAGGTATGGCTAAGGCAAGGTAAGGTAAGTCAGATGTTCAGTGCTGGTGTCCTGCTGCAAGAAGTAACTGTTAAACACTACAAGTTTGTCCACACTTTCACACACTCAGTGTTAATATGACCCTAACACCTATGCTACTCAGGCTAACATTCCCAGTGCCTTTGCTGATTTAATAACATCTCTTATTTAGTCATTTATCCTGCATATTATTAGGCCTTTTATCCAACTGACTGTATAGAAGAGTCAACATCCAAGCACACACTCTCAAATTGTTACAAATCATATCATATACAGTATCTCAAACTGCTGTTTTTTTCCCCAACAGTTTCCAGCAACTGTTGGAGGGTAATTAGCTGGTTGTGGCTTCTTTGAGAGACTGACGAGGAGAATGTATGTGAGTGAGGTGGAGGGAGGGACAGGGAGGGGGAGACCGAAGATGAGAAGGAGAGATGGAGTGGAGAGGTATATGAGGGGGGGGGGGGGTGAGCTGGGAGCAGGGCAGTGAAATGGCAGGGAACAGGGCATCATGGAGATGATTTGTTTGTGGCCACCCCTTACGGTATTAAGGCATCTGGCAATAGATAGATAGATAGATAGGCTTTTGGTTTGGCTTCCAGTACATTGAGAATATCAGCTGTGCCACGGCCAACCCCAATACAGGAATTCTTTAGGTGCAAACATGCTGTCATTTTTATCATCATCATCATCATCCAATCCTACGTTGACCCATGAGGAGTGTAGGAGCCCGGGGCTAGGCAAGTTGGTCCTGACATTTAAGATGAGAGTGACCAGCCTCACTCATCCCTGAGTGGCATTACGTGAGCAATAAACCCCAACCACCCCTTGGATATAAACCTACACAGGCTCAATGCAACTGGAACACCATAATTACCCACTAAACCACCAGGTGCCATAATTTGGTTATATGGTTACCACCCAGCGTAGTAAATGGTTTCCTGGTGAACAGGAAACCATTTGGCTTGTCACTCAGTGTAGAGTCACCCACAGGCAGAAGGACAAGGAAAGAATGAAGGAAAGAAAGACAGAAGAGGATGGAAGGAAAGAAGGATGGAGGAAAGGAAATGGCAGATCTCAATATCTGCTTTACGCAATGAAAAAACCAGATGGCTGCCCTGCCTGGCTAAACAAACGTTCCTCAATTTCCTCCACATCCCCAAATGGAGGATGGAAGACTGCAGAGGAAGGGTTCATGTTCAAATAAGCCTGGGGTTGTAAATACTACTGTGTTAACTGAGCACGGCAGTGAAATGGCGGGTGACAGGGCAACATGGAGGCGATTTGTTTGTGGCCACCCCTATGGGATTAAGGTGACTGGCAATAGATAGACAGATAGATAGTTAACTGATACAAATACTAATATGTTAACTGATGCAAATATTAGTATGTTAACTGATGCAAATACTATGTTGTTAACTGATGCAAATACTGTACTACGTTGTTAACTGATGCAAATACTATGTTGTTAACTGATGCAAATACTGTACTACGTTGTTAACTGATGCAAATACTGTACTACGTTGTTAACTGATGCAAATACTATGTTGTTAACTGATGCAAATACTGTACTACGTTGTTAACTGATTCAAATACTATGTTGTTAACTGATGCAAATACTATGTTGTTAACTGATGCAAATACTATGTTGTTAACTGATGTTACTAAAATGAAGCTGGAATTATCAGTGTGGTTCATTCAACTGGACAGACTTAGTTATTTCTCTCTCTCTCTCCCTCTCTCTCTCTTTTTGACTCTGTACACCGGACCTCACACGCCCCCCATCCAAGGGTAGGAAAAGAGGTATGGGTGATTGTGCTGCTGCTACTGATGCAGACTATGCTGGTACAGTACTAAGAAGGTATAAACAGCATTAAAAGAGAATGTTATCATGTACTATGCAAACAGTAATCACTAAAGAAGAGATACTACACAAAAACTCCTGCAAAAAAAAAAAAAAAACTATCTATCTATCTATCTATAGCCCGACGCCCTAATTCCGCAAAGGGTGGCCGCAGACAAAACGCCTCCAAGTCGCTCTGTCACCCACCATTTGACTACCCTCCCCTCAACTCACTCCCCCCTCCCTCATATACCTCTCAACTCCATCCCTCCACCTCATCCTCGGTCTACCCCTCCCTCTCCCTCCCTCCACCTCACCTACATACACCCTTTTAGTCAGTCGTTCATTCTCCATTCTCTCCACATGTCCAAACCACCTCAGTGTATTTCTCCTAATCTTCTCAACCACATCCACATCTACCCCACAGCGTTCCTTCACTTCTTCATTCGTCAACCTGTCCCTCCATGTCACTCCACATGCTCCTCTCAAGTAACTCATTTCCACTGCTCTCACTCTTGACTTATTCCCCTCTTGCAAGGTCCACGCCTCACTTCCATACGTCAGGGTAGGGATCACAATACTATCATGCGGTGACTTCTTAACTTCCATACTCACCTCCCAATTTCTCATCACTGCTTTCAGTGTACCAACAACCTTCCTTCCCTGCTGTACCCTTTCACGCACTTCATCCCCCAAAGTTCCATCCTTACTCATCACACTACCCAAGTACTTGAATGCACTCACATTCTCCATATCTTCACCATCCAACCTCACTGCACACTCTGTGACTTCATTCCTCTCAAACACCATATCTTTACTTTTGTTTACATTAACTTTCAGCTTCCTCCTCCTACACACTGTCCCACATTCATTCACCAAACCTTGCAACTCCCATTCATCTTCACTCAACAGTACTGTATCATCAGCAAACAGCAACACTGGAAGCTTCCAAATCACACCCTCATTCATTAGGGCCACCCCCACATCCACTGCCCTACCTTGCACCTCCTTTACAACCCCATCCATATATATATTAAACAGCCATGGAGACATCACACACCCCTGTTTCAGTCCCACATTGAGATCAAAGAACTCACTCAGCTCACCATCCACTCGCACCGTAGCCCTAGCTCCCTCGTACATACTCTTCACAGCACTCAACAATTTCCCCTCCACTCCATATATTCTTAATACCTTCCACATACCTTGCCTATCTATTCTGTCATAAGCTTTCTCCAAGTCCATGAAGGCAGCATACACTTTCCTTCCCTTCTCTAGATACTTCTCCACTAAACATCTTAGAACAAATATCTGATCTACACACCCTTTTCCCTTCCTAAATCCCCCTTGTTCTTCTCCAACTAGCTCCTCTGTCATATGCCTAACCCTATCAATGAGTATTCTACCATATATTTTACCAGTCACACTAAGAAGGCAAATACCCCTATGGTTACCACATACTTCTCTCTCCCCTTTTCCTTTGTACAGAGGCACAATTATACCTGATTTCCAGTCCTCTGGAACCCTTCCCTCTTCCCAAGCCAATCTACACAACTTCCATATCCACTCCACAACAATCTCACCCCCATACCTAAGCATTTCACCACACACTCCATCAATTCCTGGGGCTTTTCCCAGCTTAATCTTCTTCATCGCTTCCACTACTTCCGCCCTACTGATCTCTTCCTCCCTCCTCTCATCTCTTCTTCTCCCAGCCATTCCCCAACCGCTTATACTCACACTGCTCTCACTCTCGACATTCAACAAATCCTCAAAGTGCTCCTTCCATCGCCTCAATTTCTCTCTCTTCTCCACCAACAATCTATTATTCCTATCTTTCACTCCCCTACTATTTCCCCTTTCACACTGCCTTACTTTCTTTACCTCCTTCCAAAACAATTTCTTACTCTCCCTCCATTTCACACTCAGATTCCTCCCAAACTCTTCATTCACTTTCTTCTTACTCTCCTTCACCAGTCTCTTAACCTCCCTTCTCCTGCTCACATATACCTCTCTCTTCTCTCTCTCATCTTCTCCCCTACCTCTACTCGCCAACCATTCACCATATGCCTTCTTCTTTTGTTCCACAGCTCGTTTCACCTCATCATTCCACCCTGCTGTCCCTTGCACACCCTTGCATCTCCTCCTCACTCCACAAGTCACAGGAAAGAAAAAATCACAGTGGGAAGTATTTCCAATTATGGGCAGCAGGTAAATACAGGACCTACCGCTACTTTGTTCACATTATTTTTTTTGTTTTACTTTTTTTGTAGTGGTACTTGTAGGGGTAGTGGTAGTATGTCTGGCAGTACTAGTAGTAGTTGTGGTAGCTATAGTAATAGTAATAGTAGTAGTGGTGGTTGTAACAGCAGGCAGGAATCCCGCCACTGTAACCGTTTCGGCTGTATGGAATTCCTCAACTAGTCACTAATATATATCAGCTTGGAACCCCACAGCTGATCACCAATTTATATATATCAGCTGAGTCATGACCTCACAGTTCCAAGCAAGGTAACGCTGCTCCTGGTCAAAGTCACTTCCGGCTGACACACTCCACCAAAACGTCTTCTCACACACTGGAGATGGTGGGAATTGGTGTAGAATCCTGTTGAAGGAACTTAGAAGGTAGTGTGTGCAGGTGAAGCAAAACTGAGCAGATTAATTCTCTCTTTATTGGCCACAGAAAGATACAACTGCGACACTGAGAGAGCTCAGAGTTATACGTCCCTCTCGTTCTAGTGATACGTGCTTTCTGCTGTTAGCTGCCTTCCCCACACTGGGTGTGGCGCCAAGGTCAGCAAAATCAGAGTTGCTAAACCTCCACAGACAACTGGGATTTATACATGAATAAAAGCATCATAACTGTACCATGTACATTATACACCTGAATAAAGTAGTATTGATTACATTAAAGTATACCAACAAGGTAATTATTTCCCCCAAGACTTAAACATATATAAAATTCATATTTCTCTATCGCCTTCCCTTTACTCTAGGTTTTGATTAAAAGAAGATGTCTGATGCACATCCCATCCCAAGCCTCACTTTACGGTGAAATGGTGCTTGGTTATTTATCATTCATACGACGATGCAGATTGTTAATTACGAATAAACAACTTTATGTAATAGGTAACAATAGTGTGAAACTATAACTAGTCTTGGGAAACAATATTGGCATCAGAACATGGTAGTTGTAGTAGTAGTAATAACAGCATTATTTCTAGTAGCTGTAATACCCAGACTTCTACTCACTCAGCGGTGCCAGAATCGAGCGACAATGCAAGACAAACATACATCTCTGTCTGTGCATGTGTAATTCACCGGGCTGGTCAGGATCACTTGATGGTCATGATCGTCAGCTTTTACCCTCCCGGAAGGGAGCTGAGAGCTCATATAGTCCAATCTAAGGGCAAGGCTGTGACCTTCACACAGGCACACCCCCATCCCCTTGCTCAAGGGAGACAGTAACCACCCACTTCGTCAGTGAAACTTTTCACAACCTGAGGAAGGCTCGAACTCCCGTCTACCAGATGGCATGCGAGAATGCTACCACTGAGCCGCAAGCGGTGTGTGTGTGTGTGTGTGTGTGTGTGTGTGTGTGTGTGTGTGTGTGTGAGAGAGAGAGAGAGCATGAGAGTGTCTGTCTGTAAGGAGGGGTGGTGGTCGTGGAGGTGAGCAGACAGCTTGCCTTCAAGGTCGTTGCTATGGTTAGGAGCCTACGAGCATTAAGTATGACTGATTATGGAAAATTATGTACATAAATAGTGTTTGTAGTGGATTTTGGTCGTCTGGAAGTGCTATCGAAGTGTTATTATTGTGGTGGGCTAGTGTAAGCCTTAGTTCTGTCACCGAACCTCCACCATGCATATGGACACTGGCAAAAAAACAACAAAAATTGCCCTCATTCCCCACTCAGTCACTCTCCCTACATTCACTTCATGGCCAATCTGATGCATTCAGCGTGAAGTCGAAGGACCGCTGAGTAATATGACACCTTGTTTGTTTTATTTGGTTAAGTATTAACTGAGATATGAAGGTTTAAAATATAGACGATTTTCCCGATCTGTTTCAGGAATGCCCAGCTAGGTGGAGCGCTCGCGACATCTGCCGGGCAGGAGGGGTTAAGGCACTCCAATTGGACTGAGCCAGTGCAGGTTTATTTTCATGGGATGGTTGGAGTTTACTGCTCACGCAATGCCACTCAGGGATGAGTGAGGCTGGTCACTCATCTTAAATGTTAGGACCAACTTGCTTAGCCCTGGACTCGTACACTCCTCATGGGGCAACACAGGATTAGATGATGAATGAATGAATAAATATACTTTCAACAGATTCCCGGGTCTTTTTCTTTCACAGCCACTAAAACCTTAGCATATCTTACCTTTCTGCCTAGATCCATCATACCCTCTGATTATATGCCTTCATATTATTATGTATTTATATGGATGTAAGCTGTTCCTATTAAACTGCACATCTCCTAGTGCATGATGATTTGGGTGAGAAAATACACCATGCCAGTGAAAAATGCATACCGCAAACATATAACGTTACTAATGCTAGTAAGGGCGACATCTCTTACATGATTTTTGTCCAACATTTTTCATGGGATACTTGACATTAGTGATCTAAGCACCCAGCTAGTGCTCTACCTTGCAATTAAAGTACCCCCATGACAAAAACAAAAGAAAACTTGAGGCAAAAGTACGGTAAAAATTGTGTTCCATTAGACCTGCTCCAGTAAAGTGAACACTCAGATTACTTTCACTACAAGGTGGAGCACTTGCCATGTGTTTAGACATCATTATCCCATTATAAAATGTCACACAATAAGATAAGTTGCTGCCCATAAAGAGCAATTGGGGGAGGCAGTGGCTCAATTGGTAGAGTGGTGGCCTGCAGTCCTAATGGACCCAGGTTCAAATCCCCGCTGGGGCAGGGAACAGTTTAAAACGTTACCCGTGTTTCGGCAATATGAGTTCTCTCCCAGGCTGCGTTTCACTTCAGAGCTCTCTCCCACCAGTCTGCAAGGAGCTATCACAGCGAAAGGATTTATGTTGCTTTACTGAGTACCAATGAGGGATATGCCTTCATAAAAGTAGTGTGTCACTGGTGGCCCAACACGTGGTATCCTGACATTTTCTTCTCATGTTGCATGATGCACCACCGGTGGATCACTGAGGTAGTGTACTAATTTGGCCCAGGTAGCGCAGTCTCCACTCACCCTTATCTGGTGCTTCTGTTTTCTTTGGTTTGTTACCATCTCATTCTCTGTCGTGAAGTTCCAGGTGGCACTTGGCTATTTAGGTAATTGAAGGAAGTCCAAGCAAAGGTCCAACACTACCTTTTTTATTATTATCTTGTTTCTTGTTCATTTTTCCTCCTTCTAATCTCTTCATCAGCCTTCTGAAGTTTTTTTTGCATCACTGATGACAGTGTTTCTTGCAACCAAGCATAATGATAGCTGGGTAAGTTGAATGCCGTAATAGTAATCATCAGTAGCCAGCCAGGGATAATTACAAGTATTGGTTATAATTAATCATTTATAATTATTAAAGAAAGTTTAATAACCAGAAACATCCAGCACATATCTTTTTTTGTTGTTTCCTAACAAAGTAAATGTAGAACTGTTCAAAACAAGAGTGGTTACTCCATTTTTTCTTCCAGTAAAAAATCACAAGTATTTATCATTTGTAAAATTACTCTTTGTTTGTTTGTTTCAAGAAAAGTGTATTTGCATCTCATGGCCCTAGTTCTGCAACACGGAGTTGTTTTTCAATGTTTTTGTGTAATTAATAGTATTGTTTGACATCTAAATGAAATGTAATAGTCACTACTGGAAGTCTGATATACATTCTGTAACTACTGTACATAGGCATTTCTCTAATCTTATATCATTATCCTATTCAACATGTCTTCTACTGTAGAAGCAGCAACAAAAAATCTGCCCAGCCAACATTCGTGAAGGTGAAATACATGAAAAAGTGAAAACAAATTATTACTCATTATTGCACCATCAGTGTATCAACACGTTAGGAAAGAAGACATCAAATGGTACACCAATGGCTCAGCATGAGGGTAACATGTTAAGGATTTGAATTTCATAAATATCAGACTTTACTGATCTACCGGAAGACCCGCCGACATGTCGTAAAAATATCCCCGCTAATACCAATACACCAGTCCTGTATGAGACAGCCCTAGCATGCATTCAATATGGACGGTGGATGTTAGCGCCAAAGTGGTGACATGTAGAGGTGTATGAAATGTTGGAGGACTACTGGGCCTTGGAAGCAGGCTGTGAAATCTATGTCCAGAGTCGGACACATAAAAAAAAAAGATACATACATACATGTACAATATTTTTGTGTACACATTGTGCAGGATACAGTGCACCTTGTTGCCCAGTTTATTTCATACCAAATGAATGCCCTGTACTGCTGTACAACTATCACAGTGAACAACCCTCTCCTAATACAGTGCACTCTCGATATAATGAACTAACTGGTACTAAACCCTTGACATTAAAGCCGAACACCATGCTGTTCAGTATTTCCCATGTGCTGTGGCTTTTACCGAACAAAGTTTGTTACGGTAATTGTACAGCATTGTTCGGCTATATACTCGTATACAATAAGATACAGGTAGGTCTAAATGGCTCTTTTTCTCAATAAATGCTCTATTTACTAATTGACATATTTACTCTTACCTTTCAGGAAGTAATTGCACTGCAAATAAAGACTGGAAGTAGGCCTTGGATAAATCTATGTTCATTTGTCACTCAGTATTTACATGGAAGGTGTAGGTAAAAGAAACTGACACTGTACATTACCTGTTACATTACAGTAAATACTACATACCAAAGAATAGCAAGGCAAACAGTACAAAACACCTGCATGTACATTAAACATAAATTGCATTCCACACTGGCACAGATAGTTGTAATGATAAGAATTTTTATCCATCCCTGTTGACACCAGTGTAAAGCTGTTGATTTTATAATCTTACCGGTATTCTTCAGTGTAATGACGGATATTTATATTCTTACCTGTTGTGGGTACGGATCAACTCATCCATAGATATACAAGTGGTACTCGACTTAGTATAATAGAAGGTAAATATTTAAGATAAGAAAGAATTGTGGTAGTGTTTGTAGTTTTTGGCCGAGCTTAGATTTAGTCAGTACCACAGGTGGTCGTCGTTCCCTCAGCGAAGGAATCTTGAATTGGAAGGGGAGTGAATTTGGCTTGAGGGCTTAATTTCCTTGATTAGGTACACCAATCAAGAAAAGAAAATGATATATACTTTACTTTAATAACTTGATGCTAGTTGCCACAAAACATTTTTAATTACATGGCCCTTTTTAGTACGAGAGAAGATTGCACATTAAAACATGGTTTGGATGATCATACCTCTAACATTATTACCAGACGAAACAATTTGATACATACCAACGATTTATGAGGTTATTGTACTTTACTTTCTTTTTGGCAGTTACTCTTGGGCTCAACAATAGCCTCAAGCCGGGGATCTTTACGAGCATGGGTTACCTGTTCGGGCTGGCATAGCCTCGAACTAATAAGAATGATCACTTGTGTTCATTTTTCATCCATATAATATATTCTCCTCATGTAATTTTCTAGAATCCAGTATCAATTCAGTACTATTTACAGTTCATAATCATCATTGCTATATAGTCACCAGAAATACATAATCACTCGGGCTTGTCTAGCCTCGAGGAATAATTCAGAAAAGAAATATAATCACTAAGAATACGTAATCACTCAGGCTTATTTAGCCTCGAGGCACTACTCAAACATTGTACAATCACCAAGAATACACAATCACTCGGGCTTGTTTAGCCTCGAGGTTCATTTCAAAATTACATCATTGTTCACAGTCACTAAGTTCCCTTCCACACTCCTAACTTCCTTAGTTACAAGAAAGAAAACGGTTAATGGTTTGAATTACGCTCTTCCGTTACCAGATTACACCACTTTCAAATTTCTATTTCTTATTTACAAAATAAAATTCACTTGATGGGTCAATAATACCAATACATTTGGTTTATATAGTAATAATTCATGGATAGTGTAATGTGTGTATGCTCGAGTCTTTGGACAATACTTTGGGAAAAACGTTGTGCTCACACTGACGTCGCCGGCGTCTGTGGACTGAACAAATGTCCATTAGATACGACGTCTGGGGCTCGAGAGTCTACGTTAAATTCTCAACAATATTACTTCATATAGTCCATGCCAAGTAAGGATTAAACAAAGAAAAAGAGGGGGGAGGAAGAAGAAATGTGGACGGCTCACCTGAACAAACGTCCATTAGATACGACGTCTGGGGCTCGAGTGACTACGTTGGGCAGCCACTGCTTAGTCAAATGAGATGGTGTTTTTGAAATATGGTGGGTTTCAATTCTCTTTACAATTTATTTAGCAGTGTACTCATGACGCCCGGACTTTTGATTGAATTGGGGAAAATTTGGGATTTATTCCTTACTCAATTTAGATACTGATTCTATCACTATTTCACTTTGAATCTGACAGCAGCTCATGCCATCTAGTGACGGCCAAGATAAACGGGACTTTATATCCTCACAAATGACATTATTTAGGCCTTTTGGACTGCTAATCTTACATATTTGGGTTCTAGCAGCTTCATTAGTAAGCATTTCACAACTAGGATACGGAAAGAATTGTATACCCATCAATGCTCTGTTTCAGGTTTAAACTCGGCACCCGGCAACGACGCACAAACAAAGGGAAGAGCTGCGCGCATGTTATTCGTTACTCCACGAGACGGGGAATTCCCATAGCTCAACATCCACAATTACATCACCCACTGCATAGATACAGAGATACATGCATATAAAAATAGAGTTAGCCCTACAGTAATTATTAATATATGAATTACTACTTAGGATAGGCACTTATAAACTAATATTCAGGTTACACCCTATTTAACTTAAAATTACAGTACTACTAAACACATACATGAATATCAAATGTGTGGCACTACATAGTCACTGATAACCACCACAATCCTGCACTATACTGTACACTGCCTTTACACTACTGTACACTGGTTGATCAGTATTTACAGCAAAAGCGTGGGTAAATTCACTGTATATTAACTGTTACATTACAGTAATTACTGTATTACATAATAAAGTATAGCAATGCAAATAGTACAGAACAGCTGCATAGACATTAAATGTTTTTAATACACACACACAGTGTGTGTGTTGGGGAGGGGGAACCCAAACCTGGTGAGTATTTCCTGCACATCCATTCTTTTACCAAACAAAGATTATTAAAAGAACATAATGTTCGGGCAACTCAAGGTGGTCGTTAAAACTGAAATTCATGGAAAGGGTTCGGTATATTGAGGGGTTACTGTATCTAGAGTTTCACATTATTATATCACTCATGGTTAATAATGTCTTGGCTCAGTAGATCATATGACACGATGCATGAGGGGTGGCCTGCCACAAGTACCAACAGTAGTTAAAGGGGCACTACAGACCAAAGCACTCAATTTTATTTTGTTTTCCTGCAACCCACTTTTTAAAATTTTCCATTACACTCTCAAACCAGCCTAAGAGATAAAACATGTCTTCTCCCTCACTTGTTAGTGAATGGCACCAGGCCTGGTTAAAGAAGAAGAAGAACAATAAGAACCTAGTGCCAAAATCCAGTGCAAAGCCAGATCATTGGTGACAAGGCGTGTACGCTGGGTGGGCCGGGAGCGCAGACATGGCATCGTGAAAGCAACGGGTCAATGGGAGAAGTGTATCATATCACAGATGGGGCTACTGAAGTAAGGAACGGAATTACGTGTTGAAAAGACCAACGGAGGTAAGGAAGGACATGATATTATGGAAGGAAAAATACGGTGATTCTCGGAGAAAGTCTGCAAGAAGGGGGGGAAGTTGGAGGAGAGACAAAAAGGAAATGAAATACGTCACTGTAGAGTGTAAAGAGGACAATCAAGGAATATATGCCGTACAGAAAGAATGGTATTGCAACGAGTACAAAGGGGAGGGCGACCACCAGACATCAAATACGAGTGGGTAAGTCTAGTATGACCAATTCTAGGACGAACTAAAGCAGTCTCCCACCTCCTATTACAGTGGCAAGGGATCAACCAGGGGGAAATAAAGGGTTTAACAGCAAGTAGTTTATTATTAGTGACAGAGTCCCAACAAGACTGCCACCGGTGTTGAAGGAGGGAAGATAGGGCAGGAAGAAAGTCAGAGACTGGAATGAGGAAGGAAGGAGAGACATCCCTGGTAACAGCCATGCAAGCCAACTGATCAGCACGTTCATTGCCCGTGATGCCCACATGTCCTGGGACCCAACAGAACTGGACTGTTTTACGACGAGAGGAGATACGCAACAACCATTCCAAGATACGAAGGACTACAGGGTAAGAAGTAGAAGGTGACTGAAGAAGGGACAGAGCACTATAAGAATCAGAGAATATCACAAATGAGGGTGAGGAGGCACGACAAATATACCGCAATGCAAACAAGAGGGCATATAACTCCACTGTTAGAACACTTGCATAAGTAGGAAGGCTAAAATGATAAAAGGTGTTAGAAAAGAGAATCACAAATCCAAAGCCTGCAGGGGTTTTTGAACCATTAGTGTACATAGGTACTGCAGAGGAAAGGTGGGAGAGAGAGTCTGAAAACTGGGAACGGAGACTGAATGAAGAAGAATTGGACCTGGAATAAGGGAAAATGGAAGGTCAAACATGGGGTCGTGGAAGTAGCCACGGAGGGAAAAGACGTGTGGAAAGAGAAAACATTACTAACAGTAAGGAAGGAGTGTGAGAAGATAGTACAAGTTCGAACTGCAAAAGGTGGCTTGGTCCTAGGAGTGGAAAACATGTCGAAGTCAGGACTAGGAGGAAGTTGAGAAGGGGTATGAGGAAAACAGTGCAACTTAGCATAGGCACAAAGAGAAAGTAGAGCATGACAGTAAAAGAGTGATGGAACTCTTGATTCAGCATACAGACTCTCAACTGGGGAGGGCTTAAAAGCTCCAAGAGCCAGAAGCAAACCGTGATGAGCACAGAATCAAGGTGTTGGAGGACGGTGTCTGAAGCAGAAGAATAAACTTGGCAAGCATAGTCAAGTTTGGAGAGAATGAGAACAACATAGAGACGAAGGAGAGTAGTCCGATCAGCACCCATGACACGTGAGACAACGTTTATAAGAGACGGAGGCGTTGCAAGGCTGAGATTTTCAAGGAGACAATATGATCCTTCCAAGTAAGACGGGAGTCAGAAAGAAGATCACGAAAGGAAGTGGAGGTTTTGTATGGAAGAGGAGAGCCATAGAGAAAAAGAGGTAGTTGAGAAATACGTTGAGAATGAGTAAAAGTAATAGCATGAGACTTAACAGGAGAGAACTAAAAGGCATGAGAAGTAGCCCATTCTGAGGCAGCAGAAACCGCACATTGCATAAGATCACCAAGGGCAGAGATATCACAATCTGAAGCACATATTGCAAAATCATCAACATATAAAGAGAGCGAACACCAACTGGTAAACAAGAAAAGAGCTCATTAATTGCCAATAAAAAGAAAAAGTAGTGCTAAGAACACTGCCTTGGGGAACACCTTGATATTGTGGGAATGGATCTGAATAAGTATGCTGAACACAAACTCTAAAAAACGAGCTGATAGAAAATTCTTTAAGAAATCACCAAGGTTACCATCAATACCACAAGAATGAACTGTGTGTAAAATATGGTAGCACCAGGCTGTGTCATAAGCCTTCTCAAGTTCAAAGAACACTGCAACAACAGATTGCCGAGTGGCAAAGGCCGAATGGATATAAGTCTCTAGATTTAGGAGGGAAGTTAAGGTACCGCAAGCTTTTGAAAACCAAACTGTGAAGAGGACAAAAGCTGCTTGGATTCCAGGAGCCACATAAGACGATGATTTATCATACGCTCAAACACTTTGCAAAGACAGCTAGTAAGAGCAATGGGGCGATAATCTTGAGGGGCATGGCCTTGCTTTCCCAGTTTAAGAAATGGGAAAATGACAGCATTACGAAACGAGGGAGGAAAAACAACTTTGTCCAGATATGATTATAAATAGCTAATAATAAGGCCATGGCCTGGGGGAAAGGTGACGGAGCACATTATGGTGTATGCCATCAGGACCCTCCTAAGTGTTCTTACAACGACGAAGGGCAGAGGACAATCCATGGAGCGTGAATTGAGCGTTATATGACTGACTAGACGACAGCTTGAAGACAACAGGCGTACATTCAGTAGCAGCTTCAATGGCACGGAATTCAGGTGAGAGATGAGAGCCACTTCTAACATTACTAAAATGAAGACCTAAGCCATTAGCAACTAGATGAACATCTGCAACTGACTCCCCATCCAAGTGGAGGACAGGGGAAGGCATGGGAAGATGTTTAACAGCTATTTTGCATATACATTTCCAAACGGAAGCAATGGGTGTATTGGCAGTAATGGTGGAAACGTATAATCTCCACCTACGGCGTTTAGCCCATTTAACAATCTTACAAAGAAGAGCGTGGACTTTTTTAAACAGTAGAAATGCACTCTGTTCATCCGAGGTGTTGCGTTTGCGTAGGTAACTCTTCCAACGTGCACGTATAACATGGAAAGGCACAGTACAATTCGAATCCCACCAAGGCACACACTTCAAAGTAAAAGGACAGGACGACCTAGGAATCGCAGTCAAAGCTGCACTCAGAACTCACACAGTAAAATAAGTGAGCATATCTAAAACAGTAGAGAAGGAAGAAGGGGTTATAGCAGGAACAGTTAAAGAAGTAAATGACGGCCAGTCAGCTTTCGGAAAACTCCATTGAGGGGGTCTAATTACCGGACAATATGTAGTAAGAGTAAGTTTGATAGGAAAGTGATCACTATATACAACGTCTGAAAGAACAGACCAATGGAAATCTAAAGAGAAGGGGAGCACAAGGAGAGATCCAGACAGGAGAAAGTACGAGTTTTAGCATCAAAATGCATCAAAGTTCCTGTATTCAACAAGGATATATCAGTATTAAAAATAAAAGACTCAAGGTGGAGGCCACGCGAATTAGTAATGGCATCGCCCAATAATGCATGACGACTGTTAAAATCTCCCAATAAAATTGGGATGGGTAACTGGGATAATAAAAGAGATAAGGCAAAGAAATCAATAGGCTGGGAGGGGGAGAAATAATAGAAACCACTGTAATCCAAAGTCTGAGAAAAACACAAATAAAATGACATGGAACAATGGCGTTAATGGACAGACATTCAAGAGGAACTGTATGGTGGACTAGGATAGCTGAAACAGAAAGAGAAGCAGGAGAGAACAAGAAACAATAGCCGGGTATGGGTACCAAAGGGGAAGACAATCGGGGTTCTTGTAAACAGACTAAGGATGGACACTGAACTGAAAGATAGAGAAGGTCATTGTGATGGGCCGTAAAACTGCGTATGCTCCATTGTAAAATAGACATACTAAAACCTTAAAACACCAAATAAAAGTAAAACCTAACAGAAAAATTGAGTCTAGGAAAGATAAAAGGAAATTAATATTAAAGATAAAATATAATACACAGGAAGTAAAATATAAATACAAAGGAAGTAAAATATATTACTATCTATCTATCTATCTATTGCCAGACACCTTAATCCCTAAGGGGGTGGCCACAAACAAATCGCCTCCATGTTGCCCTGTCCCCCACCATTCCACTGCCCTGCTCCCAATTCACACCCACCTCTCTCATCTATCTCTCCACTCCATCCCTCCATCTCATCCTTGGCCTTCCCCTCCCTCTCTCACCCTCCACTTCACTTACATACACTCTCCTCATTAGTCTCTCACTCTCCATCCTCTCCACATGGCCAAACCACCTCAGTGTGTTTCTCCTAATATGTCCTATCACATCCACATCCACACCACAATGCTCCTTCACTTCCTCATTTGTCAGTCTATCTCTCTATGTAACTCCACATGCTTCTCTCAAATAACTCATTTCCACTGCTCTCAATCTTGACTTGTGCCCCTCCAACGAGGTCCAAGCTTCACTTCCATACGTTAGAGCTGGTATCACAATACTGTCATGTAATAACTTTTTCACTTCCATGCTCACTTCCCTGTTTCTTATCACCGCTTTCATGGAACCAGCAACCTTTCTTCCCTGCTGTACCCTTTCAAGCACCTCACTCTCCAAACTTCCATCCTTAAGTAAAATATAATACAGAATAGTAACGTATATTACCGAGTCATTACGATAGTACGAAGAGGGGCAGAAGGTGGAAGTGGTGGACAAGCAGGACGGCCACCATTGCCAGGAGGCATGGGGAGAGATAGAGGGGAAGGAGTATTGGAAGAAGTGGAAAAGGAGGGGGGCATAGAGGAGGAGGGGACAGAAGGTGAAGGAGGGAGAGCAGTAGGAGGGAGATCAGGCGGTACAGGATGAACTTCAACAGAGAGGGTACGACATTGTCTACTGAATATGGTGTAGAAGTTAAAATGTAATCCATAATCTTGGGGATGGTTTCACTGTCATCACCAGAGGGTTTTGCTTCGACGCAGTAGAGTGTATCGAACGAGAGGGGCGGGTATTCGTCGCGCGAACTTTACGAGCCGGAGAAGTAGGAGGATGGGCAAGAGAGATTTACAGTCCAATGCGATGGGTAGTCTGCGCTCACCACTAGAGGAGGATGGGGGTTGGACAGGACGTTGGGCCAGAGGCACCAAACGGCCAGTATGAGAAACAGAACTGGAGGAGTGAGAGGAGAGATGAGGTTGGGAATGGCGGAATGGACAAGGAGAGGGAACAGGTAAGGAAGGGGATGGAGAGAAGGTAGGGGTAAACGAATCTAAAACAGAGAAAGAAATAGAGACAGGATCAAGAGGAGTCTGTCAGGGGAGGACTCAGGTAGAGGGGGGGTTAGGTAGAGAGGAGGGAGAGGTGGAAATAGGAGTACTAGGAGGAAGAGAAGAGGAGCCAACAGTCACAGGAGTAGGGACAGAGCGAGAGATGGGACGACGAGAGGTGGGAGGAGAGGAAGAAGGGGCGGCAGATACAGAGATAGGTGCAGAAGGGGAAGAAGAACCAGTTCTGGTACTAGAAGTTACTACGGGAGGAGAACGAGCTACATGTGCATAGGTAACGTTAGGATGGTGATCGAGGCCGCGAACTCTGCAACGAGCCTCACGAAGGGAGAGGCCAGTTTTCCTGCTGATGCGGACACTTCTACTTCGAAGAGGTAGACGGGACATTGTTGGTAGGTGGCAGAATAGCTACTCTGACAGTTAGGGCAGCATCGGATGGTGGAAATGCATTCTGAGGTGGTATGACTGGCCAGTGTACAGCTGGCGCAGATTGCAAATGATTGGCCGTATTTGGCTGGATGGCAAAAGCGCCAACGAGATGTGCACTGGCGAGGAGATGGAATATACTCACAAACTTGGAGAACAGTGCCTCTAATGATGACTGTGGGGGGCAGATCGCTAAAAGCAAAAACTATTTTTACGATATTAGCAGGCTCTTGGCGTCGTCCACGAGGAGGAATTGTATAACAATGGACTGAACGTATTGGATGAAGCTGTTCTGAAAGGATTAGCTCAATGTCATTAGAACAATCTGTGAAAGCCCTCTGGCCGAAGGACATCAAAGATGGTAAACGGACGGTGCCAGCGGCAGAATTGAGCTGGATGCCTAAGGACACGAAGATGGGTTGCCCCGCATTGCTGACCAGGGATGTCACTTTCTCGGCTTGGGCAGCACTGTGAACGACAAGGAGGCGGGAACCATTCGGACTGGCCGAGAAGGTGACATCCCTGCGTACTTGTCAAAGTAGAGAGAGGTGGAGTGAGAGGTCATTGGTCATCATGGACACTGAAAAATTTTGACCATGTCTGTGAACCAAAAATTGAGAAGGTGAGGGACGAGGCAGGTACATAGGAAGAAGGATGAGGTCGGGAGAGGGAGATAGAGACCATAGAAGGATTAGAGACAGGAGGTGGAGGAAGGTAAGGATGAAGTGTGACAATAGTAGAAGGGCTGACTGAAGTAGACAGAGGAGAAGCTGGAGGAGTGGAAGACACAGTAGGCGGGGAGGATGGGGTGTTTAATGTAACCAAACGTGTAGGGGAAGGGGAAGAAGTTAAGGCCACAGTCAAAGGGGAGTCCTGGGTCATCAACATAATCGGGTGAGAAGAAGTAATTGTATCCATATAATGTGAATTGGTAGACTTCACCACCCCACCCCCACCCACCATGGAGCCCAACAAGGGGAGGCTGATGTTGTGTCCAACTCACCCAACAGCCCCAGGGATAGCGGGAGTGGTATACGCGGACACGGTTTGGTGTGGAGAGGCAGCTATGGGCCAATGCAGTGCCCACCAAACAGGGCCTGCTTGACCCTAGCCAAGGTTGACTGAGTCAACACATGGCCAGCTGATTTGCCCGACAGGTCTACACTGGGCTGCCCGTCTTATGCCAACCCACCTACTAAAAGAGCGTGTTGCCCACAGCAGGGAACTGCACCCTGCCCCATGGTGGACTCAGCTCTCAGATAGTGGAGCGCAAGCAATAAATAGGTCACCACGCACGGCAAACACGTGGGGAGGAAGCAGTCTCGCCCGAAATGACAAAGGGGCAGAGACTAGTATCAACACTAAAGGCCTCCACTATTTGGTGATGATAGGGGAAAAGGAAGGAAGAAGCAACAGGAAAAAGAGCACTGCAAAATAAGTTGAGGCAGTGACAGGGACCCAAGGAGAGGGGAGAGGGCAGAGTAGAGACCCCACCGTAGCTCCGCCACTCGTCAAGACCCAATCGACGTCTCTGAAGCCCCCCCACAACAACAGCGAGCAAGGAAACGGGGGGGATGCCTGGTTAAAGCCTGATTTCTTCTTCAAGCTTAGTCACATTTATCTATCTATCTATTGCCAGACACCTTAATACCATACAGGGTGGCCACAAATTGCCTCCATGTTGCCCTGTCCCCCGCCATTTCACTGCCCTGCTCCCAGCTCACACCTCCCTCCCTCAAATACTTCTCCACTCCATCCCTCCACCTCATCCTCGGCCTCCCCCTCCCTCTCTCCCCCTCCACCTCACTCACATACACTCTCCTCGTCAGTCTCTCACTCTCCATCCTCTCCACATGGCCACATTTATCATAACTATACAGTAAACCCTCAAAGATCCGGACTAATTGGGGCTATAACCTGCCCGGATCTCAAAAAATCCGGATCTTCCAGAAATGATATAAATAAGGATCTTATGCTTCACTTGGGAACTGGGACCTGCACTTCCACTTCCACTTGCACCTGCCTTGGCAGCAAAACCACGAAGCTTGGCTTTGTTTCTCTTTATAGCGCTGATTGTTTGTTTGGCAAAACCATAGTCCTCACTTAACCGAGACATTAGTACACCTTTTTCTTATTTTTCTAGTAATTCAAGTTTTTCACCTATGGTTAGCACCGTATGTTTGCTCTTTGCAGCCATGGTGGAAGACTAAAGAAAGAAAACTGTGTTTTCACTCGGTCAATGTGTTCCCACGACTCACACTCGGTCAACTGCCTCGGCTCATTGTCCCCTCAAGGCCGCGTTCCCCCCCCCCCCATTCACATGTGCGCGCCTCACAAAAGGATACCGGAGGACCAATAAAATTTAAATTAAATTTAATACAGTATAAAATTAATAGGATAGTATAATAATGTGTACAAATATTTTTTTCGTAAATTTTAATTAATAAATTGTGTATCTTGTAGCCTATGTTTTAAATTGAAAATCTGCCAAGAAATGGTCCGGATCTTCGCAAAATCCAGATCTTTGAAGTCCGGATCTTTGAGGGTTTACTATATAATTGTTTTCACACCCGAAGGAACTGTCAGGTGCCAAGTGAATAAAAACTTTTTTTTTTTTTTTTTTTTCTGCACAGTTTTCCAGTCATGATATTTGAAATTTTTTCACTCCTGAACTGATACTGGAGAGAACCTATAATAAAACCATTTACCCCATTCATCACACTTGAATTTCTTCATTCCTTAATGAATTAAACAGTGTTGGATGACATCAACTGAGTCATCTGTTTACCACATTAAGCACACTAGAAACTCCTCCCTGCACAGTGATTTAATAGCTGTGTGGTGAAAAGAATGTGGATGAAGAGTTTGGGAGGAATCTGAGTGTGAAATGGAGGGAAAGAAATTGTTTTGGAAGGAGGTAAAGAAAGTAAGGCAGTGCTATTCTTTGACTCTGTCAAAGAACAACAACAATCATCACACTTGAAAATTCTTCACTCGTGAATGAATTAATAGGTGTTTGGTGAGACTATTCTTATATGCAAATAGTTTACCACATTCATCACACTTGAACTTCACTCCTGAATGAATTAATAGGTGTTTGGTGAGCTCAAACTTATATGCAAATAGTTTACCACATTCATCACACTTGAAATTCTTCACTTCTGAATGAATTAATAGGTGTCTGGTGAGATTTTCCTTCTGTGTAAATCGTTTACCACATTCATCACACTTGAAATTCTTCGCTCCTGAATGAACTAATAGGTGCTGATTGAGATTACTCTTGTGTGCAAATAGTTTACCACATTCATCACACATGAACTTCTTCACTCCTGAATGAATTAATAGGTGCTGAGTGAGACTACTCTTGTCTGCAAATCGTTTACCACATTCATCACACTTAAAATTCTTCACTCCTGAATGAATTACTAGGTGCAGAGTGAGAATATTCTTATGTGCAAATAGTTTACCACATTCATCACACTTGAACTTCTTCACTCCTGAATGAATTAATAGGTGCTGAGTAAGACTACCCTTCCGTGCAAATCGATTACCACATTCATCACACTTGAACTTCTTCACTCCTGAATGAATTAATAGGTGCTTATTGAGACTACTCTTGTCTGCAAATCGTTTACCACATTCATCACACTTAAAATTCTTCACTCCTGAATGAATTAATAGGTGCTGAGTGAGATTATTCTTATGTCCAAATAGTTTACCACATTCATCACACTTGAAATTCTTCACTCCTGAATGAATTAATAGGTGCTGAGTAAGACCACACTTCCGTGCAAATCGATTACCACATTCATCACACTCAAAATTCTTCACTCCTGAATGAACAACTGCATGTTTGTTAAGACTTTTCTTTAAAGGAAATGTTTTATCACACTCCAAACATCTGAACTGCTTAACTTCAGCTGAGGACACTGCATCCACGACAGTCTCATTGTCACTGAGGAACATTTTGTCACTCATCTCACAATCTAACTTTACATCTGTTTCTTTGTTTACAACTTCCATTACTTTGTCATCCACCTCACACTCTGACTTTACATCTAGTTCTTCCTTTACCACCTCCATTATTTTGTCATGCGCCTCACACTCTAACTTTACATCTGTTTCTTCCTTTACCACCTCCGTTATTCTGTTACGCACTTCACACTGTAACTTTACATCTGTTTCTTCCTTTACCACCTCCATTATTCTGTTACGCACTTCACACTGTAACTTTAGACCTGGTTCTTCCTTTACTACCTCCATTATTCTGTTACGCACTTCACACTGTAACTTTAGACCTGGTTCTTCCTTTACCACCTCCATTATTCTGTTACGCACTTCACACTGTAACTTTAGACCTGGTTCTTCCTTTACCACCTCCGTTATTCTGTTACGCACTTCATACTGTAACTTTAGACCTGGTTCTTCCTTTACCACTTCCATTATTCTGTCATCCACCTCATACTCAAATTTACATCTGGTTCATCTTTTGCCACCTACACTATTTTGTCACCCACCTCAGACTCTATATATCTTTACATCTGGTTCTTCCTTTATCATCCTGTCATAAGATTCCCCCAAACTCTCTTAATTCCTGCCATAAACTAGTCTCCATTGAACAATACTGCTGATACAAAGGTCATTATTACTGAACAATAACTGCTTCTGCACTTGCAAGTAGTATGTAACCATATTTTCAAATAAATAGTTCACTGCTGAATTATAAGCTATTAATGCAGTCTAAAATACCACTGGGTTCCTTATTTTACCAGTTCTTATCCAGTGTCTATGCAGCGGTTGTACAGCAGTAAATGCAAAGGATATCACAACAGCTAAATGATCCTGGATCAACTCCTACCACTCATCCAGTGATTCATATTCTTACAATGAAAGACATTATGAACAGAGAGTATATGCTACATATATTTGGAAGAGGTACCTCATGTAGGATGTACAGTACTGTACTGAGACAACACGTGCCTATATATCCGTCAACTCGTTACCGTGTATATATTACTCAGGTGGCTCTCTGATGACCACACTTCTTAGATCTGCTTTGCAGAGTCAGTTTCAGCTGTGGACCTGCAACAAGAGCTGCCATTAGACAAGAATCTATATGAATTTAAAAACACTGCCCAGTGAGCCCTCATTTTGCATGCATCTAGTCCAAAAAATTAATTTGCTTTCAGCAGGTATGCTTAGTAGAGAAATTTGAAGAAAGAGCGAGGTCATTAATGTAATGGACTGGTTATATGAGTGGGAAAGTGAGGCTGGTATAGCAGAGTAAGTGGCAGCAGAAGTGTTAGGCATGGCAGGTAATTTAGAAACAAGGGTGGTCCAGGATGAGACCAAGCTATGATGATAGTGATGACTTTCAGGTAGTTAAGGGATGATGCAAAATTAAGAAACAATGACAGGAGAGTGTCTATCTATCGATCTAGAAAAGGGAAAATGTTCCCCCGAGCTAGACCTCACTAGATCATATAGCCTTGCTAGGTAAAAAGAGGGTGCTACCCCTCCCGGCATGGCAGCTACCGGGCGTGGTTCGAACAAACGACCCCTGGTCCCAAGTTCAACACTCTACCACTGAGCCACCCTACCCCCTATATCTATCTAGAGCCATACCATAAACCCATAAGGGGTGGCCGTTTGTCTCCGAGTTAGTGGTTTTACTAGTCCAGCGGATAAGGCAAACAATCGTTCACTTTCTCAGGAAAACACCAAATTTTGCACAGTTGTAGAAGGGACCCAGACAATCATTTTCTGAGATGGACCTCCAGAATCTTGGGCCCCTGATGGTCACCATCTTGGATTTCAAAATGGCTGCCTTTCAACCCATATTTTCTTCAATTACTCCAATAATATGACAGACAGAAACATCATTCCAATGGCTAACCCCAGGTTTTTAGGGTCTGGAACTTGAATGGAATGATTTTTCTGACCCGGTAAAGGTCGGCCATCTTGGATTTCAAGATGGTCGCCTTAGAACCCCATTTTCTTCAATAACTCTAATACTATGATAAATAGAAACAATTCCAATGACTAACCCTTTGTTTTCAGGGTCTGGCAATCCAATGGAATCACTGTCCGATGTGGAAGGTCGGCCATCTTGGAATTCAAGGTGGCTACCTGTTGAAGCCCATTTCCGTTATAACTCTGATACAATGGCAAACATCTATTGCATGTCTTTTTGATGAAATTCAGATATTAAAACAATGTCCATCGCAGTCACATAATGACGTACACAGCAAGTTAGCCTTGTAGTACTTGCAGTTCCCTTTGCAAGCAGTTTTACAGTGGCAACTGATTAATTCTGAGCAGGTGTTCTGGACAACAGGCAACTTTGTCCATACAGGGTGCCAAGTACTGTTGAGTTTCTACCAACCCCAGACAGATGGTGATGGGAGCTCTGGTTGGGAAACTAAAGCTTGGCCCCAAACATGTCCAGCCTGGTACTATGCTCTTACAGTATGTTCCTCAAGAGCATCAGCTGTGGGAGGAATGTGTTCAATTGTCCTTGCCCTCTTCGGGAATAAGAACCTGTGCACGTCATTCACAGACTTCAAGTCCATTGTCCTGTCATACACCACTGCCATGAACCATTCTAGTTTGTGGAATTCACTGTAGACAGATGCAGGTTTGGTGGACAGAGCATGAAAACTGGCTGTGATGTCAGGAAAGACCTCCCATGCCTTCCAGACTGTCATCTTACCTTTGTTGGCAAAGAATGACACTGTATCACAACCCGTGACGACAAGAAAAAAGGCCAATGCCTCTGCTTTCCTGCGCCCAAGAGCTGATAAAGCCGGTACGCTGCAACCGCTACCTCTTTCCGCTTCCAATCCACCCAGCCATCCCACTCAACTCTCCTGCCCAAAGACCTCTTTCTGCTTCCAATCCACCCAGCGATCCCACTCAACTCTCCTGGGCAAAGACCCCAACACCTGCAGATCCAACTAGAGTACTTTAGCACCATAAATCACTGCACACATACATGAACATATGTTTGTAACCTTTTTGTAGATATTATATAGTATGTAAGTAGTTGTAAGTAGGATCCAAGTAGGGCATCAATGCTTGCTCAGTGTTATGTCTACGAGGTATGAGTCACGACTTCCATAGTCGCACCGCCTCTCTCTCTCTCTAGCCGGTGGTAACCGGCGATCAGTAGCTGTCCAAACGGGTCTGGGGTTGGACGTGCAATTGTCCACCATCGCTGTATATTGATTCAAGATGGTGTTTAATATACTGTCAGAAAACTACTACAAGACTTTGCCTTTACCTGCAAGTGACGTAAAGGGGGCCATCGACAGCTTTAACATTTGGTGGAAAGCGAGTGGGATAATAGTGAATTACGTCTTCTGTGGGCCAGTTCTTCCCATGCTACTGTCTGCTGTTCTTCCCACGACGACACACAGCCTATCTCCGCCCTAGCCTCCAGCCCTGTTTGCAGTCTTGGTGTGGAATCGTTCTGGCAGTTTTAATGTAATTTTGGGAATTTCCTCCACATCAACGCCCCACCTATCACCACGCCACCACAACCAGTGAACCACGCAAAGCTCCTGCTCCCATCAACCTACAACCTGCCTTTGCCAGCCTGCCTGTGTTCCTGTCCAGCCTGCTGTAACGGTTAGTTTCAGCCCCCACAAACTCCACCCCAGACCCCACTCCAGGAAGCAGCCCCCAACCGCCGCCCGACGCCGTTACGTCATCATTTTCCCCACCCACCACACACACCGACGTCACCCAGGGAGCGTGGCCAGTCACACCGAGCTACGTCACAGTCTCGTGCTCCTATCAGCTTCTCGTTCTGCCCAATGAAGAGCCGCACCCAGTGACGTCACGGACACTTTCACCCAATCACGAGGAGACGAGAGCCTCACTTTTCTCCAGCCTTCGGACAGACCACATCTCACTACAAAGTATTTCCTACCTGCATTTTCATGCAATTCCCCATTCCATCACATTGATTAATCCCTTTCTACAGAGAAGCCAAGCTGTCTCTATTGATTGTGATATTTTCACCATTTACTCTCATCCATTCATTGCATTTTTGTCCCTCATTTTTCATTCAGTCAGAATTTTTCGTTCACTCACTCCTACTTCATCCCATTTTCTCCCACTCATACTCAGCTGTAAATAACGCATTCATTTTCACTCATATTCATTGTATATAAATCATTTCTTCACAGATTACAAATATTTCTATTTATTTTTTCTCATTTATTCATCCATTTGTTCATTTAGTTTTATTTGCTTACTTCCTACTCTGTTAATGTCCTTTTTTAAAAAGGTAGATCTCTCACCTATTGAATCTGACGGTAACACAGATAACGCTGTATGTAATGATAATGTAAAACTTCGCAGTGGCAGATCTTATACCAAACCAACCGTAAGTTCCCTACCTGTTTCTACTAAACCTGTTACTCCTACTCTAAATCCAGATATATTAACTCCAGATACTCTATCATCTTCTCCAACTGATTCTCCTGAAACCACTCAGTCTTCTCCACAGTCTTTATCCCTCCCTACAACTAAACATACACACACCACTACCGCTACGACACTTCCTTCCCACACATCGTCTCAGTTCACTACCGTGCCTACTTCCTCATCTTCGCGGTCTCACCCTCTTCTTACGATGGCGACTCAGAACCCTCCACCTCCACAATCCATATATTTAGATGATGTGAATAGACCCAAATTTACAGAAGATAGTACTGTTTCAATTTACGATTTCCTCAGAGAGGTCGAAAACGACCTTCATAATCGCCAGATTGTAAATGAACCCTTGAAAATTTCGTATCTTCTCAGTCGACTTCACCATGGCCGATCATTAATAGGAGCCGCTATTCGTGCAGGGCACTTCGAAGATTGTCAAACGTTTGACACGCTTAGCCAACGGCTCATTCAATACTGTTGCCAACATTCCATTTCTGCGTCCCTTATAGGATTAACTAATCTCCCCAAGTAAATGCAGGAAGACATGAAGGTACATCCCCAACATGCAAAAGTAATTGAGGCAGCCGCTACTATGAGGGCGACGAGTTCAGAGTTGCGCCAATTATTCCGTGGTACTCAATGGGTAACAGAACACAACGGGGAGATCATGATTACATTAAATAATTTTGCAGACTTGTTCGGTTACTTTAGATTTCTCAATTGGCTTTCGGACTCCCAAAAACAAATTGCACTACAAGTTGGCTTTAAACCAGGAGACAAAATAATGGATGTCAGTAAAACAATTGTAGAGAGGTCAGGAACAGACTTCACTCGCCGGGTCGATTCTTACAGTTCACCCTCTCCCTCTGCAGGTGGTACTGCGATAGTACTACACACCAGCATCACTTCATCTGATTCCTCTCGTTCACGGCCAACTACAAGAACCAAACCTAATAATCGGTCTCACTCACAATATCGTTCACCTTCTAGCGGTCGTGACAATGCAACTCTGCGACGAAGCAAACAATTCTCAATTCTGTGCTGGCACTGCGGTAATGTAGGTCATAGAAAGTCTAGCTGTGCATACAAAGGAAGACGTTTTCGCTCACGGGAATGCCCGCGCGCACCTTCGTGGTCCTGACGGCTAACTTGCAAGTACCATAAGAATAGCACAACTCACTCCACGGACGAGTGCCGTTACCTTAACCCCGCGGTGTCACTTTCATGACGCTTGGGCACAATGGATCATACCGCAGGCCGTCACTTTTGTGATTCTGTGTTATTTTGAATTCACCCGGGCTTACAAGTGGTGGCTTGTATCATCTATCATTACTGCCAATGTCCAACACTAGTCAGCACTCCAAATCTCATCTGTACTCCCATCCATTGTTGACAATTTAGCCATTTTTCCCCGTTCCTGACTCCCCTCCCTACCTGCCCTCCATTACCCTGTCCTCTCACCTCCCCGGCCGCGCTGCGCTAAAGCAAATTTCCTCTGGAATTATCCACTGATTTCATCCATTGAAATAAGCCCTATGCCCTATTCTTATACAAAATAATATATACCAAAAAGAAATAAGGTAAGTGATAGTGCTATACACCTTGATTTGGCTAATTATCACCTGACAACACCTCATGTGCACTCGTTCGCTAATTTCCCATGGAAATTTCCCCTTTGAAATATGCTGTATAATCTATTCTCGTAAAAAAAAATTATATATTTGAAAGGAAGGGAGAAGCCAAAGTGACATTTACATTCACCTGGAACTACCTACTTTTTTCTGTATTTTTGAGATTTCCTAGTAATCATTTTTTAGCATGTACTGCTACTGTCCACCAATAGTCCGCACTCCTAATCTCATCTGTACTCCCATCCATTGTTGACAATTTGGCCATTTTCCCCAGTTCTTGAATCCCCTCCCTACCTTCCCTCCAGTACCCTTTCACCCATCCCTACCTGCCCTCCATTACCCTGTCCTCTCACCTCCCACGCTGCGCTGCGCTAAGCAAATTTCCCCCAGATTTTTCCACAGATTTCATCCATTGAAATAAGCCCTATGCCCTATACTTATACAAAATAATATATACCAAAAAAAAATAAGGTAAGTGATAGTAGTATACACCAGGAATTGGCTAATTATCACCTAACAACACCTCACATGCATTCATTCGCTACAATACCATGGTAATTTCCCCTTTGAATTATGCCTTGTAATCTATTTCTGTAATAAAAATATATATCAGAAAGGAAGGGAGAAGCCTAAGTGACATTTACATTCACCTGGAACTACCTATTTCTTTATGTATTGCCCCACCCCGTAAAAAGAACTAACTAAAAAGCAAATAAAGCGCCTCGGACCCGGACGGACCATACGTTGACAACTAAGGAACGGACAAAGGACATTCTGAGGGTAGGAACATGGAATGTGAGAGGAGTGAATGATGAAGTGAAAGAGAGAGAGATTGTCCAGGTGCTTGAGGATGCAAAAATGGATATATGTGGATTGACTGAAACTAAATGGAAAGGTGAAAGGATGAGAGAATGGGAATACGGTTTAGGTATATGTGCGGGAGTCAGTGAGAATGAGAGGGCAAGAGAGGGAGTATGTCTGATGATAAGCAAGAAGTGGAAGGAGAATATAAGAGAGTATGGAACAGTGGGTGCAAGGATTGTATGGGTGAGGATGAAAGTAGGTATACAAGCATGGGCGATTGTATGTGTGTATGCTCCAACAGAGGATCGAGTGGCAAGAGTGAAAGATGAGTTTTGGGCGAGAGTAGATGCATGTATGGACAAGTTTGAGAGGAGCGAGAGAGTGCTGTTGATTGGAGACATGAATGGCAAAGTTGGGATTGTACGAGTGGATGGAGTGGTTGGTCAGTGGGGTGTGCCAGCTGAAGTAGATGGGAATGGTGGTGCTTTGGTGGACATCTGTGCTGGTAAGGGGTTGGCAATAGCCAACACCTACTTTTGTCATAAGATGATCCACCGGCATACATGGAGAGTAATGAGGAGGATGGATGGTGAACTTGTTGAACGAAAGGCAATGATAGACTACGTGTGTGTGGATGAGCGAATGAGAAGACAAGTGTTGGATGCAAGGGTGTGGAGAGGGTGGGGGAATGGAGTCTCGGACCATCACTTAGTGATGGCCAAGGTAGAGCTGCAAAGAAAGTGGTTGAGGAGACGAAGGGGAAGACAGGAGGAGGCAGCTCCTGTGAGAAGAGTGGAGAAATTGCAAGATAGTGAGAAAATGACAGAGTATAAGAGCATAGTGGAGGAAAGATTGGGAAGGTATGAGCTAGAGCAGATGGAAGGGGTGGAAGACGTATGTAAGATATTCACGGAAGAGATAAGTGCAGCGTGTGAGGCGGTTTGTGGAGTGAGGAGGAGATGCAAGGGTGTGCAAGGGACAGCATGGTGGAATGATGAGGTGAAACGAGCTGTGGAACAAAAGAAGAAGGCATATGGTGAATGGTTGGCGAGTAGAGGTAGGGGAGAAGATGAGAGAGAGAAGAGAGAGGTATATGTGAGCAGGAGAAGGGAGGTTAAGAGACTGGTGAAGGAGAGTAAGAAGAAAGTGGATGAAGAGTTTGGGAGGAATCTGAGTGTGAAATGGATGGAGAGTAAGAAATTGTTTTGGAAGGAGGTAAAGAAAGTAAGGCAGTGTCAAAGGGGAAATAGTAGGGGAGTGAAAGATAGGAATAATAGATTGTTGGTGGAGAAGAGAGAGAAATTGAGGAGATGGAAGGAGCACTTTGAGGATTTGTTGAATGTAGAGAGTGAGAGCAGTGTGAGTATAAGTGGTTGGGGAATGGCTGGGAGAAGAAGAGATGAGAGGAGGGAGGAAGAGATCAGTAGGTCGGAAGTAGTGGAAGCGATGAAGAAGATTAAGTTGGGAAAGGCCCCAGGAATTGATGGAGTGTGTGGTGAAATGCTTAGGTATGGGGGTGAGATTGTTGTGGAGTGGATATGGAAGTTGTGTAGTTTGGCTTGGGAAGAGGGAAGGGTTCCAGAGGACTGGAAATCAGGTATAATTGTTCCTCTGTACAAAAGAAAAGGGGAGAGAGAAGTATGTGGTAACCATAGGGGTATTTGCCTTCTTAGTGTGACTGGTAAAATATATGGTAGAATACTCATTGATAGGGTTAGGCATATGACAGAGGAGCTAGTTGGAGAAGAACAAGGGGGATTTAGGAAGGGAAAAGGGTGTGTAGATCAGATATTTGTTCTAAGATGTTTAGTGGAGAAGTATCTAGAGAAGGGAAGGAAAGTGTATGCTGCCTTCATGGACTTGGAGAAAGCTTATGACAGAATAGATAGGCAAGGTATGTGGAAGGTATTAAGAATATATGGAGTGGAGGAGAAATTGTTGAGTGCTGTGAAGAGTATGTACGAGGGAGCTAGGGCTACGATGCGAGTGGATGGTGAGCTGAGTGAGTTCTTTGATCTCAATGTGGGACTGAAACAGGGGTGTGTGATGTCTCCATGGCTGTTTAATATATATATGGATGGGGTTGTAAAGGAGGTGCAAGGTAGGGCAGTGGATGTGGGGCTGGCCCTAATGAATGAGGGTGAGATTTGGAAGCTTCTGGTATTGCTGTTTGCTGATGATACAGTATTGTTGAGTGAAGATGAATGGGAGTTGCAAGGTTTGGTGAATGAATTTGGGACAGTGTGTAGGAGGAGGAAGCTGAAAGTTAATGTAAACAAAAGTAAAGTTATGGTGTTTGAGAGGAATGAAGTCACAGAGTGTGCAGTGAGGTTGGATGGTGAGGATATGGAGAATGTGAGTGCATTCAAGTACTTGGGTAGTGTGATGAGTAAGGATGGAACTTTGGGGGATGAAGTACGTGAAAGGGTACAGCAGGGAAGAAAGGTTGTTGGTACACTGAAAGCAGTGATGAGAAATAGGGAGGTGAGTATGGAAGTTAAGAAGTCACTGCATGATGGTATTGTGATCCCTACCCTGACGTATGGAAGCCAGGCGTGGACCTTGCAAGAGGGGAACAAGTCAAGAGTAAGAGCAGTGGAAATGAGTTACTTGAGAGGAGCATCTGGAGTGACGTGGAGGGGTAGACCGAGGATGAGGTGGAGGGATGGAGTTGAGAGGTATATGAGGGAGGGGGGGGTTAGTTGGGGGGAGGGGAGTCAAATGGTGGGTGACAGAGTGACTTGGAGGCGTTTTGTCTGCGGCCACCCTTTGCGGGATTAGGGCGTCGGGCTATAGATAGATGATAGATAGATAGATTGCCAAGATTTTCTACCAATAATTTCTTAGCAAGTAAGTTAGCAGCTGTCAGCCCCATTGTCACTGTCAACCCTTGCCTTCTCAGATAAGCTGCGCCATTTAGTTCCTTGTCCTCCTCTGTGGTCAAAGAATGTCGCACTCGCGCCCCGCCATTTCTGCCGCTTCTGCGCCCATTCCAAAGGGCCCCGTGACCTCTACACCCAGAAAAACTCGTGAGGGAAGCAGGAAAGGACTAAGTGACTCTGCAGTGGAACATGAACTAGCCGAATTATCAATGATAATGATGGATAGTGACTATGACCCTTCGGGGGATTCGTGTGATGAGCCGGGTGAGGAAATCGTGCCAGAAACTACTAGTACGAGTGCTTCAGTGTCCCAAGTTATCCCTAGCTCCAAGGGAAAGGAGCCGTTAGTGCAGCAAGGGAAAGCATTTGGGAAGGGAGTGAAAAGGCGGCGGGTTAGCCCCGGAACAATGGCCCCGCGTGACCCAGCCCGCCATGAGTCCCGAGTTGATTCACCTCCCCGTTCCCCAAGCCCCACTTCACTCATTTCTTCCTCTTCTTCTGCTGAATTATCTCTGGAGTCTTCGTCGTCGGAGTCACCACCAGCATCAACAGTGAAGACAGGCCGTAGAGGAAGAGGTAAAACCCTGACCCGTAAAAGCAGAGTTGCCAGTAGAGTAAGGGCTGCTAGTGCTGTATGGCAACCCAGGGTCAGTGCGAGTGACCTTGAACCAGAAATCTGCCTCACAGCCACCCTCCACCCTCACCCACCCTACACCGCCACGACAGGGAATCCTGGACGCCTTCGCGTGGACGGAAGGGTCCGATTTTGTCCCTGAACATCTCTATTTTGACGAGAGTTCCTCAGGAATACGGCCTGCCTTCACTCTTGACGAGGATGCTGAGTGTGTGGACTTCCTTTTGGCCTTCCTCGATGACGAAGTCATGCAGCACATATGTGATGAGACCAACAGGTATGAATCACAACGTGCTGCAAGTGGTACAGGTGCAGCCAAGATGCAACAGTGGTCCAAGCTGGGAGTGCAGGAGCTGTATGTGTTCTTCGCCCTCATGCTTCTCATGCCACACTCAAAGAAGCATGAGTTGGAAGAATACTGGTCCATGGACCCCTTACTACCCTCACCCACCTTCAATAAGTACATGGCCAGAGATCACTTCCAGAACATCATGGGAAACCTGCACTTTGTCGACAACAATGTACCTTCCCAAACCAACCCACTTTGGAAGATCCGGGAGATTCTGAGCAGAATGAAGGATAAGTTTATGACATTCTTCCACCCCTTTCAGAAGGTTGTCATTGACGAATCCTTGGTTTTGTTCAGAGGACGTCTTCGGTTTGTTCAGTACATTCCAAGCAAACACCATCGCTTTGGAATCAAGTTCTTTGTACTGTGTGACTGTAAGATGGGGTACATCCTTGACTCTGTCATTTATTCAGCCAGCACTGTCGATCTTGATAAAACACACCCCTTGGCTTCTCAGGCTGTGTAGTGAAAGTGCTCCTTGAAAGGTATTTTGGTGGGAATCATGTGCTGTATACAGACAACTATTATACAGCACCGAAACTTGCCAAATACCTTTCAGAGCACGGCATCGGCTCCTGCGGCACTGTCAAGAGTAATCGTGCCCACTTCCCTAAATTCCCAGAGGCAGGAACCTCGCAGCGCAGAGACGTGCACCTACGCAAGTCTGAGAAGATGCTGGCAATATGGTGGCATGAGAAGAGGGTCGTGCACATGCTCACCACTGTACACAAGGGGGAAATGACAGACAGTGGGAAGGTCTACCGTAGGACAGGCGAACCTGTGATGAAACCTGATGCTGTGTTGGACTATAATATCAACATGCGGCTGGTGGACAAGTCCGACATGATGATTGGAGAGATCGACTGCCTCAGGAAGAATACTAGGTGGTACAGGAAAGTTTCTTTGCATCTCATAGACATGACGATGCTGAACGCCTTCATCCTGTACAAGATGAAGGTCAAGCCACCCAAGTCCTTCTCCCTGAGGTTGTTCGCCAGGACTTGTGTTCAGCAGCTGCTTGAAAGATATGGTAGGGTGACAGCAGCAACTCCAAGGCGCCATCCAGTAACACTTCCCGACAGACTTGAGCAATGGGCGTACATGGATCGGCACAGACTGGTGCAAATGCCTGCCACAACCAAGAGGAAGGCTGCAATCCGCAGGTGCCAGGTGTGTGCACATACCACCTGAGCACAAACGCACCTCTTGGCAGTGCGCTGAGTGCCAGGTTCCCCTCTGTGTTACCTGCTTCTTTGATTACAACAGCCAGAAGCAGTTCTAAATGTGCAAGTGGGAAAGGAAAATAATGTGTAAATTGCAAGTGAAAGCAATGGATGTACAGTACATATGATTGAACAGCATAATATAGTTTTATGTTAATGAAAGTGACAGTGAATAACATAGTGTAAGTAAAACAGAAGTGTAAATATTGAAAATACAATAGAAAATGTAAATAGAAATGTAAGTAATTAGTAATATAAGAATATGAGTACAAATACTTGAGGTTATAACAGTGAAAGTGAATCCGTGGCTCTCTACGAATTTTACTGAATGAAAAACTGAATGACTTCAATGACAATAAACTAATACTACTGAAGGAAACTTATGGATAAAGACTGGAGATATATATAAGTGTTATATAGTAACAGAAATATAAAGTGTGAGGGGTTTTATGAATAATAAATGACAGAATACCAACAGGGAACTAGCGCAACTGGGAAGGTCATACGCGCTCGTATTCATTGCTTTCACAGTGGGTTTTTGGAGTATGGATCCCAAACTACTTGATAATCATAGAATAGTGTTTCTAGTGATAATACTTGGCTGTGGTAATCATATTACGGGTTGTCGGGAGGTGTAAAGTGGAGACTTCGTTACCCAACTTCAGAGGTCTCCGCAAGTCCTACGGTAATCGACGAAGGCTCAACAAACATCCCAGGAGAAAGCTGAAGGTATGTGCCATATGCATATGTAATTTTAGTATTCTAGGCAGTATGGCACTCGTCCTTCACATGCACTGCTCTCCTTACAGAAATCAATTCCTGATTTGTGCTTAGCCAGCATGAGGAAAGACTAATTCACATAATCACTTTCCTTCTAAGAAGAAGGTCCAGTCATGCCGAGGGACCTTGTAATGCCCATTATTTATACAGTGCAGCTGCAGAACCTTGTTGTCTGGATTTTTAATTACAAGTAGTAATGTCTACAGAAGAAAAGTTATAAAAAAAAATAAGGTTATTCATTTTTACAAACTTTTATTTTATTTCTGTGATTATCATACAAGTTGCTTGTGAAAAATATACAGTGTATTTTTCTGAAGTGCAGGCAGTCTTGAATTCCAACTTATAAAGTTAAACAAAATTTTGCTGAACAAGATATTATATTGCCCTTTGCTCTGATATTGAAAATATGAGCATGTTGGTGCTGTGGATCAAATTTGGTGAGCAGATGCTGCCCACTTCACTTAGCCACAAGCCTCAGTCTTTTAGAGAGGGATTTTTTTTTTTTTTTCCCCCAGCAGATATCACAAGTTTCTAACCCCACTCATTTATATTAGATGCACTGAGTATAAATCGCTGAGTGTGTTTTTAATAATAATGAAGCTAATTGATGTAAGAAGATTTTTACTTTTTTTTTTTTTTTTTTAAATAAATAACAGAACGGAGGAAGGAAAAACAAATGGGTAAAAAAAAAATAATCCATACACCAGATTATTGGTGTCCTCTGTTCATAAAATATCTGTAACAGTTAGACTTGAACAGTTGTGGGTTGAAATTTGGAGGAAAACAACTCTGGGGAAGCGAGTTCCAGAGAGATGCAGTTCGGGGAATGAAAGAATTCTGATAGGCAGAAGTTCTGCAATATGGCTGAGTGACATTCCAGTCATGAGCGCTACCAGATGCCCGTGTAGCACGAGGGAAGGCATGGAGAGGTGGCACCATGGACCCAACTTCGTCTGAGCATTTGCCAAAAAAATATCTGTAAAATAATGCAAGGGAGGCAACATTCCTTCTTACTTGCAGGGGAGGTAGTTTATATGTAATGGCAGGGTTGTTAATGATTCTAACAGCTTTATTCTGAATTTTGTCAAGTTGTCTTAATGCAACCTCTCCACAACCATTCCACAAGGGTGAGCAATATTCAAGCTGAGAGCACACATGACTCTTATAAATTATAGCTAACTGCTCATCGGCGAAGAAGTTACGGACTCTGTACAATAATCCAAGTTTCTTTGAGGCGGTTTTAGCAAGTGATCTGACATGAGAGGTCCAGCTGAGGGCACTGTTAAGTGAGACACCAAGAATTTCAATACTTTTGGAGATGGGAATATTAGTAGCACTGAAGGTAATGTACGAATCTGGCAATATCTGTCTATTAGTAATCTGTATATATTTAGTTTTACTAGCATTAAAAGAGACAAGGTTGTTTTGTCCCCATTCACTGATTGTAGATAGATCTTGATTTATGGAGATGGCTGTACTGAGTTGAGAGGTAGAGATATTAGACTTTGTAAATGGATGTCTGAGTGTGAATGAACTATGTAGTGTTGAGTCATCTGCATATGAGTGAATGGGATTGTGAGTGACAGATAAGAGATCATTAATATGAACCAGAAATAGGGTTGTCGTCAGAACTGATCCCTGCGGCACGCCGGCGTTAATTGAGTGGAAATTCGAATATACATCATCTACTTTTACTCTTATTTTCCTGTCACTAAGATAAGAAGAAATCAAAGGAACAAAAGACGTTAGTCCATAGCAAGGGAGTTTGGACAGCAGGGAACGGTGCCATACTCTGTTGAAAGCTTTAGAGATATCAAGAGCTACTGCATGAGTTTCTTCAAAAAAATCAATTGACTGATGGATGGTATGAGTTAAGAGATTGAGTATGTCAATGGTGGATCTTTCGTGGCGAAAACCGTATTGTCTATCACTAATTAAGTTGTTGGATTCAAGATGTTTAACAATATGCTTATTAATTAAAGTTTCAAATACCTTACCAAGAGAAGATGTGACAGCTATTGGTCTGTAATTGGAGGGGTCAGACGAACTTCCTTTCTTCAGAACTGGGTGGATATTGGCTTCTTTCCATGAATTTGGGAATAAAAAAGAAGTACGTATGCATAGTCTGAATAATTTGGCTAGGACAGAGGCAAGTTCAAGGGAACACTTTTTCAAAACAATTGGCAGAATTCCATCTGGGCCTGGAGCTTTGTTGGTAGGTAAATTGTCTAGGATGGATTTTACGTATCTTGTCTGTATTTTAAGTGGGGCAATTTCAGGAGAATCAAGTTCTAGTACTGGGACATTCTGGCTGGTATCATCTATGGTAAAGTTTCTGGCAGAGGTACTAGCAAAGATATCTGCTTTCCCACGTGGGTCATTTGTAATATTGCCATCTGAAGATTTTAGTGGGGGAATGGAAGATGACTTGTTAAAGTTATTATTGAAAGAATTAAGAGTTGACCAGAATATTCTATTGTCAGTAGGGTTGTTAAGTAGTTTTGATGCTTGCTTTTGAAGAAAGTTTGATTTAGATAGATTTAATACAGCTTTTGTATGATTTCTAGCAATTTTAAATTGGGAGAGTGATTCAGATGTTTTTGATTTTAAGTAAGAGTTATATGCTAATGACTTTTGGGCTGTTGCTCGTGCACAATTGCCATCAAACCATTTTGGAGAGTTTGATCTTTTAGTGAATTGTTGACTTGGTATGAATAAATCCATACCAGCTAGTATTAAGTCGCAAATGTGGGACTGGGTAGAATTGGGATCACTAGAGAAGACTGCCATGGAACATCAGCAAGATAAAATCTAAATCCATCCCAGTCTGCCCTGTCAAAGTGCCATCGGGTCACCCTGACAGGTTCAGAATGGGGAGGTGTAGGAGGGTTAACTAATGAGGCTTTGATGAGATTGTGGTCAGAGGATCCAAGTGGTGACAGTACCTCTATCCTGTATTGATCTGGATTATTTGTCAAGAATAAATCCAAGAGATGGGCATTATGGTCAGGATTATCAGGTATTCTGGTTGGTTGCTTTACCAACTGGGTGAGATTAAACGATTCCGCAAACAGCTCGCATTCTAGACCAGCGTCGTCAGTCCGGGCAGAATGCAATAACCATTCAACATTGTGTATGTTAAAATCACCCAAAATGGTAATTTCATTGCCAAGGGCAAGGTCAAGGTTACTCAACTGAGTGGATATGGAATCAAATACACTGGGTTCCGAAGAAGCATTGGGGGAACGATAAACTACACAGATATATTTGGTAATGGTTTGGCAATTTAATTTATATAATGAGTAATCAAAACTGGATGAAGTGAAGTTTAAAATAGTATCAACTGCATATTGGGATCTGATATAACAACAGGTGCCGCCCTTGTTTCGAAAGTTTGTAAGGAGATGGTAACTGGGAAAACAAAATGGAGATATATTGGTAGAGTGTGAGATTTGTGGTTCTGTGAGGAAAAGGGCCAAAGGGGATATGGACTGAAGGAAAAAATGAACCGAGTTTAAATCTGTGGTAAGGACGCGGATGTTGGTAAAGAATAAGGCCGCACCGTCACCTCTTCGCCAACGAGCATTCCCGGAAATAGCAACAGTCGCTGCCGGCACAGTCCCTTGATGGCGACCGGGAGGACCCTGTGCCTCCAGCCCTACCCTGCCGGTGGTGGCAATCCGAGGTACCACCTCATTTGATAATAAGATTGCAGCGGCCATTACTAAAGATGTGAATAGAAGGTGTGATATGTTATGCGCATGTAGTGTGGTGTAGACAGTTGAAGGTAGAGGTATTATGAGAGCATGCTGGCCTACTCTCGATGTAAATGAAGGCTTAAAGTAAGAGTCCTACGCCTCTCATCGGACAATGCAGGATTGGATGATGGATGGATGAAAGGTGTGTAAGAAATGGTTGGCATGCCTTATATACAGCACATGTTGGTAGTCCATCAATGATGTTCACATCAGGTCCTCACAATTCATCCCCTGTGGGGGAATGGAATGAGACAAATTATGACAGTCTGGGTCTGGTTAGTACTTGGATGGGTGACCGCCTGGGAACACCAGGCATCCCTACGTGTCAAGTGGGGTTGGTGGAGGATTAGTGCCCCTCCCTGTAAAACAATTAACTCTAAGCCCTTGGCCACCCCGTTTGGGATACATGGCGTCTGGCAATGAATGAATAACTGATTTTTAGCAAATATTTTTTGAGAGTCTCTCGGAGCCCGAATATGCCCGCGGGGCATGCAAAACATTGGGAAACATGCCCGCAGTGTAAGGGTTAAGAGCCGTCAGTCGGGGGATGACGAGCGCTCGGATCGGAGAAATATAACCTAACAGTAGAAGATCCGCTGGTGTCTGAGAATAAGGTAACAGAAAATCAACTCCCCATTCGTCAGGTAGGACCTATAACATCTTCAGGCTTAGTCATTCTCGGATGGAGCGAAGGGGTACAAAGCTCTTTCTTTATGGACAGCGGATCTATGGTAAATCTAATCTCAGATACCTCTTTAAACAACAATAGGAAAATAACTAAAAGAGTTGGGATCCTCGAGCCACCTGACATTCGCCTATGCGGTGTGGATGGCTCAGAATTTCAGGTCAAAGGAAAGATCACACTAGAAGTACAATTTGATAAAGCCTTAAGACCTTTTGACGTAGAGTTTCACGTCACTAATGATCTTAGGTATCCAGCGGACACTCTCACTGGCTTTTCGACAATGGCCCAAGAAGCCATTGCTCTCCTCCCTGCTTCTTGTTGTGTACATGTCAATGGTTTCCCAATATCTAGTATGGAATATCCACGTCCGGTACTTTCCCAAACCGACTCAGTTATTAAGTCTCACATGATTCCAACAGTAGTCAAGAGTAATCAAATACACACGCCATTACCTGAACAGCCAGGTACACTACCATCTACTACTACATCCTTTGAACATTCAATTATAGATCGTATCAACCCCTCTGACAGTGGCACACTCGCCGACTCAGACACGTCTCATTTAACTACCTCAGATAGTGCGATTGATGTTTTACAACACGCAGAGATAAGACGTGCAGTAACAAATCAGTGCACAATTTTGTTACCGCACAAGTTTACCAAAGTCTCTGTTCGTGTTGTGGGTGCGAAAGCAGGAGTGGATGTACTAACCTTACCTGAGATGTGTTGTATGAATGGCTTAGCTTATGAGTCAGCGTTGTGTATGGTGCTGGAGGATGGTTTATGCTAATTGTACATTGCAAACACAACAAACGCCGCTTACACCTTACGAACGGGAACTCAGATTGGCGATTTCTTGGTATACCCAGCAGCTGTACGTGTGTGCCAGGATTTCCCATACCCTGTTGCTGATGTGTGCTCAGTTGCTCAGTCCATCAGTATTCCATCTAATCTTGAATCTCATGTGAAACAAAGTGATTTCCCGGAACACCGACATCAATTAATTAATCTCTTGCGAGACTATCGCAAAGTAGTAGCTCTACCCGGTGAGAATATGGGAAAGACATATTTGGTAAAGTATCATATTACATTACAGCCAGGTGCTCAGCCAGTATATATACCTGTCTACCGTTTACCACATAGCCAACATCAACAAGCCGATCGTCTTATTCAGGACATGTTGGATAATGAGGTCATTGAACACTCTGATTGCCCGTAGAACAGCCCACTATTTCTGGTTCCAAAGAAAGGTGCTGAGTTACGACCAGTCGTAGATTACAGACGCGTGAATGCACTGACTGTCCCGGACAGATTTCCAATTCCTGTACTCACTAATTTGCTGGAATCCTTAGGCAAAAACAATTGTGTTTTTTCCTCCCTAGATCTTTGGGTACTGGCAAGTCGAGATGGAAGAATCATCTCGTCCTATCACTGCCTTCAGTACTCCATCCGGTCATTACCAACTCCGTAGACTTCCATTCGGTTTGAGAAATGCACCCTCAGCGTTCATGCGACTAATTCATACAGTTTTTGCCAGCATGATAGGTCACTCAGTTTTTGCTTATCTAGATGATGTCATAATCGCTAGTCACTCAGTGAAGGAACACTTAGAAAAGTTAGCCGTAAGTGTTCACTAGACTCAAACAAGCTGGACTTAAGATCAGACTATCAAAGCGTGACTTTTTACGTAAGAAACTCCAATTCCTAGGACATGTTGTTGACGCTCACGGAATTCACACATCAGATGAACAGGTTAGAGCCGTGACGAATTTCCCAACTGTACGCAGTTTCCTCGGTCTCTGTGGGTATTATAGAAGGTTCATAAAAGTGTACGCCAAGATAGCTGCGCCGTTAACAAAATTGTTAAAGAAGGATGCGCCTTTTGTGTGGGCTGATGAACAGGCAACCGCATTCACAACACTGAAAACTGCTCAAGCACAATCATCAGTTTTGGCATTCCCTGAATATTCTAAACCATTTCTTCTCTGTACTGATGCTTCCGGAGTAGGCCTAGGTGCAGTTCTCATGCAATATGACTCCGAAGGAAAGAAACATGTCATTGCCTATGCTAGCCGTGTGCTAAACTCAGCGGAAAAGAATTACAGGGTAACTCACTGGGAAGCCCTTGTTGTGGTCTGGTCCCTAAAACATTTCCGCGACATCATCTGCGGATATCCTGTTCACATCCAAACTGACCATCTTCCCTTATGTGACTTGTTTCGGGGACGTAACCTTACCGGTCGACTTGCACGCTGGGCAGTCACTGTGACTGACTATAATCCAACATTTGAATACGTTCCTGGAAAATCCAATGTCGTAGCCGATACCCTCTCGCGGCATGTTGCCACAGTCTCAACTGGTTGCAACATAAACTTAACGTTCAATTATGACACACTACGTAAGTTCCAGCATGAGGGCCCCGTATGGTCACAGGTCATATATTTCCTAGAGTAAGGCGATGATTCTTCTCTGCCAAAGTTACCAGTCCCTGTATCTGATTTCTTCCTCAACAATGAATTGCTCTATAAAAACTCAGTACTGACAGGTAACAACGTACCTCATCGCGAAGTTAAGCGACTAGTCATTCCAACAGACTTAATTCCTGCTGCCCTCCATTTAATCCACGACACCCCTAATGCATCACACCCTGGCAAAGACAGAAGCTTAAGGCAAGCACATCTGTCATATTATTGGCCCACTATGCGAAAGGATATAGAAGCGCACTGCGATGCATATTTATCATGTGCCCGTCACAAGTGGACAACCAGTCAACCTGCTCCTATATTGCAGTACCCAGTACCATCAAAACCTTGGCAAACTGTCTCTCTCAATCTTCTGAAGCTGCCTCGTGCAGAATCTGGTTTTGTTTATCTGTTAGTGGCAGTCAATCATTTCTCCAGATTTGTCATCTTAGTTCCATTGCGTGAAAAGTCTGCTAACGCAGTAGCACATGCCTTTATTAATTCAGTTATTTGCCCTTTCACAACACCAGAAGTAAATTTAACTGATAACGGGTCAGAGTTCAATAATTCAGTTCTGGAAGAAGTTTGTCTTCGATACGGAATTAAGAAATGTAATATAGTGGCCCATCATCCAGCCTCGAATGGCCTAGTAGAGTGCCAGAATAGAAAGATATTGGAGAGTCTGCATCACATAGTAGGAGATCAGACTTCCACCTGGGATGAGTGGATTCCACAGGTAGCTGCTTCAATTAATTCATCCATCAATAAGTCAATTGGAGAAACACCATTCTTCATCATATATGGCTTTGACAAAAGATTACCGTATTCACTGTCGCAATCCAAACCCGATCCAATCTACGACTACGATAACTATGTGCGAGTAAACCTATCCAACTTCCAGAAAATTCATAAATATGTTCAGGATAATCTGGCCCTTACAAATGAGGAGATGGTACGTAACCAACTTGCCACTGCCACAGATGTTACCATCCAAGTAGGTGACTTAGTTTTTGCCCTAGATCACGACAAAGAATCAAAACTAAAATAGTAAATTCTTGGGTCCCTTCCGTGTCATATCTTGTAAAGGTAATAAATTCGAATTAAGAGATCCGCACAAGGCAGAGACGACATGGGTGCATGTAGATCATCTCAAACGTGCATCAAAACGCATAGTCTTGGAGGAACCACTAAGAGAGACCACATCCCCACAACAAATTCCTACTCAGCCTTCTTCCTCTTCTCTAAACCTTCCTTCTGACATTACTATTCAGCCTTCCCCTACTGTTAATGACTACTGTGCCAAGTTGCGTTCTGCCACTAAGTCTCTTGCATAACGTTATCATCTCATACTGTTGTTAACATCTGTCTCAACATCACCTCTAAGATCACCTCATTTTATAGGAAAGATGCTGTGGGTCTACATGCTGACAGTGCTGACTCTGGTTGGGTCTGGATCGGGTGAGGACGATGGTGCCGTACGGCCCGGGGCCTTGGTTGGCGCAGGAGGCGAGGTAATGGTCGTCAGAGACATAGTCTCTTTGCGATATGACCTAGAGCCTCTGGCCGCCATGGCCATCCCCCTGCCTGACCTTGCATGTCAACTAGACGACCTGCAGGGACTCTTGTCAAAAATTAGAAATCGACATCCCAATGACACATTTCTGTACCCACTCTACCTACCCATCTGCTGGAAATTAGATTATATTCGTTATCAGTTCAACCATCTTCAAGATTCCTTTCCTCACCAAATGCCTGTGGGTCGCTCACAAGTGAAACGTGGACTTTTTGACCTTGGAGGAGAAATCCTCAGTGAATTATTTGGTGTAGCGACTAACCGTGAACTTTCTGGTTATAAAAGGGACTTAATCCAATTATCCAATGCCATCGAGTCTCAAAACAGTGTTACGTATTGAACATTTTATGATGCAACAGATGAGTCACCATCTACATGATGTTACTAATAGTGTAAATAATTTTACGATTGTTCTTAAGCGTGAAGTATCACAGACTAATATTATTTCAGAGTTGATGTATGTTAAATTACATGTTGATAATTTGCAGGTTTCTCTGGACTCTCTTGTCTCCCAAGTTACTAGTGTAATTCGTATTTTAGTCAATGCTGTTGATAGTCGTGTGACCCTAGATTTAGTATCTCTCTCTGACCTTCGTTCTACCTTGGAATGGGGTCACTCAACATTTGGCTTGTCTCCTATGATTCCGTTTTCCTCTTTAGAACACTACTACCCAATACTAGAAGCCACATTCCTTACTAAAGATATAATTGTTCATATTCCTCTTCGTACCTCCATCATACTCGATCTTTCTCACATCATTCCTTTTCCCTTCTGGTACAATAACTCCCTGGTACAAGCCTCTGTCTCTTCAGAGTACTTTCTTCTCTCCCATGATCATCTCTATATTGCCTTCCTCTCCTCAAGTGACCTCGGTAGATGTGCCCTTCTCACACCCAACTCTCAAGTTTGTGCTGCGTACCTCCTAACAATTTTTCCTGGCAGCGTTGCTCCTTCCGAATCTGCCTTAGTCTGTAACTTCTCAGTACAACCTGTCTGTACCTTTGTTCCGGTTCCCAAAAGCCAGGTACACCATGCTCGTCTAAATCACATCCACTACTTCTTCTTTAGTGCCTCAACTCCAGTCAGTCTTATTTGTTCAGGGACCCCTGTCTGTTCACTATCTGCAATTGGTTTATATTAGGCCCCTGATTACTGTACAGTAAAGTCTGAGTCTATAATAGCCCATGCCACACATTATCACTTCGCACTCCGCTCCCACAAGTATGACATCTTCAAACCTATTAATACTACCTGTCATCTACCAACAGACAATCTTTCTAACACATCAGAGAACCTACATATGTTGAACTATCTAAACAATTCTAATTTCATTATGAACCAGTTCTCTTCAGCTTTTAACCGCTACTGGTCACATCCAGTCTTTGTATTTCCTCCGGTTGTCTTATGTTTTCTAGGTTTTACTGCAATTGTTTGTATCCTGTATTGTTGTCTCAAACGAATGGACAAAAGGTTGCATGAGATCCGTGTAGCAACAAGGTTAGTGCGATAACCAAAAGACCTGGAAAATGGTAGTTCTGAGTAAAACTCATTTTGTGATTATATATATATTTGTAAATTGACCAAACCTATATGTTTATGCTATTTTTCCAACATGGCCATGTCTATCTATCTATCTATTGCCAGACGCCTCAATCCCGTTTGGGGTGGCCACAAACAAATCGCCTCCAAGTCGCCCTGTCCCCCGCCATTTCACTGCCCTGCTCCCAACTCACACCCCCCTCTCTCATATACCTCTCCACCCCATCCCTCCATCTCATCCTCGGCCTCCCCCTCCCTCTTCCCCCCTCCACCTCACTCACATACACTCTCTTCAAGTCAGTCTTTCACCCTCCATCCTCTCACATGGCCAAACCACCTCAGTGTGTTCCTCATAATGCTTCCTATCACATCCACATCCACACCACAATGCTCCTTTATATCCTCATTCGTCAGCCTATCTCTCCACGTGACTCCACAGGCTCCTCTTAAATAACTCATTTCCACTGCTCTCACTCTTGACTTGTGTCCTTCCAACAATGTCCAAGCTTCACTTCCGTACGTTAGAGTTGGTATCACAATACTGTCATGCAGTAACTTTTTCACTTCCATGCTCACTTCCCTGTTCCTTATCACTGCTTTCAAGGAACCAGCAACCTTTCTTCCCTGCTGTACCCTTTCAAGCACTTCACCCTCCAAACCTCCATCCTTACTCATCACACTACCCCAAATACTTAAACGTACTCACATTTTCCAATTCCTCACCATCTAAACTCGCTGTACATTCACTAACTTCACCTCTTTCAAAGACCATCACTTTACTCTTCCCTACATTCACCTTTAGGTTCCGTTTCTTACACACTCTCTCAAACTCATCCACCAAGCCTTGCAGCTCCCCTTCGTCTTCACTCAACAACACAGTATCATCTGCAAACAACAGTACAGGGAGTTTCCAAACACAATTCTCTCTCACCACGGCCACTCCAACATCCACTACCCTACCTGTGTACCTCTTTTTATTACCCCATCCATGTACAGATTGAACAACCATGGAGACATGGACACATCCCCTGTTTCAAAACCAACTTTCAAAGAGAAAAATTTACTTAGTTCACCATCCACATGCACTGGCAAGCTTCGCACCATCGTACATACTCTTCACAGCATTCAACAACTTTCCCATCTACTCCATATATTCTTAACACTTTCCACAATCACTTGTCTATCCACCCTGTCATACGCTTTCTCCAAATCCATGAAAGCCAGCATACAACCTCTTTCCTTCTCTAGAAACTTTTCCACTAAAGATCTAAGAATGACATATCTCGATCTACACAACCTCTTCCCTATCCTAAAGCCTCCCTGTTCTTCTCCAACTAATTTCTCTGTTCTTTCTCTAACTTCTACTCTATAAGTATCCTACCATACACTTTTCCTATTATACTAAAGAAGACAAATGCCCCTATGATTTACCACACACTTCTTTTTCCCCTTTTCCTTTGTGGGCAAGGGAATAATTATACCTGATTTCCAATCCTCCGGGACTCTACCTTCCTCCCAGGCCAATCTGCTCATCTTCCACATCACATTCTACTACTATCTCTCCCCCATGCTTCAGCCATTTCACCACACACTCCATCAATTCCTGGGGCTTTCCCAGATTTAACTTTCTTCATTGCTTCCACAACTTCTATCCTACTGATTTCTTCCTGTCTTCTCACCTCTCCTCCTTCTCCCAGCCATTCCCCCAGCCACTTATACTTGCATTACTTCCATCCTCTACATTCAACAATTCCTTAAGTGTTCTCTCCATCTGCTCACTTTTTCTCCCTTTCTCCACTAGTAATCTACCATTTTTATCTTTCACTCCCCTGCTAACTCTCCACTCTCCTACCCTGTCTTACTCTTTTCACTTCTCTCCCAGAACATTTTCTTACAGTCCCTCCACTTTACACTCCAAATTCCTTCCAAATTCCTCATCCACTCTCTTGCCTTACTCTCTCTTACTAATCTTTTCACCTCTCTCTTCCTCTTTCTTTCCACATATAACTTTCTCTTCCGCCTCTCAACTTCTTTCCACGCCCCTATTTCTCACCCATTCATTGTATGCTTTCTTCTTTTGTGCCACAGCCCTGTTTCACCTCTTCCAGTCCACCACGCTGTTCCCTTGGCACCCCCTCCGCCTTCTCTTCCTTCCACACACCACATCACATGCTGCACATATTTCTTCTGTAAATATCTTACACACACCTCTCCACGCCTCCCATCTGCTCCAATTCATATTTGCCCAATCGCTCCTCCACTTCTCTCTTATACTCATTCTTTTCTCATCCTCTTGTAACCTTTCCACTCTCCTTGCAACTACTCCTTCCTCTCGCTCTTTCCCTTCTTCTCTATCCCTCCATCTCACTTTCATGCATCCTAATTCTGGCCAACAATTGGCAGTGGTCAGAAAGTCCACTGCCCCAACTGTACTGTAAATTACATTAATCCTTTCTTTACATCCAGCTTTGTGAATTATGTAGCAATATCTCATTTATTATTGTAATTCCCATGTAATCCTGGTTCACTGTATACTCAGACCAATTTGTATTCTTGCCATATTATGACCTTGATGCCCCACCACTGTGTCAGGAGAGACACTTTTGGATGAGGGGGAAAATTGTTTGTAACCTTTTTTGTAGATATTATATAGTATGTAAACATAGTATGTAAGTAGTTGTAAGTAGGGATCCAAGTAGGGCTGCCAACGCCTCGCTCAGTGTTATGTCTATGAGGTATGAGTCACGACTTCCGTAGACGCACCGCTCTCTCTCCTCTCTTTCTCTAGCCGGTGGTAACCGTTTATCTGTAGCTGTCCAAACGTAATCTGGGGTTGATCGTGCAACTGTCCACCATCGCTGTATATTGATTCAAGATGGTGTTGATTATATGGTCAGGAAACTACCAAGAAGACTTTGCCTCTACCTGCAAGTGACGTAAAGCGTGGCCATTGACAGCTTTTACACATACCAACTGACATAACTCTGGTGTGTCTTGTAAGGTGGACGGGAGAATGAACTTGTAGTCTCTGAACTGAAAGAAAATGGCATAAATGTACTTCATACTCACTAGTGTGAAATGGCCTCTCATATACTGGTATGTGGAAAAGGATGTGAAGCAAGCTGGGCTTTTATATTTCAGTTTTGGACTGTAAGTGTTGGGCTTATATTTTTTAGTTTTGGCTGCCAAGCAAGTTGGGCTTTTATATTTCAGTTTTGGGCCAAGCAAGTTGGGCTTTTATATTTCAGTTTTCAATATTCACTTTTTGGCATTCATTAGTGTTTATACCTACCAACAGCTGGCTCTGAAATCATTTTCCAGTCAGATTATTCAGAACATTAAGCCTGATTAGAATTATAATGAAGTTAACTAAGATAACTGAAAATGTGATACAGCTTCATGGCAGTACCTTCTTTTCAATATGGGAGGCAACAGCTGACATAAGTCAGCTTTACCAAAATGTATATTTAGGGTACTTGAAAATCCAGTAAGAACAGACCTGAAACAGCTTCCTGGCAATTGTTGTGCTACATGATAGATCTCTAACCCTAGAAAATACAGGTGGTGTGTTTGAGTATAAAACTCACAGAATTGGGCCACTCAATCTTGGACTTCAAGACGGCCGACACCAGATGAACACGAAAATGATTCCAATGAAAACTGTAGGGTTTGCCTTTGAAATTTTCTGTCTAACTTTCGCTGTCTTTGCATTATAACTGAAAGACTAACCTCAGCGGGCAGCCATACTGGACTTGAGATGGACTTGACCTTTGAGAGGTCCAACAATGATCCCACTGGATTGCCAGACCCTGAAAACATAGGGGTAGCCATTGGAATTTTGGTTCTATTTACTCATATTATTGGAGTTATTGGAAGATAATACGGGGTTGCTAGGTAACCATTTTGGAATCTAAGATGGCAGCCACCAGGAGGGCTCAAATTTGGGGATCCATCTCGAAAAATGATCGTATGGGTCCACTCTACACCTGTGCAAAATTTTAAGCTTTCCTTATAAAGTGAACGATTGACCTGATAATTTGGCCTTAGCCGCTGGACTCATAAGCAGGGAGTGGGGCAATAACCGTCCACCAACCTACTTGTTGACAGGTAGGGGAACGGGTGGCTATTATACAAGGTCTGTTCAGGAAGTACCCGACTGTAGGCTCTTAAAAATAAACAGCTAACCCAAGTTTTTCAGGGACACCATCTCCCTCAAGCAGGCCCCCCTAACTTGACACATATAGTCCAGCATTCTTTCCACTGTCTGAAACATTTTTATGAGTGGTTTTCTCAGTATCTTCTGCAGGTGTATATAACAGACATGTATATAAAAATAAGGAAAAAGGGAAATAGATAAAACACAGGGGGCAATTTGTTTTCTGAGTGTAATAGGAAAAATATATGGTAGGATACTTACTGAGAGAGATAGGGAAATAACAGAGGAATTATACTCTATTTTTTTCAGCTCATGATCCACTTTCGTGAATGTGGCACCTGTGCACTCCTGCTGCATGATTGGGTTGGTTTAAGTCACATGGCTACATGAAGTATCATATTTACAAAAACACAAGAAATTGTACCTAATATTCCAATTCCCATAAATGGTGTTTTGCATTGTCACTGTACTATAAAAACAGACATGAAACTAGTATGTATCTGTGTTTCACCCAATTTCAAAGATTATGAATTTGAGGAAGCTGAATTTAAATTGAAATATTTATTGTTGTAAAATGAACAGAGTTGTTGCATCTCTAATAAATAAATATATATACTTATGGATATCTATCTATCTATCTATTGCCAGACGCCTCAATCCCATTTGGGGTGGCTACAAACAAATCACCTCCAAGTCGCCTCTGTCCCCCGCCATTTCACTCTAAGTTCCCCTCATCCCAACTCTCACACCCCCCTTCTCATATACCTCTCCACCCTATCCCTCCATCTCATCCTCGGCCTCCTCCTCCTCTCTTCCCCCTCCACCTCACTCACATACACTCTCTTCATCAGTTCTTTCACTCTCCATCCTCTCCATATGGTCAAACCAATTTCAGTGTGTTCCTCATAACGCTTCCTATCACATCCACATCCACACCACAACGTCTTCTTTATATCCTCATTCGTCAGCCTTCTCTCTCCATGTGACTCCACAGGCTCCTCTTAAATAACTCCATTTCCACTGCTCTCACTCTTGACTTGTGTCCTTCCAACAACGTCCAAGCTTCACTTCCATACGTTAGAGTTGGTATCACAATACTGTCATGTTGTAAATCTTGCACTTCCATGCTCACTTCCCAGTTTCTCATCACTGCTTTCAAAGAACCAGCAACCTTTCTTCCCCACAAAAATTCTTTCAAGCACTTCACCCTCCAAACCACCATCCTTACTCATCACACTACCCAAGTACTGTACTTAAACGTACTCACATTTTCCAACTACCTCACCATCCAACCTCGCTGTACATTCACCTGACTTCTACCTCTCACAAAGACCATCACTTTACTCTTCCCTACATTCACCTTTAGATTCCCTTTCTTACACACTCTCCCAAACTCATCCAACTCAAGCCTTGCAGCCCTCTCTTCGTCTTCACTCAACAACACAGTATCATCTGCAAACAACAGTACAGGGAGTTTCCAAACACTATCCTCTCTCACCAGGGCCACTCCAACATCTACTACCCTGCCTTGTACCCCTTTTATTACCCCATCCATGTACAGACTGAACAACCATGGAGACATGACACATCCCTGTTTCCAAACTAAATTTTCAAAGAGAAAAATTCACTTAGTTCACCATCCACACGCACTGCAGCTCTCTCGCACCATCGCATATACTCTTCTAGCATTCAACAACTTCCCATCTACTCCATATATTCTTAACACTTTCCACAATCCTTGTCTATCCACCCTGTCATATGCTTTCTCCAAATCCATGAAAGCCGCATACAACTTCTTTCCCTTCTCTAGAAAACTTTTCCACTAAAGATCCAAGAATGATTATCTGATCTACACAACTCCTCTTCCCCTTCCTAAAGCCTCCTCGTTCTTCCACCACTTAATTTCTCTGTTCTTTCTCTAACCTCTGTCAATAAGTATCCTACCATACACTTTTCCTATTATACTAAGAAGACAAATGCCCCTATGATTACCACACACTTCTTTTTCCCCTTTTTCTTTGTACAAGGGAAATAATTATACCTGACTTTAATCCTCCGGGACTCTACCTTCCTCCCAGGCCAATCTGCACATCTTCCACATCCATTCTATTACTATTCCCTCCCCCATGCTTCAACATTTCACCACACACTCCATCAATTCCTGGGGCTTTCCCGATTTAACTTTCTTCACTGGCCACAACTTCTATCCCTGTGTCTACTGATTTCTTCCCTGTCTTCTCACCTCCCTCCTTCCTCCCAGCCATTCCCCAGCCACTTATACTCGTGAGATTTACTTCCATCCTCTATGTTCAACAATTCCTTAAAGTGTTCTCTCCATCTGCTCACTTTTTCTCCCTTCTCCACTAGTAATCTACCATTTTTATCTTTCACTCCCCTGCTAACTTCACTTCCACCCTGTCTTACTCCTTTTCACCTCTTTCCAGAACATTTTCTTACAGTCCCTCCACTTTACACTCAAATTCTCTTCCAAATTCCCTCATCCACTCTCTTCTTACTCTCTCTCACTAATCTTTTTTTCATCTTCCCTCTTCTTCTTTTCTACATATAACTCTAT
>NC_136985.1:15974964-16064964 GCF_032717465.1 Coenobita brevimanus
ACTGCTTAGTCAAATGAGATGGTGTTTTTGAAATATGGTGGGTTTCAATTCTCTTTACAATTTATTTAGCAGTGTACTCATGACGCCCGGACTTTTGATTGAATTGGGGAAAATTTGGGATTTATTCCTTACTCAATTTAGATACTGATTCTATCACTATTTCACTTTGAATCTGACAGCAGCTCATGCCATCTAGTGACGGCCAAGATAAACGGGACTTTAAATCCTCACAAATGACATTATTTAGGCCTTTTGGACTGCTAATCTTACATATTTGGGTTCTAGCAGCTTCATTAGTAAGCATTTCACAACTAGGATACGGAAAGAATTGTATACCCATCAATGCTCTGTTTCAGGTTTAAACTCGGCACCCGGCAACGACGCACAAACAAAGGGAAGAGCTGCGCGCATGTTATTCGTTACTCCACGAGACGGGGAATTCCCATAGCTCAACATCCACAATTACATCACCCACTGCATAGATACAGAGATACATGCATATAAAAATAGAGTTAGCCCTACAGTAATTATTAATATATGAATTACTACTTAGGATAGGCAATTATAAACTAATATTCAGGTTACACCCTATTTAACTTAAAATTACAGTACTACTAAACACATACATGAATATCAAATGTGTGGCACTACATAGTCACTGATAACCACCACAATCCTGCACTATACTGTACACTGCCTTTACACTACTGTACACTGGTTGATCAGTATTTACAGCAAAAGCGTGGGTAAATTCACTGTATATTAACTGTTACATTACAGTAATTGCCATGTTATTACATAATAAAGTATAGCAATGCAAATAGTACAGAACAGCTGCATAGACATTAAATGTTTTTAATACACACACACAGTGTGTGTGTGTGTTGGGGGAACCCAAACCTGGTGAGTGTTTCCTGCACATCCATTCTTTTTACCAAACAAAGATTATTAAAAGAACATAATGTTCGGGCAACTCAAGGTGGTCGTTAAAACTGAAATTCATGGAAAGGGTTCGGTATATTGAGGGGTTACTGTATCTAGAGTTTCACATTATTATATCACTCATGGTTAATAATGTCTTGGCTCAGTAGATCATATGACACGATGCATGAGGGGTGGCCTGCCACAAGTACCAACAGTAGTTAAAGGGGCACTACAGACCAAAGCACTCAATTTTATTTTGTTTTCCTGCAACCCACTTTTTAAAATTTTCCATTACACTCTCAAACCAGCCTAAGAGATAAAACATGTCTTCTCCCTCACTTGTTAGTGAATGGCACCATGCCTGGTTAAAGAAGAAGAAAGAACAATAAGAACCTAGTGCCAAAATCCAGTGCAAAGCCAGATCATTGGTGACAAGGCGTGTACGCTGGGTGGGCCGGGAGCGCAGACATGGCATCGTGAAAGCAACGGGTCAATGGGAGAAGTGCCATCATATCACAGATGGGGCTACTGAAGTAAGGAGACGGAATTACGTGTTGAAAAGACCAACGGAGGTAATGGGAAAGGACATGATATTATGGAAGGAAAAATACGGTGATTCTCGGAGAAAGTCTGCAAGAAGGGGGGAAGTTGGAGGAGAGACAAAAAGGAAATGAAATACGTCACTGTAGAGTGTAAAGAGGACAATCAAGGGCTATATGCCATTACCAGAAAGAATGGTATTGCAACGAGTACAAAGGGGAGGGCGACCACCAGACATCAAATGCGAGTGGGTAAGTCTAGTATGACCAATTCTAGGACGAACTAAAGCAGTCTCCCACCTCCTATTGGTGGCAAGGGGATCAACCAGGGGGAAATAAAAAGGGTTTAACAGCACGTAGTTTATTATTAGTGACAGAGTCCCAACAAGACTGCCACCGGTGTTGAAGGAGGGAAGATAGGGCAGGAAGAAAGGAGTCAGAGACTGGAATGAGGGAAGGAAGGAGAGACATCCCTGGTAACAGCCATGCAAGCCAACTGATCAGCACACGTTCATTGCCCGTGATGTTCCCACATGTCCTGGGACCCAACATAGAACTATGGACTGTTTTACGACGAGAGGAGATATTTGCAACAACCATTCCAAGATACTAGAAGGACTACCAGGGTAAGAAGTAGAAGGTGACTGAAGAAGGGACATGAAGCACTATAAGAATCAAGAGAGATATCACAAATGAGGGTGAGGAGGCACGACAAATATACCGCAATGCAAACAAAGAGGAGCATATAACTCCACTGTTTAGAACACTTGCATAAGTAGGAAGGCTAAAATGATAAAAGGTGTTAAAAAAGAGAATCACAAATCCAAAGCCTGCAGGGGTTTTTGAACCATTAGTGTACATAGGTACTGCAGAGGAAAGGTGGGAGAGAGAGTCTGAAAACTGGGAACGGAGACTGAATGAAGAAGAATTGGACCTGGAATAAGAAAGGAAAATGGAAGGTCAAACATGGGGTCGTGGAAGTAGCCACGGAGGGAAAAGACGTGTGGAAAGAGAAAACATTACTAACAGTAAGGAAGGAGTGTGAGAAGATAGTACAAGTTCGAACTGCAAAAGGTGGCTTGGTCCTAGGAGTGGAAAACATGTCGAAGTCAGGACTAGGAGGAAGTTGAGAAGGGGTATGAGGAAAACAGTGCAACTTAGCATAGGCACAAAGAGAAAGTAGAGCATGACAGTAAAAGAGTGATGGAACTCTTGATTCAGCATACAGACTCTCAACTGGGGAGGGCTTAAAAGCTCCAAGAGCCAGAAGCAAACCGTGATGAGCACAGAATCAAGGTGTTGGAGGACGGTGTCTGAAGCAGAAGAATAAACTTGGCAAGCATAGTCAAGTTTGGAGAGAATGAGAACAACATAGAGACGAAGGAGAGTAGTCCGATCAGCACCCATGACACGTGAGACAACGTTTATAAGAGACGGAGGCGTTGCAAGGCTGAGATTTTCAAGGAGACAATATGATCCTTCCAAGTAAGACGGGAGTCAGAAAGAAGATCACGAAAGGAAGTGGAGGTTTTGTATGGAAGAGGAGAGCCATAGAGAAAAAGAGGTAGTTGAGAAATACGTTGAGAATGAGTAAAAGTAATAGCATGAGACTTAACAGGAGAGAACTAAAAGGCATGAGAAGTAGCCCATTCTGAGGCAGCAGAAACCGCACATTGCATAAGATCACCAAGGGCAGAGATATCACAATCTGAAGCACATATTGCAAAAATCATCAACATATAAAGAGAGCGAACACCAACTGGTAAACAAGAAAAGAGCTCATTAATTGCCAATAAAAAGAAAAAGTAGTGCTAAGAACACTGCCTTGGGGAACACCTTGATATTGTGGGAATGGATCTGAATAAGTATGCTGAACACAAACTCTAAAAAAACGAGCTGATAGAAAATTCTTTAAGAAATCACCAAGGTTACCATCAATACCACAAGAATGAACTGTGTGTAAAATATGGTAGCACCAGGCTGTGTCATAAGCCTTCTCAAGTTCAAAGAACACTGCAACAACAGATTGCCGAGTGGCAAAGGCCGAATGGATATAAGTCTCTAGATTTAGGAGGGAAGTTAAGGTACCGCAAGCTTTTTGAAAACCAAACTGTGAAGAGGACAAAAGCTGCTTGGATTCCAGGAGCCACATAAGACGATGATTTATCATACGCTCAAACACTTTGCAAAGACAGCTAGTAAGAGCAATGGGGCGATAATCTTGAGGGGCATGGCCTTGCTTTCCCAGTTTAAGAAATGGGAAAATGACAGCATTACGAAACGAGGGAGGAAAAACAACTTTGTCCAGATATGATTATAAATAGCTAATAATAAGGCCATGGCCTGGGGGGAAAGGTGACGGAGCACATTATGGTGTATGCCATCAGGACCCTCCTAAGTGTTCTTACAACGACAGAAGGGCCAGAGGACAATCCATGGAGCGTGAATTGAGCGTTATATGACTGACTAGACGACAGCTTGAAGACAACAGGCGTACATTCAGTAGCAGCTTCAATGGCACGGAATTCAGGTGAGAGATGAGAGCCACTTCTAACATTACTAAAATGAAGACCTAAGCCATTAGCAACTAGATGAACATCTGCAACTGACTCCCCATCCAAGTGGAGGACAGGGGAAGGCATGGGAAGATGTTTAACAGCTATTTTGCATATACATTTCCAAACGGAAGCAATGGGTGTATTGGCAGTAATGGTGGAAACGTATAATCTCCACCTACGGCGTTTAGCCCATTTAACAATCTTACAAAGAAGAGCGTGGACTTTTTTAAACAGTAGAAATGCACTCTGTTCATCCGAGGTGTTGCGTTTGCGTAGGTAACTCTTCCAACGTGCACGTATAACATGGAAAGGCACAGTACAATTCGAATCCCACCAAGGCACACACTTCAAAGTAAAAGGACAGGACGACCTAGGAATCGCAGTCAAAGCTGCACTCAGAACTCACACAGTAAAATAAGTGAGCATATCTAAAACAGTAGAGAAGGAAGAAGGGGTTATAGCAGGAACAGTTAAAGAAGTAAATGACGGCCAGTCAGCTTTCGGAAAACTCCATTGGAGGGGGTCTAATTACCGGACAATATGTAGTAAGAGTAAGTTTGATAGGAAAGTGATCACTATATACAACGTCTGAAAGAACAGACCAATGGAAATCTAAAGAGAAGGGGAGCACAAGGAGAGATCCAGACAGGAGAAAGTACGAGTTTTAGCATCAAAATGCATCAAAGTTCCTGTATTCAACAAGGATATATCAGTATTAAAAATAAAAGACTCAAGGTGGAGGCCACGCGAATTAGTAATGGCATCGCCCCATAATGCATGACGACTGTTAAAATCTCCCAATAAAATTGGGATGGGTAACTGGGATAATAAAAGAGATAAGGCAAAGAAATCAATAGGCTGGGAGGGGAGAAATAATAGAAACCACTGTAATCCAAAGTCTGAGAAAAACACAAATAAAATGACATGGAACAATGGCGTTAATGGACAGACATTCAAGAGGAACTGTATGGTGGACTAGGATAGCTGAAACAGAAAGAGAAGCAGGAGAGAACAAGAAACAATAGCCGGGTATGGGTACCAAAGGGGAAGACAATCGGGGTTCTTGTAAACAGACTAAGGATGGACACTGAACTGAAAGATAGAGAAGGTCATTGTGATGGGCCGTAAAACTGCGTATGCTCCATTGTAAAATAGACATACTAAAACCTTAAAACACCAAATAAAAGTAAAACCTAACAGAAAAATTGAGTCTAGGAAAGATAAAAGGAAATTAATATTAAAGATAAAATATAATACACAGGAAGTAAAATATAAATACAAAGGAAGTAAAATATATTACTATCTATCTATCTATCTATTGCCAGACACCTTAATCCCTAAGGGGTGGCTACAAACAAATCGCCTCCATGTTGCCCTGTCCCCCACCATTCCACTGCCCTGCTCCCAATTCACACCCACCTCTCTCATCTATCTCTCCACTCCATCCCTCCATCTCATCCTTGGCCTTCCCCTCCCTCTCTCACCCTCCACTTCACTTACATACACTCTCCTCATTAGTCTCTCACTCTCCATCCTCTCCACATGGCCAAACCACCTCAGTGTGTTTCTCCTAATACGTCCTATCACATCCACATCCACACCACAACGCTCCTTCACTTCCTCATTTGTCAGTCTATCTCTCTATGTAACTCCACATGCTTCTCTCAAATAACTCATTTCCACTGCTCTCAATCTTGACTTGTGCCCCTCCAACAAGGTCCAAGCTTCACTTCCATACGTTAGAGTTGGTATCACAATACTGTCATGTAATAACTTTTTCACTTCCATGCTCACTTCCCTGTTTCTTATCACCGCTTTCATGGAACCAGCAACCTTTCTTCCCTGCTGTACCCTTTCAAGCACCTCACTCTCCAAACTTCCATCCTTAAGTAAAATATAATACAGAATAGTAACGTATATTACCGAGTCATTACGATAGTACGAAGAGGGGCAGAAGGTGGAAGTGGTGGACAAGCAGGACGGCCACCATTGCCAGGAGGCATGGGGAGAGATAGAGGGGAAGGAGTATTGGAAGAAGTGGAAAAGGAGGGGGGCATAGAGGAGGAGGGGACAGAAGGTGAAGGAGGGAGAGCAGTAGGAGGGAGATCAGGCGGTACAGGATGAACTTCAACAGAGAGGGTACGACATTGTCTACTGAATATGGTGTAGAAGTTAAAATGTAATCCATAATCTTGGGGATGGTTTCACTGTCATCACCAGAGGGTTTTGCTTCGACGCAGTAGAGTGTATCGAACGAGAGGGGCGGGTATTCGTCGCGCGAACTTTACGAGCCGGAGAAGTAGGAGGATGGGCAAGAGAGATTTACAGTCCAATGCGATGGGTAGTCTGCGCTCACCACTAGAGGAGGATGGGGGTTGGACAGGACGTTGGGCCAGAGGCACCAAACGGCCAGTATGAGAAACAGAACTGGAGGAGTGAGAGGAGAGATGAGGTTGGGAATGGGGGAATGGACAAGGAGAGGGAACAGGTAAGGAAGGGGATGGAGAGAAGGTAGGGGTAAACGAATCTAAAACAGAGAAAGAAATAGAGACAGGATCAAGAGGAGTCTGTCAGGGGAGGACTCAGGTAGAGGGGGGGTTAGGTAGAGAGGAGGGAGAGGTGGAAATAGGAGTACTAGGAGGAAGAGAAGAGGAGCCAACAGTCACAGGAGTAGGGACAGAGCGAGAGATGGGACGACGAGAGGTGGGAGGAGAGGAAGAAGGGGCGGCAGATACAGAGATAGGTGCAGAAGGGGAAGAAGAACCAGTTCTGGTACTAGAAGTTACTACGGGAGGAGAACGAGCTACATGTGCATAGGTAACGTTAGGATGGTGATCGAGGCCGCGAACTCTGCAACGAGCCTCACGAAGGGAGAGGCCAGTTTTCCTGCTGATGCGGACACTTCTACTTCGAAGAGGTAGACGGGACATTGTTGGTAGGTGGCAGAATAGCTACTCTGACAGTTAGGGCAGCATCGGATGGTGGAAATGCATTCTGAGGTGGTATGACTGGCCAGTGTACAGCTGGCGCAGATTGCAAATGATTGGCCGTATTTGGCTGGATGGCAAAAGCGCCAACGAGATGTGCACTGGCGAGGAGATGGAATATACTCACAAACTTGGAGAACAGTGCCTCTAATGATGACTGTGGGGGGCAGATCGCTAAAAGCAAAAACTATTTTTACGATATTAGCAGGCTCTTGGCGTCGTCCACGAGGAGGAATTGTATAACAATGGACTGAACGTATTGGATGAAGCTGTTCTGAAAGGATTAGCTCAATGTCATTAGAGCAATCTGTGAAAGCCCTCTGGCCGAAGGACATCAAAGATGGTAAACGGACGGTGCCAGCGGCAGAATTGAGCTGGATGCCTAAGGACACGAAGATGGGTTGCCCCGCATTGCTGACCAGGGATGTCACTTTCTCGGCTTGGGCAGCACTGTGAACGACAAGGAGGCGGGAACCATTCGGACTGGCCGAGAAGGTGACATCCCTGCGTACTTGTCAAAGTAGAGAGAGGTGGAGTGAGAGGTCATTGGTCATCATGGACACTGAAAAATTTTGACCATGTCTGTGAACCAAAAATTGAGAAGGTGAGGGACGAGGCAGGTACATAGGAAGAAGGATGAGGTCGGGAGAGGGAGATAGAGACCATAGAAGGATTAGAGACAGGAGGTGGAGGAAGGTAAGGATGAAGTGTGACAATAGTAGAAGGGCTGACTGAAGTAGACAGAGGAGAAGCTGGAGGAGTGGAAGACACAGTAGGCGGGGAGGATGGGGTGTTTAATGTAACCAAATCGTGTAGGGGAAGGGGAAGAAGTTAAGGCCACAGTCAAAGGGGAGTCCTGGGTCATCAACATAATCGGGTGAGAAGAAGTAATTGTATCCATATAATGTGAATTGGTAGACTTCACCACCCCACCCCCCACCCACCATGGAGCCCAACAAGGGAGGCTGATGTTGTGTCCAACTCACCCAACAGCCCCAGGGATAGCGGGAGTGGTATACGCGGACACGGTTTGGTGTGGAGAGGCAGCTATGGGCCAATGCAGTGCCCACCAAACAGGGCCTGCTTGACCCTAGCCAAGGTTGACTGAGTCAACACATGGCCAGCTGATTTGCCCGACAGGTCTACACTGGGCTGCCCGTCTTATGCCAACCCACCTACTAAAAGAGCGTGTTGCCCACAGCAGGGAACTGCACCCTGCCCCATGGTGGACTCAGCTCTCAGATAGTGGAGCGCAAGCAATAAATAGGTCGCCACGCACGGCAAACACGTGGGGAGGAAGCAGTCTCGCCCGAAATGACAAAGGGGCAGAGACTAGTATCAACACTAAAGGCCTCCACTATTTGGTGATGATAGGGGAAAAGGAAGGAAGAAGCAACAGGAAAAAGAGCACTGCAAAACAAGTTGAGGCAGTGACAGGGACCCAAGGAGAGGGGAGAGGGCAGAGTAGAGACCCCACCGTAGCTCCGCCACTCGTCAAGACCCAATCGACGTCTCTGAAGCCCCCCCACAACAACAGCGAGCAAGGAAACGGGGGGGATGCCTGGTTAAAGCCTGATTTCTTCTTCAAGCTTAGTCACATTTATCTATCTATCTATTGCCAGACACCTTAATACCATACAGGGTGGCCACAAATTGCCTCCATGTTGCCCTGTCCCCCGCCATTTCACTGCCCTGCTCCCAGCTCACACCTCCTTCCCTCAAATACTTCTCCACTCCATCCCTCCACCTCATCCTCGGCCTCCCCCTCCCTCTCTCCCCCTCCACCTCACTCACATACACTCTCCTCGTCAGTCTCTCACTCTCCATCCTCTCCACATGGCCACATTTATCATAACTATACAGTAAACCCTCAAAGATCCGGACTAATTGGGGCTATAACCTGCCCGGATCTCAAAAAATCCGGATCTTCCAGAAATGATATAAATAAGGATCTTATGCTTCACTTGGGAACTGGGACCTGCACTTCCACTTCCACTTGCACCTGCCTTGGCAGCAAAACCACGAAGCTTGGCTTTGTTTCTCTTTATAGCGCTGATTGTTTGTTTGGCAAAACCATAGTCCTCACTTAACCGAGACATTAGTACACCTTTTTCTTATTTTTCTAGTAATTCAAGTTTTTCACCTATGGTTAGCACCGTATGTTTGCTCTTTGGAGCCATGGTGGAAGACTAAAGAAAGAAAACTGTGTTTTCACTCGGTCAATGTGTTCCCACGACTCACACTCGGTCAACTGCCTCGGCTCATTGTCCCCTCAAGGCCGCGTTCCCCCCCCCCCATTCACATGTGCGCGCCTCACAAAAGGATACCGGAGGACCAATAAAATTTAAATTAAATTTAATACAGTATAAAATTAATAGGATAGTATAATAATGTGTACAAATATTTTTTTCGTAAATTTTAATTAATAAATTGTGTATCTTGTAGCCTATGTTTTAAATTGAAAATCTGCCAAGAAATGGTCCGGATCTTCGCAAAATCCAGATCTTTGAAGTCCGGATCTTTGAGGGTTTACTATATAATTGTTTTCACACCCGAAGGAACTGTCAGGTGCCAAGTGAATAAAAACTTTTTTTTTTTTTTTTTTTTTCTGCACAGTTTTCCAGTCATGATATTTGAAATTTTTTCACTCCTGAACTGATACTGGAGAGAACCTATAATAAAACCATTTACCCCATTCATCACACTTGAATTTCTTCATTCCTTAATGAATTAAACAGTGTTGGATGACATCAACTGAGTCATCTGTTTACCACATTAAGCACACTAGAAACTCCTCCCTGCACAGTGATTTAATAGCTGTGTGGTGAAAAGAATGTGGATGAAGAGTTTGGGAGGAATCTGAGTGTGAAATGGAGGGAAAGAAATTGTTTTGGAAGGAGGTAAAGAAAGTAAGGCAGTGCTATTCTTTGACTCTGTCAAAGAACAACAACAATCATCACACTTGAAAATTCTTCACTCGTGAATGAATTAATATGTGACAGGTGAGATTAGCCTTCTGTGAAAATAGTTTACCACATTCATCACACTTGAAATTCTTCACTCCTGAATGAATTAATAGGTGTTTGGTGAGACTATTCTTATATGCAAATAGTTTACCACATTCATCACACTTGAACTTCACTCCTGAATGAATTAATATGTGACGGGTGAGCTCAAACTTCCGTGCAAATAGTTTACCACATTCATCACACTTGAAATTCTTCACTTCTGAATGAATTAATAGGTGTCTGGTGAGATTTTCCTTCTGTGTAAATCGTTTACCACATTCATCACACTTGAAATTCTTCGCTCCTGAATGAACTAATAGGTGCTGATTGAGATTACTCTTGTGTGCAAATAGTTTACCACATTCATCACACATGAACTTCTTCACTCCTGAATGAATTAATAGGTGCTGAGTGAGACTACTCTTGTCTGCAAATCGTTTACCACATTCATCACACTTAAAATTCTTCACTCCTGAATGAATTACTAGGTGCAGTGAGAATATTCTTATGTGCAAATAGTTTACCACATTCATCACACTTGAACTTCTTCACTCCTGAATGAATTAATAGGTGCTGAGTAAGACTACCCTTCCGTGCAAATCGATTACCACATTCATCACACTTGAACTTCTTCACTCCTGAATGAATTAATAGGTGCTTATTGAGACTACTCTTGTCTGCAAATCGTTTACCACATTCATCACACTTAAAATTCTTCACTCCTGAATGAATTAATAGGTGCTGAGTGAGATTATTCTTATGTCCAAATAGTTTACCACATTCATCACACTTGAAATTCTTCACTCCTGAATGAATTAATAGGTGCTGAGTAAGACCACACTTCCGTGCAAATCGATTACCACATTCATCACACTCAAAATTCTTCACTCCTGAATGAACAACTGCATGTTTGTTAAGACTTTTCTTTAAAGGAAATGTTTTATCACACTCCAAACATCTGAACTGCTTAACTTCAGCTGAGGACACTGCATCCACGACAGTCTCATTGTCACTGAGGAACATTTTGTCACTCATCTCACAATCTAACTTTACATCTGTTTCTTTGTTTACAACTTCCATTACTTTGTCATCCACCTCACACTCTGACTTTACATCTAGTTCTTCCTTTACCACCTCCATTATTTTGTCATGCACCTCACACTCTAACTTTACATCTGTTTCTTCCTTTACCACCTCCGTTATTCTGTTACGCACTTCACACTGTAACTTTACATCTGTTTCTTCCTTTACCACCTCCATTATTCTGTTACGCACTTCACACTGTAACTTTAGACCTGGTTCTTCCTTTACTACCTCCATTATTCTGTTACGCACTTCACACTGTAACTTTAGACCTGGTTCTTCCTTTACCACCTCCATTATTCTGTTACGCACTTCACACTGTAACTTTAGACCTGGTTCTTCCTTTACCACCTCCGTTATTCTGTTACGCACTTCACACTGTAACTTTAGACCTGGTTCTTCCTTTACCACTTCCATTATTCTGTCATCCACCTCATACTCAAATTTACATCTGGTTCATCTTTTGCCACCTACACTATTTTGTCACCCACCTCAGACTCTATATATCTTTACATCTGGTTCTTCCTTTATCATCCTGTCATAAGATTCCCCCAAACTCTCTTAATTCCTGCCATAAACTAGTCTCCATTGAACAATACTGCTGATACAAAGGTCATTATTACTGAACAATAACTGCTTCTGCACTTGCAAGTAGTATGTAACCATATTTTCAAATAAATAGTTCACTGCTGAATTATAAGCTATTAATGCAGTCTAAAATACCACTGGGTTCCTTATTTTACCAGTTCTTATCCAGTGTCTATGCAGCGGTTGTACAGCAGTAAATGCAAAGGATATCACAACAGCTAAATGATCCTGGATCAACTCCTACCACTCATCCAGTGATTCATATTCTTACAATGAAAGACATTATGAACAGAGAGTATATGCTACATATATTTGGAAGAGGTACCTCATGTAGGATGTACAGTACTGTACTGAGACAACACGTGCCTATATATCCGTCAACTCGTTACCGTGTATATATTACTCAGGTGGCTCTCTGATGACCACACTTCTTAGATCTGCTTTGCAGAGTCAGTTTCAGCTGTGGACCTGCAACAAGAGCTGCCATTAGACAAGAATCTATATGAATTTAAAAACACTGCCCAGTGAGCCCTCATTTTGCATGCATCTAGTCCAAAAAAATTAATTTGCTTTCAGCAGGTATGCTTAGTAGAGAAATTTGAAGAAAGAGCGAGGTCATTAATGTAATGGACTGGTTATATGAGTGGGAAAGTGAGGCTGGTATAGCAGAGTAAGTGGCAGCAGAAGTGTTAGGCATGGCAGGTAATTTAGAAACAAGGGTGGTCCAGGATGAGACCAAGCTATGATGATAGTGATGACTTTCAGGTAGTTAAGGGATGATGCAAAATTAAGAAACAATGACAGGAGAGTGTCTATCTATCGATCTAGAAAAGGGAAAATGTTCCCCCGAGCTAGACCTCACTAGATCATATAGCCTTGCTGGGTAAAAAGAGGGTGCTACCCCTCCCGGCATGGCAGCTACCGGGCGTGGTTCGAACAAACGACCCCTGGTCCCAAGTTCAACACTCTACCACTGAGCCACCCTACCCCCTATATCTATCTAGAGCCATACCATAAACCCATAAGGGGTGGCCGTTTGTCTCCGAGTTAGTGGTTTTACTAGTCCAGCGGATAAGGCAAACAATCGTTCACTTTCTCAGGAAAACACCAAATTTTGCACAGTTGTAGAAGGGACCCAGACAATCATTTTCTGAGATGGACCTCCAGAATCTTGGGCCCCTGATGGTCACCATCTTGGATTTCAAAATGGCTGCCTTTCAACCCATATTTTCTTCAATTACTCCAATAATATGACAGACAGAAACATCATTCCAATGGCTAACCCCAGGTTTTTAGGGTCTGGAACTTGAATGGAATGATTTTTCTGACCCGGTAAAGGTCGGCCATCTTGGATTTCAAGATGGTCGCCTTAGAACCCCATTTTCTTCAATAACTCTAATACTATGATAAATAGAAACAATTCCAATGACTAACCCTTTGTTTTCAGGGTCTGGCAATCCAATGGAATCACTGTCCGATGTGGAAGGTCGGCCATCTTGGAATTCAAGGTGGCTACCTGTTGAAGCCCATTTCCGTTATAACTCTGATACAATGGCAAACATCTATTGCATGTCTTTTTGATGAAATTCAGATATTAAAACAATGTCCATCGCAGTCACATAATGACGTACACAGCAAGTTAGCCTTGTAGTACTTGCAGTTCCCTTTGCAAGCAGTTTTACAGTGGCAACTGATTAATTCTGAGCAGGTGTTCTGGACAACAGGCAACTTTGTCCATACAGGGTGCCAAGTACTGTTGAGTTTCTACCAACCCCAGACAGATGGTGATGGGAGCTCTGGTTGGGAAACTAAAGCTTGGCCCCAAACATGTCCAGCCTGGTACTATGCTCTTACGGTATGTTCCTCAAGAGCATCAGCTGTGGGAGGAATGTGTTCAATTGTCCTTGCCCTCTTCGGGAATAAGAACCTGTGCACGTCATTCACAGACTTCAAGTCCATTGTCCTGTCATACACCACTGCCATGAACCATTCTAGTTTGTGGAATTCACTGTAGACAGATGCAGGTTTGGTGGACAGAGCATGAAAACTGGCTGTGATGTCAGGAAAGACCTCCCATGCCTTCCAGACTGTCATCTTACCTTTGTTGGCAAAGAATGACACTGTATCACAACCCGTGACGACAAGAAAAAAGGCCAATGCCTCTGCTTTCCTGCGCCCAAGAGCTGATAAAGCCGGTACGCTGCAACCGCTACCTCTTTCCGCTTCCAATCCACCCAGCCATCCCACTCAACTCTCCTGCCCAAAGACCTCTTTCTGCTTCCAATCCACCCAGCGATCCCACTCAACTCTCCTGGGCAAAGACCCCAACACCTGCAGATCCAACTAGAGTACTTTAGCACCATAAATCACTGTACACATACATGAACATATGTTTGTAACCTTTTTGTAGATATTATATACTATGTAAATATAGTATGTAAGTAGTTGTAAGTAGGATCCAAGTAGGGCATCAATGCTTGCTCAGTGTTATGTCTACGAGGTATGAGTCACGACTTCCATAGTCGCACCGCCTCTCTCTCTCTCTAGCCGGTGGTAACCGGCGATCAGTAGCTGTCCAAACGGGTCTGGGGTTGGACGTGCAATTGTCCACCATCGCTGTATATTGATTCAAGATGGTGTTTAATATACTGTCAGAAAACTACTACAAGACTTTGCCTTTACCTGCAAGTGACGTAAAGGGGGCCATCGACAGCTTTAACATTTGGTGGAAAGCGAGTGGGATAATAGTGAATTACGTCTTCTGTGGGCCAGTTCTTCCCATGCTACTGTCTGCTGTTCTTCCCACGACGACACACAGCCTATCTCCGCCCTAGCCTCCAGCCCTGTTTGCAGTCTTGGTGTGGAATCGTTCTGGCAGTTTTAATGTAATTTTGGGAATTTCCTCCACATCAACGCCCCACCTATCACCACGCCACCACAACCAGTGAACCACGCAAAGCTCCTGCTCCCATCAACCTACAACCTGCCTTTGCCTGCCTGCCTGTGTTCCTGTCCAGCCTGCTGTAACGGTTAGTTTCAGCCCCCACAAACTCCACCCCAGACCCCACTCCAGGAAGCAGCCCCCAACCGCCGCCCGACGCCGTTACGTCATCGTTTTCCCCACCCACCACACACACCGACGTCACCCAGGGAGCGTGGCCAGTCACACCGAGCTACGTCACAGTCTCGTGCTCCTATCAGCTTCTCGTTCTGCCCAATGAAGAGCCGCACCCAGTGACGTCACGGACACTTTCACCCAATCACGAGGAGACGAGAGCCTCACTTTTCTCCAGCCTTCGGACAGACCACATCTCACTACAAAGTATTTCCTACCTGCATTTTCATGCAATTCCCCATTCCATCACATTGATTAATCCCTTTCTACAGAGAAGCCAAGCTGTCTCTATTGATTGTGATATTTTCACCATTTACTCTCATCCATTCATTGCATTTTTGTCCCTCATTTTTCATTCAGTCAGAATTTTTCGTTCACTCACTCCTACTTCATCCCATTTTCTCCCACTCATACTCAGCTGTAAATAACGCATTCATTTTCACTCATATTCATTGTATATAAATCATTTCTTCACAGATTACAAATATTTCTATTTATTTTTTCTCATTTATTCATCCATTTGTTCATTTAGTTTTATTTGCTTACTTCCTACTCTGTTAATGTCCTTTTTTAAAAAGGTAGATCTCTCACCTATTGAATCTGACGGTAACACAGATAACGCTGTATGTAATGATAATGTAAAACTTCGCAGTGGCAGATCTTATACCAAACCAACCGTAAGTTCCCTACCTGTTTCTACTAAACCTGTTACTCCTACTCTAAATCCAGATATATTAACTCCAGATACTCTATCATCTTCTCCAACTGATTCTCCTGAAACCACTCAGTCTTCTCCACAGTCTTTATCCCTCCCTACAACTAAACATACACACACCACTACCGCTACGACACTTCCTTCCCACACATCGTCTCAGTTCACTACCGTGCCTACTTCCTCATCTTCGCGGTCTCACCCTCTTCTTACGATGGCGACTCAGAACCCTCCACCTCCACAATCCATATATTTAGATGATGTGAATAGACCCAAATTTACAGAAGATAGTACTGTTTCGATTTACGATTTCCTCAGAGAGGTCGAAAACGACCTTCATAATCGCCAGATTGTAAATGAACCCTTGAAAATTTCGTATCTTCTCAGTCGACTTCACCATGGCAGATCATTAATAGGAGCCGCTATTCGTGCAGGGCACTTCGAAGATTGTCAAACGTTTGACACGTTTAGCCAACGGCTCATTCAATACTGTTGCCAACATTCCATTTCTGCGTCCCTTATAGGATTAACTAATCTCCCCAAGTAAATGCAGGAAGACATGAAGGTACATCCCCAACATGCAAAAGTAATTGAGGCAGCCGCTACTATGAGGGCGACGAGTTCAGAGTTGCGCCAATTATTCCGTGGTACTCAATGGGTAACAGAACACAACGGGGAGATCATGATTACATTAAATAATTTTGCAGACTTGTTCGGTTACTTTAGATTTCTCAATTGGCTTTCGGACTCCCAAAAACAAATTGCACTACAAGTTGGCTTTAAACCAGGAGACAAAATAATGGATGTCAGTAAAACAATTGTAGAGAGGTCAGGAACAGACTTCACTCGCCGGGTCGATTCTTACAGTTCACCCTCTCCCTCTGCAGGTGGTACTGCGATAGTACTACACACCAGCATCACTTCATCTGATTCCTCTCGTTCACGGCCAACTACAAGAACCAAACCTAATAATCGGTCTCACTCACAATATCGTTCACCTTCTAGCGGTCGTGACAATGCAACTCTGCGACGAAGCAAACAATTCTCAATTCTGTGCTGGCACTGCGGTAATGTAGGTCATAGAAAGTCTAGCTGTGCATACAAAGAAAGACGTTTTCGCTCACGGGAATGCCCGCGCGCACCTTCGTGGTCCTGACGGCTAACTTGCAAGTACCATAAGAATAGCACAACTCACTCCACGGACGAGTGCCGTTACCTTAACCCCGCGGTGTCACTTTCATGACGCTTGGGCACAATGGATCATACCGCAGGCCGTCACTTTTGTGATTGTGTTATTTTGAATTCACCCGGGCTTACAAGTGGTGGCTTGTATCATCTATCATTACTGCCAATGTCCAACACTAGTCAGCACTCCAAATCTCATCTGTACTCCCATCCATTGTTGACAATTTAGCCATTTTTCCCCGTTCCTGACTCCCCTCCCTACCTGCCCTCCATTACCCTGTCCTCTCACCTCCCCGGCCGCGCTGCGCTAAAGCAAATTTCCCCTGGAATTATCCACTGATTTCATCCATTGAAATAAGCCCTATGCCCTATTCTTATACAAAATAATATATACCAAAAAGAAATAAGGTAAGTGATAGTGCTATACACCTTGATTTGGCTAATTATCACCTGACAACACCTCACGTGCACTCGTTCGCTAATTTCCCATGGAAATTTCCCCTTTGAAATATGCTGTATAATCTATTCTCGTAAAAAAAATTTATATGTTTGAAAGGAAGGGAGAAGCCAAAGTGACATTTACATTCACCTGGAACTACCTACTTTTTTCTGTATTTTTGAGATTTCCTACTAATCATTTTTTAGCATGTACTGCTACTGTCCACCAATAGTCCGCACTCCTAATCTCATCTGTACTCCCATCCATTGTTGACAATTTGGCCATTTTCCCCAGTTCTTGAATCCCCTCCCTACCTTCCCTCCAGTACCCTTTCACCCCTCCCTACCTGCCCTCCATTACCCTGTCCTCTCACCTCCCACGCTGCGCTGCGCTAAGCAAATTTCCCCCAGATTTTTCCACAGATTTCATCCATTGAAATAAGCCCTATGCCCTATACTTATACAAAATAATATATACCAAAAAAAAATAAGGTAAGTGATAGTAGTATACACCAGGAATTGGCTAATTATCACCTAACAACACCTCACATGCATTCATTCGCTACAATACCATGGTAATTTCCCCTTTGAATTATGCCTTGTAATCTATTTCTGTAATAAAAATATATATCAGAAAGGAAGGGAGAAGCCTAAGTGACATTTACATTCACCTGGAACTACCTATTTCTTTATGTATTGCCCCACCCCGTAAAAAGAACTAACTAAAAAAGCAAATAAAGCGCCTCGGACCCGGACGGACCATACGTTGACAACTAAGGAACGGACAAAGGACATTCTGAGGGTAGGAACATGGAATGTGAGAGGAGTGAATGATGAAGTGAAAGAGAGAGAGATTGTCCAGGTGCTTGAGGATGCAAAAGTGGATATATGTGGATTGACTGAAACTAAATGGAAAGGTGAAAGGATGAGAGAATGGGAATACGGTTTAGGTATATGTGCGGGAGTCAGTGAGAATGAGAGGGCAAGAGAGGGAGTATGTCTGATGATAAGCAAGAAGTGGAAGGAGAATATAAGAGAGTATGGAACAGTGGGTGCAAGGATTGTATGGGTGAGGATGAAAGTAGGTATACAAGCATGGGCGATTGTATGTGTGTATGCTCCAACAGAGGATCGAGTGGCAAGAGTGAAAGATGAGTTTTGGGCGAGAGTAGATGCATGTATGGACAAGTTTGAGAGGAGCGAGAGAGTGCTGTTGATTGGAGACATGAATGGCAAAGTTGGGATTGTACGAGTGGATGGAGTGGTTGGTCAGTGGGGTGTGCCAGCTGAAGTAGATGGGAATGGTAGTGCTTTGGTGGACATCTGTGCTGGTAAGGGGTTGGCAATAGCCAACACCTACTTTTGTCATAAGATGATCCACCGGTATACATGGAGAGTAATGAGGAGGATGGATGGTGAACTTGTTGAACGAAAGGCAATGATAGACTACGTGTGTGTGGATGAGCGAATGAGAAGACAAGTGTTGGATGCAAGGGTGTGGAGAGGGTGGGGGAATGGAGTCTCGGACCATCACTTAGTGATGGCCAAGGTAGAGCTGCAAAGAAAGTGGTTGAGGAGACGAAGGGGAAGACAGGAGGAGGCAGCTCCTGTGAGAAGAGTGGAGAAATTGCAAGATAGTGAGAAAATGACAGAGTATAAGAGCATAGTGGAGGAAAGATTGGGAAGGTATGAGCTAGAGCAGATGGAAGGGGTGGAAGACGTATGTAAGATATTCACGGAAGAGATAAGTGCAGCGTGTGAGGCGGTTTGTGGAGTGAGGAGGAGATGCAAGGGTGTGCAAGGGACAGCATGGTGGAATGATGAGGTGAAACGAGCTGTGGAACAAAAGAAGAAGGCATATGGTGAATGGTTGGCGAGTAGAGGTAGGGGAGAAGATGAGAGAGAGAAGAGAGAGGTATATGTGAGCAGGAGAAGGGAGGTTAAGAGACTGGTGAAGGAGAGTAAGAAGAAAGTGGATGAAGAGTTTGGGAGGAATCTGAGTGTGAAATGGATGGAGAGTAAGAAATTGTTTTGGAAGGAGGTAAAGAAAGTAAGGCAGTGTGAAAGGGGAAATAGTAGGGGAGTGAAAGATAGGAATAATAGATTGTTGGTGGAGAAGAGAGAGAAATTGAGGAGATGGAAGGAGCACTTTGAGGATTTGTTGAATGTAGAGAGTGAGAGCAGTGTGAGTATAAGTGGTTGGGGAATGGCTGGGAGAAGAAGAGATGAGAGGAGGGAGGAAGAGATCAGTAGGTCGGAAGTAGTGGAAGCGATGAAGAAGATTAAGTTGGGAAAGGCCCCAGGAATTGATGGAGTGTGTGGTGAAATGCTTAGGTATGGGGGTGAGATTGTTGTGGAGTGGATATGGAAGTTGTGTAGATTGGCTTGGGAAGAGGGAAGGGTTCCAGAGGACTGGAAATCAGGTATAATTGTTCCTCTGTACAAAAGAAAAGGGGAGAGAGAAGTATGTGGTAACCATAGGGGTATTTGCCTTCTTAGTGTGACTGGTAAAATATATGGTAGAATACTCATTGATAGGGTTAGGCATATGACAGAGGAGCTAGTTGGAGAAGAACAAGGGGGATTTAGGAAGGGAAAAGGGTGTGTAGATCAGATATTTGTTCTAAGATGTTTAGTGGAGAAGTATCTAGAGAAGGGAAGGAAAGTGTATGCTGCCTTCATGGACTTGGAGAAAGCTTATGACAGAATAGATAGGCAAGGTATGTGGAAGGTATTAAGAATATATGGAGTGGAGGAGAAATTGTTGAGTGCTGTGAAGAGTATGTACGAGGGAGCTAGGGCTACGATGCGAGTGGATGGTGAGCTGAGTGAGTTCTTTGATCTCAATGTGGGACTGAAACAGGGGTGTGTGATGTCTCCATGGCTGTTTAATATATATATGGATGGGGTTGTAAAGGAGGTGCAAGGTAGGGCAGTGGATGTGGGGCTGGCCCTAATGAATGAGGGTGAGATTTGGAAGCTTCTGGTATTGCTGTTTGCTGATGATACAGTATTGTTGAGTGAAGATGAATGGGAGTTGCAAGGTTTGGTGAATGAATTTGGGACAGTGTGTAGGAGGAGGAAGCTGAAAGTTAATGTAAACAAAAGTAAAGTTATGGTGTTTGAGAGGAATGAAGTCACAGAGTGTGCAGTGAGGTTGGATGGTGAGGATATGGAGAATGTGAGTGCATTCAAGTACTTGGGTAGTGTGATGAGTAAGGATGGAACTTTGGGGGATGAAGTACGTGAAAGGGTACAGCAGGGAAGAAAGGTTGTTGGTACACTGAAAGCAGTGATGAGAAATAGGGAGGTGAGTATGGAAGTTAAGAAGTCACTGCATGATGGTATTGTGATCCCTACCCTGACGTATGGAAGCCAGGCGTGGACCTTGCAAGAGGGGAACAAGTCAAGAGTAAGAGCAGTGGAAATGAGTTACTTGAGAGGAGCATCTGGAGTGACGTGGAGGGACAGGTTGACGAATGAAGAAGTGAAGGAACGTTGTGGGGTAGATGTGGATGTGGTTGAAAAGATTAGGAGAAATACACTGAGGTGGTTTGGACATGTGGAGAGAATGGAGAATGAAAGACTGACTAAGAGGGTGTATGTAGGTGAGGTGGAGGGAGGGAGAGGGAGGGGTAGACCGAGGATGAGGTGGAGGGATGGAGTTGAGAGGTATATGAGGGAGGGGGGGTTAGTTGGGGGGAGGGGAGTCAAATGATGGGTGACAGAGTGACTTGGAGGCGTTTTGTCTGCGGCCACCCTTTGCGGGATTAGGGCGTCGGGCTATAGATAGATAGATAGATTGCCAAGATTTTCTACCAATAATTTCTTAGCAAGTAAGTTAGCAGCTGTCAGCCCCATTGTCACTGTCAACCCTTGCCTTCTCAGATAAGCTGCGCCATTTAGTTCCTTGTCCTCCTCTGTGGTCAAAGAATGTCGCACTCGCGCCCCGCCATTTCTGCCGCTTCTGCGCCCATTCCAAAGGGCCCCGTGACCTCTACACCCAGAAAAACTCGTGGGGGAAGCAGGAAAGGACTAAGTGACTCTGCAGTGGAACATGAACTAGCCGAATTATCAATGATAATGATGGATAGTGACTATGACCCTTCGGGGGATTCGTGTGATGAGCCGGGTGAGGAAATCGTGCCAGAAACTACTAGTACGAGTGCTTCAGTGTCCCAAGTTATCCCTAGCTCCAAGGGAAAGGAGCCGTTAGTGCAGCAAGGGAAAGCATTTGGGAAGGGAGTGAAAAGGCGGCGGGTTAGCCCCGGAACAATGGCCCCGCGTGACCCAGCCCGCCATGAGTCCCGAGTTGATTCACCTCCCCGTTCCCCAAGCCCCACTTCACTCATTTCTTCCTCTTCTTCTGCTGAATTATCTCTGGAGTCTTCGTCGTCGGAGTCACCACCAGCATCAACAGTGAAGACAGGCCGTAGAGGAAGAGGTAAAACCCTGACCCGTAAAAGTAGAGTTGCCAGTAGAGTAAGGGCTGCTAGTGCTGTACGGCAACCCAGGGTCAGTGCGAGTGACCTTGAACCAGAAATCTGCCTCACAGCCACCCTCCACCCTCACCCACCCTACACCGCCACGACAGGGAATCCTGGACGCCTTCGCGTGGACGGAAGGGTCCGATTTTGTCCCTGAACATCTCTATTTTGACGAGAGTTCCTCAGGAATACGGCCTGCCTTCACTCTTGACGAGGATGCTGAGTGTGTGGACTTCCTTTTGGCCTTCCTCGATGACGAAGTCATGCAGCACATATGTGATGAGACCAACAGGTATGAATCACAACGTGCTGCAAGTGGTACAGGTGCAGCCAAGATGCAACAGTGGTCCAAGCTGGGAGTGCAGGAGCTGTATGTGTTCTTCGCCCTCATGCTTCTCATGCCACACTCAAAGAAGCATGAGTTGGAAGAATACTGGTCCATGGACCCCTTACTACCCTCACCCACCTTCAATAAGTACATGGCCAGAGATCACTTCCAGAACATCATGGGAAACCTGCACTTTGCCGACAACAATGTACCTTCCCAAACCAACCCACTTTGGAAGATCCGGGAGATTCTGAGCAGAATGAAGGATAAGTTTATGACATTCTTCCACCCCTTTCAGAAGGTTGTCATTGACGAATCCTTGGTTTTGTTCAGAGGACGTCTTCGGTTTGTTCAGTACATTCCAAGCAAACACCATCGCTTTGGAATCAAGTTCTTTGTACTGTGCGACTGTAAGATGGGGTACATCCTTGACTTTGTCATTTATTCAGCCAGCACTGTCGATCTTGATAAAACACACCCCTTGGCTTCTCAGGCTGTGTAATGAAAGTGCTCCTTGAAAGGTATTTTGGTGGGAATCATGTGCTGTATACAGACAACTATTATACAGCATTGAAACTTGCCAAATACCTTTCAGAGCACGGCATCGGCTCCTGCGGCACTGTCAAGAGTAATCGTGCCCACTTCCCTAAATTCCCAGAGGCAGGAACCTCGCAGTGCAGAGACGTGCACCTACGCAAGTCTGAGAAGATGCTGGCAATATGGTGGCATGACAAGAGGGTCGTGCACATGCTCACCACTGTACACAAGGGGAAATGACAGACAGTGGGAAGGTCTACCGTAGGACAGGCGAACCTGTGATGAAACCTGATGCTGTGTTGGACTATAATATCAACATGTGGCTGGTGGACAAGTCCGACATGATGATTGGAGAGATCGACTGCCTCAGGAAGAATACTAGGTGGTATAGGAAATTTTTTTTTGCATCTCATAGACATGACGATGCTGAACGCCTTCATCCTGTACAAGATGAAGGTCAAGCCACCCAAGTCCTTCTCCCTGAGGTTGTTCGCCAGGACTTGTGTTCAGCAGCTGCTTGAAAGATATGGTAGGGTGACAGCAGCAACTCCAAGGCGCCATCCAGTAACACTTCCCGACAGACTTGAGCAATGGGCGTACATGGATCGGCACAGACTGGTGCAAATGCCTGCCACAACCAAGAGGAAGGCTGCAATCCGCAGGTGCCAGGTGTGTGCACATACCACCTGAGCACAAACGCACCTCTTGGCAGTGCGCTGAGTGCCAGGTTCCCCTCTGTGTTACCTGCTTCTTTGATTACAACAGCCAGAAGCAGTTCTAAATGTGCAAGTGGGAAAGGAAAATAATGTGTAAATTGCAAGTGAAAGCAATGGATGTACAGTACATATGATTGAACAGCATAATATAGTTTTATGTTAATGAAAGTGACAGTGAATAACATAGTGTAAGTAAAACAGAAGTGTAAATATTGAAAATACAATAGAAAATGTAAATAGAAATGTAAGTAATTAGTAATATAAGAATATGAGTACAAATACTTGAGGTTATAACAGTGAAAGTGAATCCGTGGCTCTCTACGAATTTTACTGAATGAAAAACTGAATGACTTCAGTGACAATAAACTAATACTACTGAAGGAAACTTATGGATAAAGACTGGAGATATATATAAGTGTTATATAGTAACAGAAATATAAAGTGTGAGGGGTTTTATGAATAATAAATGACAGAATACCAACAGGGAACTAGCGCAACTGGGAAGGTCATACGCGCTCGTATTCATTGCTTTCACAGTGGGTTTTTTGGAGTATGGATCCCAAACTACTTGATAATCATAGAATAGTGTTTCTAGTGATAATATTTGGCTGTGGTAATCATATTACGGGTTGTCGGGAGGTGTAAAGTGGAGACTTCGTTACCCAACTTCAGAGGTCTCCACAAGTCCTACGGTAATCGACGAAGGCTCAACAAACATCCCAAGAGAAAGCTGAAGGTATGTGCCATATGCATATGTAATTTTAGTATTCTAGGCAGTATGGCACTCGTCCTTCACATGCACTGCTCTCCTTACAGAAATCAATTCCTGATTTGTGCTTAGCCAGCATGAGGAAAGACTAATTCACATAATCACTTTCCTTCTAAGAAGAAGGTCCAGTCATGCCGAGGGACCTTGTAATGCCCATTATTTATACAGAGTGCAGCTGCAGAACCTTGTTGTCTGGATTTTTAATTACAAGTAGTAATGTCTACAGAAGAAAAGTTATAAAAAAATATAAGGTTATTCATTTTTACAAACTTTTATTTTATTTCTGTGATTATCATACAAGTTGCTTGTGAAAAATATACAGTGTATTTTTCTGAAGTGCAGGCAGTCTTGAATTCCAACTTATAAAGTTAAACAAAATTTTGCTGAACAAGATATTATATTGCCCTTTGCTCTGATATTGAAAATATGAGCATGTTGGTGCTGTGGATCAAATTTGGTGAGCAGATGCTGCCCACTTCACTTAGCCACAAGCCTCAGTCTTTTAGAGAGGGATTTTTTTTTTTTTTTTTTTCCCCCAGCAGATATCACAAGTTTCTAACCCCACTCATTTATATTAGATGCACTGAGTATAAATCGCTGAGTGTGTTTTTAATAATAATGAAGCTAATTGATGTAAGAAGATTTTTACTTTTTTTTTTTTTTTTTTTTTTTTAAATAAATAACAGAACGGAGGAAGGAAAAACAAATGGGTAAAAAAAAAATAATCCATACACCAGATTATTGGTGTCCTCTGTTCATAAAATATCTGTAACAGTTAGACTTGAACAGTTGTGGGTTGAAATTTGGAGGAAAACAACTCTGGGGAAGCGAGTTCCAGAGAGATGCAGTTCGGGGAATGAAAGAATTCTGATAGGCAGAAGTTCTGCAATATGGTTGAGTGACATTCCAGTCATGAGCGCTACCAGATGCCCGTGTAGCACGAGGGAAGGCATGGAGAGGTGGCACCATGGACCCAACTTCGTCTGAGCATTTGCCAAAAAAATATCTGTAAAATAATGCAAGGGAGGCAACATTCCTTCTTACTTCACGGGGAGGTAGTTTATATGTAATGGCAGGGTTGTTAATGATTCTAACAGCTTTATTCTGAATTTTGTCAAGTTGTCTTAATGCAACCTCTCCACAACCATTCCACAAGGGTGAGCAATATTCAAGCTGAGAGCACACATGACTCTTATAAATTATAGCTAACTGCTCATCGGCGAAGAAGTTACGGACTCTGTACAATAATCCAAGTTTCTTTGAGGCGGTTTTAGCAAGTGATCTGACATGAGAGGTCCAGCTGAGGGCACTGTTAAGTGAGACACCAAGAATTTCAATACTTTTGGAGATGGGAATATTAGTAGCACTGAAGGTAATGTACGAATCTGGCAATATCTGTCTATTAGTAATCTGTATATATTTAGTTTTACTAGCATTAAAAGAGACAAGGTTGTTTTGTCCCCATTCACTGATTGTAGATAGATCTTGATTTATGGAGATGGCTGTACTGAGTTGAGAGGTAGAGATATTAGACTTTGTAAATGGATGTCTGAGTGTGAATGAACTATGTAGTGTTGAGTCATCTGCATATGAGTGAATGGGATTGTGAGTGACAGATAAGAGATCATTAATATGAACCAGAAATAGGGTTGTCGTCAGAACTGATCCCTGCGGCACGCCGGCGTTAATTGAGTGGAAATTCGAATATACATCATCTACTTTTACTCTTATTTTCCTGTCACTAAGATAAGAAGAAATCAAAGGAACAAAAGACGTTAGTCCATAGCAAGGGAGTTTGGACAGCAGGGAACGGTGCCATACTCTGTTGAAAGCTTTAGAGATATCAAGAGCTACTGCATGAGTTTCTTCAAAAAGATCAATTGACTGATGGATGGTATGAGTTAAGAGATTGAGTATGTCAATGGTGGATCTTTCGTGGCGAAAACCGTATTGTCTATCACTAATTAAGTTGTTGGATTCAAGATGTTTAACAATATGCTTATTAATTAAAGTTTCAAATACCTTACCAAGAGAAGATGTGACAGCTATTGGTCTGTAATTGGAGGGGTCAGACGAACTTCCTTTCTTCAGAACTGGGTGGATATTGGCTTCTTTCCATGAATTTGGGAATAAAAAAGAAGTACGTATGCATAGTCTGAATAATTTGGCTAGGACAGAGGCAAGTTCAAGGGAACACTTTTTCAAAACAATTGGCAGAATTCCATCTGGGCCTGGAGCTTTGTTGGTAGGTAAATTGTCTAGGATGGATTTTACGTATCTTGTCTGTATTTTAAGTGGGGCAATTTCGGGAGAATCAAGTTCTAGTACTGGGACATTCTGGCTGGTATCATCTATGGTAAAGTTTCTGGCAAAGGTACTAGCAAAGATATCTGCTTTCCCACGTGGGTCATTTGTAATATTGCCATCTGAAGATTTTAGTGGGGGAATGGAAGATGACTTGTTAAAGTTATTATTGAAAGAATTAAGAGTTGACCAGAATATTCTATTGTCAGTAGGGTTGTTAAGTAGTTTTGATGCTTGCTTTTGAAGAAAGTTTGATTTAGATAGATTTAATACAGCTTTTGTATGATTTCTAGCAATTTTAAATTGGGAGAGTGATTCAGATGTTTTTGATTTTAAGTAAGAGTTATATGCTAATGACTTTTGGGCTGTTGCTCTGGCACAATTGCCATCAAACCATTTTGGAGAGTTTGATCTTTTAGTGAATTGTTGACTTGGTATGAATAAATCCATACCAGCTAGTATTAAGTCGCAAATGTGGGACTGGGTAGAATTGGGATCACTAGAGAAGAAAGACTGCCATGGAACATCAGCAAGATAAAATCTAAATCCATCCCAGTCTGCCCTGTCAAAGTGCCATCGGGTCACCCTGACAGGTTCAGAATGGGGAGGTGTAGGAGGGTTAACTAATGAGGCTTTGATGAGATTGTGGTCAGAGGATCCAAGTGGTGACAGTACCTCTATCCTGTATTGATCTGGATTATTTGTCAAGAATAAATCCAAGAGATGGGCATTATGGTCAGGATTATCAGGTATTCTGGTTGGTTGCTTTACCAACTGGGTGAGATTAAACGATTCCGCAAACAGCTCGCATTCTAGACCAGCGTCGTCAGTCCGGGCAGAATGCAATAACCATTCAACATTGTGTATGTTAAAATCACCCAAAATGGTAATTTCATTGCCAAGGGCAAGGTCAAGGTTACTCAACTGAGTGGATATGGAATCAAATACACTGGGTTCCGAAGAAGCATTGGGGGAACGATAAACTACACAGATATATTTGGTAATGGTTTGGCAATTTAATTTATATAATGAGTAATCAAAACTGGATGAAGTGAAGTTTAAAATAGTATCAACTGCATATTGGGATCTGATATAACAACAGGTGCCGCCCTTGTTTCGAAAGTTTGTAAGGAGATGGTAACTGGGAAAACAAAATGGAGATATATTGGTAGAGTGTGAGATTTGTGGTTCTGTGAGGAAAAGGGCCAAAGGGGATATGGACTGAAGGAAAAAATGAACCGAGTTTAAATCTGTGGTAAGGACGCGGATGTTGGTAAAGAATAAGGCCGCACCGTCACCTCTTCGCCAACGAGCATTCCCGGAAATAGCAACAGTCGCTGCCGGCACAGTCCCTTGATGGCGACCGGGAGGACCCTGTGCCTCCAGCCCTACCCTGCCGGTGGTGGCAATCCGAGGTACCACCTCATTTGATAATAAGATTGCAGCGGCCATTACTAAAGATGTGAATAGAAGGTGTGATATGTTATGCGCATGTAGTGTGGTGTAGACAGTTGAAGGTAGAGGTATTATGAGAGCATGCTGGCCTACTCTCGGTGTAAATGAAGGCTTAAAGTAAGAGTCCTACGCCTCTCATCGGACAATGCAGGATTGGATGATGGATGGATGAAAGGTGTGTAAGAAATGGTTGGCATGCCTTATATACAGCACATGTTGGTAGTCCATCAATGATGTTCACATCAGGTCCTCACAACTCATCCTCTGTGGGGGAATGGAATGAGACAAATTATGACAGTCTGGGTCTGGTTAGTACTTGGATGGGTGACCGCCTGGGAACACCAGGCATCCCTACGTGTCAAGTGGGGTTGGTGGAGGATTAGTGCCCCTCCCTGTAAAACAATTAACTCTAAGCCCTTGGCCACCCCGTTTGGGATACATGGCGTCTGGCAATGAATGAATAACTGATTTTTAGCAAATATTTTTTGAGAGTCTCTCGGAGCCCGAATATGCCCGCGGGGCATGCAAAACATTGGGAAACATGCCCGCAGTGTAAGGGTTAAGAGCCGTCAGTCGGGGGATGACGAGCGCTCGGATCGGAGAAATATAACCTAACAGTAGAAGATCCGCTGGTGTCTGAGAATAAGGTAACAGAAAATCAACTCCCCATTCGTCAGGTAGGACCTATAACATCTTCAGGCTTAGTCATTCTCGGATGGAGCGAAGGGGTACAAAGCTCTTTCTTTATGGACAGCGGATCTATGGTAAATCTAATCTCAGATACCTCTTTAAACAACAATAGGAAAATAACTAAAAGAGTTGGGATCCTCGAGCCACCTGACATTCGCCTATGCGGTGTGGATGGCTCAGAATTTCAGGTCAAAGGAAAGATCACACTAGAAGTACAATTTGATAAAGCCTTAAGACCTTTTGACGTAGAGTTTCACGTCACTAATGATCTTAGGTATCCAGCGGACACTCTCACTGGCTTTTCGACAATGGCCCAAGAAGCCATTGCTCTCCTCCCTGCTTCTTGTTGTGTACATGTCAATGGTTTCCCAATATCTAGTATGGAATATCCACGTCCGGTACTTTCCCAAACCGACTCAGTTATTAAGTCTCACATGATTCCAACAGTAGTCAAGAGTAATCAAATACACACGCCATTACCTGAACAGCCAGGTACACTACCATCTACTACTACATCCTCTGAACATTCAATTATAGATCGTATCAACCCCTCTGACAGTGGCACACTCGCCGACTCAGACACGTCTCATTTAACTACCTCAGATAGTGCGATTGATGTTTTACAACACGCAGAGATAAGACGTGCAGTAACAAATCAGTGCACAATTTTGTTACCGCACAAGTTTACCAAAGTCTCTGTTCGTGTTGTGGGTGCGAAAGCAGGAGTGGATGTACTAACCTTACCTGAGATGTGTTGTATGAATGGCTTAGCTTATGAGTCAGCGTTGTGTATGGTGCTGGAGGATGGTTTATGCTACTTGTACATTGCAAACACAACAAACGCCGCTTACACCTTACGAACGGGAACTCAGATTGGCGATTTCTTGGTATACCCAGCAGCTGTACGTGTGTGCCAGGATTTCCCATACCCTGTTGCTGATGTGTGCTCAGTTGCTCAGTCCACCAGTATTCCATCTAATCTTGAATCTCATGTGAAACAAAGTGATTTCCCGGAACACCGACATCAATTAATTAATCTCTTGCGAGACTATCGCAAAGTAGTAGCCCTACCCGGTGAGAATATGGGAAAGACATATTTGGTAAAGTATCATATTACATTACAGCCAGGTGCTCAGCCAGTATATATACCTGTCTACCGTTTACCACATAGCCAACATCAACAAGCCGATCGTCTTATTCAGGACATGTTGGATAATGAGGTCATTGAACACTCTGATTGCCCGTAGAACAGCCCACTATTTCTGGTTCCAAAGAAAGGTGGTGAGTTACGACCAGTCGTAGATTACAGACGCGTGAATGCACTGACTGTCCCGGACAGATTTCCAATTCCTGTACTCACTAATTTGCTGGAATCCTTAGGCAAAAACAATTGTGTTTTTTCCTCCCTAGATCTTTGGTTACTGGCAAGTCGAGATGGAAGAATCATCTCGTCCTATCACTGCCTTCAGTACTCCATCCGGTCATTACCAACTCCGTAGACTTCCATTCGGTTTGAGAAATGCACCCTCAGCGTTCATGCGACTAATTCATACAGTTTTTGCCAGCATGATAGGTCACTCAGTTTTTGCTTATCTAGATGATGTCATAATCGCTAGTCACTCAGTGAAGGAACACTTAGAAAAGTTAGCCGTAAGTGTTCACTAGACTCAAACAAGCTGGACTTAAGATCAGACTATCAAAGCGTGACTTTTTACGTAAGAAACTCCAATTCCTAGGACATGTTGTTGACGCTCACGGAATTCACACATCAGATGAACAGGTTAGAGCCGTGACGAATTTCCCAACTGTACGCAGTTTCCTCGGTCTCTGTGGGTATTATAGAAGGTTCATAAAAGTGTACGCCAAGATAGCTGCGCCGTTAACAAAATTGTTAAAGAAGGATGCGCCTTTTGTGTGGGCTGATGAACAGGCAACCGCATTCACAACACTGAAAACTGCTCAAGCACAATCATCAGTTTTGGCATTCCCTGAATATTCTAAACCATTTCTTCTCTGTACTGATGCTTCCGGAGTAGGCCTAGGTGCAGTTCTCATGCAATATGACTCCGAAGGAAAGAAACATGTCATTGCCTATGCTAGCCGTGTGCTAAACTCAGCGGAAAAGAATTACAGGGTAACTCACTGGGAAGCCCTTGTTGTGGTCTGGTCCCTAAAACATTTCCGCGACATCATCTGCGGATATCCTGTTCACATCCAAACTGACCATCTTCCCTTATGTGACTTGTTTCGGGGACGTAACCTTACCGGTCGACTTGCACGCTGGGCAGTCACTGTGACTGACTATAATCCAACATTTGAATACGTTCCTGGAAAATCCAATGTCGTAGCCGATACCCTCTCGCGGCATGTTGCCACAGTCTCAACTGGTTGCAACATAAACTTAGCGTTCAATTATGACACACTACGTAAGTTCCAGCATGAGGGCCCCGTATGGTCACAGGTCATATATTTCCTAGAGTAAGGCGATGATTCTTCTCTGCCAAAGTTACCAGTCCCTGTATCTGATTTCTTCCTCAACAATGAATTGCTCTATAAAAACTCAGTACTGACAGGTAACAACGTACCTCATCGCGAAGTTAAGCGACTAGTCATTCCAACAGACTTAATTCCTGCTGCCCTCCATTTAATCCACGACACCCCTAATGCATCACACCCTGGCAAAGACAGAAGCTTAAGGCAAGCACATCTGTCATATTATTGGCCCACTATGCGAAAGGATATAGAAGCGCACTGCGATGCATATTTATCATGTGCCCGTCACAAGTGGACAACCAGTCAACCTGCTCCTATATTGCAGTACCCAGTACCATCAAAACCTTGGCAAACTGTCTCTCTCAATCTTCTGAAGCTGCCTCGTGCAGAATCTGGTTTTGTTTATCTGTTAGTGGCAGTCAATCATTTCTCCAGATTTGTCATCTTAGTTCCATTGCGTGAAAAGTCTGCTAACGCAGTAGCACATGCCTTTATTAATTCAGTTATTTGCCCTTTCACAACACCAGAAGTAAATTTAACTGATAACGGGTCAGAGTTCAATAATTCAGTTCTGGAAGAAGTTTGTCTTCGATACGGAATTAAGAAATGTAATATAGTGGCCCATCATCCAGCCTCGAATGGCCTAGTAGAGTGCCAGAATAGAAAGATATTGGAGAGTCTGCATCACATAGTAGGAGATCAGACTTCCACCTGGGATGAGTGGATTCCACAGGTAGCTGCTTCAATTAATTCATCCATCAATAAGTCAATTGGAGAAACACCATTCTTCATCATATATGGCTTTGACAAAAGATTACCGTATTCACTGTCGCAATCCAAACCCGATCCAATCTACGACTACGATAACTATGTGCGAGTAAACCTATCCAACTTCCAGAAAATTCATAAATATGTTCAGGATAATCTGGCCCTTACAAATGAGGAGATGGTACGTAACCAACTTGCCACTGCCACAGATGTTACCATCCAAGTAGGTGACTTAGTTTTTGCCCTAGATCACGACAAAGAATCAAAACTAAACAGTAAATTCTTGGGTCCCTTCCGTGTCATATCTTGTAAAGGTAATAAATTCGAATTAAGAGATCCGCACAAGGCAGAGACGACATGGGTGCATGTAGATCATCTCAAACGTGCATCAAAACGCATAGTCTTGGAGGAACCACTAAGAGAGACCACATCCCCACAACAAATTCCTACTCAGCCTTCTTCCTCTTCTCTAAACCTTCCTTCTGACATTACTATTCAGCCTTCCCCTACTGTTAATGACTACTGTGCCAAGTTGCGTTCTGCCACTAAGTCTCTTGCATAACGTTATCATCTCATACTGTTGTTAACATCTGTCTCAACATCACCTCTAAGATCACCTCATTTTATAGGAAAGATGCTGTGGGTCTACATGCTGACAGTGCTGACTCTGGTTGGGTCTGGATCGGGTGAGGACGATGGTGCCGTACGGCCCGGGGCCTTGGTTGGCGCAGGAGGCGAGGTAATGGTCGTCAGAGACATAGTCTCTTTGCGATATGACCTAGAGCCTCTGGCCGCCATGGCCATCCCCTGCCTGACCTTGCATGTCAACTAGACGACCTGCAGGGACTCTTGTCAAAAATTAGAAATCGACATCCCAATGACACATTTCTGTACCCACTCTACCTACCCATCTGCTGGAAATTAGATTATATTCGTTATCAGTTCAACCATCTTCAAGATTCCTTTCCTCACCAAATGCCTGTGGGTCGCTCACAAGTGAAACGTGGACTTTTTGACCTTGGAGGAGAAATCCTCAGTGAATTATTTGGTGTAGCGACTAACCGTGAACTTTCTGGTTATAAAAGGGACTTAATCCAATTATCCAATGCCATCGAGTCTCAAAACAGTGTTACGTATTGAACATTTTATGATGCAACAGATGAGTCACCATCTACATGATGTTACTAATAGTGTAAATAATTTTACGATTGTTCTTAAGCGTGAAGTATCACAGACTAATATTATTTCAGAGTTGATGTATGTTAAATTACATGTTGATAATTTGCAGGTTTCTCTGGACTCTCTTGTCTCCCAAGTTACTAGTGTAATTCGTATTTTAGTCAATGCTGTTGATAGTCGTGTGACCCTAGATTTAGTATCTCTCTCTGACCTTCGTTCTACCTTGGAATGGGGTCACTCAACATTTGGCTTGTCTCCTATGATTCCGTTTTCCTCTTTAGAACACTACTACCCAATACTAGAAGCCACATTCCTTACTAAAGATATAATTGTTCATATTCCTCTTCGTACCTCCATCATACTCGATCTTTCTCACATCATTCCTTTTCCCTTCTGGTACAATAACTCCCTGGTACAAGCCTCTGTCTCTTCAGAGTACTTTCTTCTCTCCCATGATCATCTCTATATTGCCTTCCTCTCCTCAAGTGACCTCGGTAGATGTGCCCTTCTCACACCCAACTCTCAAGTTTGTGCTGCGTACCTCCTAACAATTTTTCCTGGCAGCGTTGCTCCTTCCGAATCTGCCTTAGTCTGTAACTTCTCAGTACAACCTGTCTGTACCTTTGTTCCGGTTCCCAAAAGCCAGGTACACCATGCTCGTCTAAATCACATCCACTACTTCTTCTTTAGTGCCTCAACTCCAGTCAGTCTTATTTGTTCAGGGACCCCTGTCTGTTCACTATCTGCAATTGGTTTATATTAGGCCCCTGATTACTGTACCTGTACAGTAGTGTCTGAGTCTATAATAGCCCATGCCACACATTATCACTTCGCACTCCGCTCCCACAAGTATGACATCTTCAAACCTATTAATACTACCTGTCATCTACCAACAGACAATCTTTCTAACACATCAGAGAACCTACATATGTTGAACTATCTAAACAATTCTAATTTCATTATGAACCAGTTCTCTTCAGCTTTTAACCGCTACTGGTCACATCCAGTCTTTGTATTTCCTCCGGTTGTCTTATGTTTTCTAGGTTTTACTGCAATTGTTTGTATCCTGTATTGTTGTCTCAAACGAATGGACAAAAGGTTGCATGAGATCCGTGTAGCAACAAGGTTAGTGCGATAACCAAAAGACCTGGAAAATGGTAGTTCTGAGTAAAACTCATTTTGTGATTATATATATATTTGTAAATTGACCAAACCTATATGTTTATGCTATTTTTCCAACATGGCCATGTCTATCTATCTATCTATTGCCAGACGCCTCAATCCCGTTTGGGGTGGCCACAAACAAATCGCCTCCAAGTCGCCCTGTCCCCCGCCATTTCACTGCCCTGCTCCCAACTCACACCCCCCTCTCATATACCTCTCCACCCCATCCCTCCATCTCATCCTCGGCCTCCCCCTCCCTCTTCCCCCCTCCACCTCACTCACATACACTCTCTTCGTCAGTCTTTCACCCTCCATCCTCTCCACATGGCCAAACCACCTCAGTGTGTTCCTCATAATGCTTCCTATCACATCCACATCCACACCACAATGCTCCTTTATATCCTCATTCGTCAGCCTATCTCTCCACGTGACTCCACAGGCTCCTCTTAAATAACTCATTTCCACTGCTCTCACTCTTGACTTGTGTCCTTCCAACAATGTCCAAGCTTCACTTCCGTACGTTAGAGTTGGTATCACAATACTGTCATGCAGTAACTTTTTCACTTCCATGCTCACTTCCCTGTTCCTTATCACTGCTTTCAAGGAACCAGCAACCTTTCTTCCCTGCTGTACCCTTTCAAGCACTTCACCCTCCAAACCTCCATCCTTACTCATCACACTACCCAAATACTTAAACGTACTCACATTTTCCAATTCCTCACCATCTAAACTCGCTGTACATTCACTAACTTCACCTCTTTCAAAGACCATCACTTTACTCTTCCCTACATTCACCTTTAGGTTCCGTTTCTTACACACTCTCTCAAACTCATCCACCAAGCCTTGCAGCTCCCCTTCGTCTTCACTCAACAACACAGTATCATCTGCAAACAACAGTACAGGGAGTTTCCAAACACTATCCTCTCTCACCACGGCCACTCCAACATCCACTACCCTACCTTGTACCTCTTTTATTACCCCATCCATGTACAGATTGAACAACCATGGAGACATGACACATCCCTGTTTCAAACCAACTTTCAAAGAGAAAAATTTACTTAGTTCACCATCCACATGCACTGCAAGCTTCGCACCATCGTACATACTCTTCACAGCATTCAACAACTTCCCATCTACTCCATATATTCTTAACACTTTCCACAATCCTTGTCTATCCACCCTGTCATACGCTTTCTCCAAATCCATGAAAGCCGCATACAACTTCTTTCCCTTCTCTAGAAACTTTTCCACTAAAGATCTAAGAATGAATATCTGATCTACACAACCTCTTCCCTTCCTAAAGCCTCCCTGTTCTTCTCCAACTAATTTCTCTGTTCTTTCTCTAACTCTATCTATAAGTATCCTACCATACACTTTTCCTATTATACTAAGAAGACAAATGCCCCTATGATTACCACACACTTCTTTTTCCCCTTTTCCTTTGTACAAGGGAATAATTATACCTGATTTCCAATCCTCCGGGACTCTACCTTCCTCCCAGGCCAATCTGCTCATCTTCCACATCCATTCTACTACTATCTCTCCCCCATGCTTCAGCATTTCACCACACACTCCATCAATTCCTGGGGCTTTCCCAGATTTAACTTTCTTCATTGCTTCCACAACTTCTATCCTACTGATTTCTTCCTGTCTTCTCACCTCCCTCCTTCTCCCAGCCATTCCCCAGCCACTTATACTTGCATTACTTCCATCCTCTACATTCAACAATTCCTTAAAGTGTTCTCTCCATCTGCTCACTTTTTCTCCCTTCTCCACTAGTAATCTACCATTTTTATCTTTCACTCCCCTGCTAACTTCACTTCCACCCTGTCTTACTCTTTTCACTTCTCTCCAGAACATTTTCTTACAGTCCCTCCACTTTACACTCAAATTCCTTCCAAATTCCTCATCCACTCTCTTCTTACTCTCTCTTACTAATCTTTTCACCTCTCTCTTCCTTTCCACATATAACTCTCTCTTCCGCCTCTCAACTTCTTCCACGCCCCTATTTCTCACCCATTCATTGTATGCTTTCTTCTTTTGTGCCACAGCCTGTTTCACCTCTTCAGTCCACCACGCTGTTCCTTGCACCCCCTCCGCCTTCTCTTCCTTCCACACACCACATCACATGCTGCACATATTTCTTCTGTAAATATCTTACACACACCTTCCACGCCTCCCATCTGCTCCAATTCATATTTGCCCAATCGTTCCTCCACTTCTCTCTTATACTCTGCCTTTTTCTCATCCTCTTGTAACCTTTCCACTCTCCTTGCAACTACTCCTTCCTCTCGTCTTTCCCTTCTTCTATCCCTCCATCTCACTTGCATCCTAATTCTGGCCACCACCAAGTAGTGGTCAGAAAGTCCACTGCCCCAACTGTACTGTAAATATATTAATCCTTTCTTACATCCAGCTTTGTGAATTATGTAGCAATATCTCATTTATTATTGTACTCCCATGTAATCCCGGTTCACTGTATACTCAGACCACTTGTATTCTTGCCATATTATGACCTGATGCCCCACCACTGTGTCAGGAGAGACACTTTTTGATGAGGGGGAAAATTGTTTGTAACCTTTTTGTAGATATTATATAGTATGTAAATATAGTATGTAAGTAGTTGTAAGTAGGATCCAAGTAGGGCGTCAACGCCCGCTCAGTGTTATGTCTATGAGGTATGAGTCACGACTTCCGTAGACGCACCGCCTCTCTCTCTCTCTCTCTAGCCGGTGGTAACCGGCGATCAGTAGCTGTCCAAACGGGTCTGGGGTTGGACGTGCAATTGTCCACCATCGCTGTATATTGATTCAAGATGGTGTTTAATATATTGTCAGAAAACTACTACAAGACTTTGCCTTTACCTGCAAGTGACGTAAAGGGGGCCATTGACAGCTTTTACACATACCAACTGACATAACTCTGGTGTGTCTTGTAAGGTGGACTTGAGAATGAACTTGTAGTCTCTGAACTGAAAGAAAATGGTATAAATGTACTTCATACTCAATTTTGCAGAAATGGCCTCTCATATACTGGTATGTGGAAAAGGACAAAGCAAGCTGGGCTTTTATATTTCAGTTTTGGACCAAGCAAGTTGGGCTTTTATATTTCAGTTTTGGGCCAAGCAAGTTGGGCTTTTATATTTCAGTTTTGGGCCAAGCAAGTTGGGCTTTTATATTTCAGTTTTCAATATTCACTTTTTACATTCATTATGTTTATACCTACCAACAGCTGGCTCTGAAATCATTTTCCAGTCAGATTATTCAGAACATTAAGCCTGATTAGAATTATAATGAAGTTAACTAAGATAACTGAAAATGTGATACAGCTTCATGGCAGTACCTTCTTTTCAATATGGGAGGCAGCAGCTGACATAAGTCAACTTACTAAAAATGTATATTTAGGGTACTTGAAAATCCAGTAAGAACAGACCTGAAACAGTCCTGGCAATTGTTGTGCTACATGATAGATCTCTAACCCTAGAAAATACAGGTGGTGTGTTTGAGTATAAAACTCACAGAATTGGGCCACCATCTTGGACTTCAAGACGGCCGACACCAGATGAACACGAAAATGATTCCAATGAAAACGTAGGGTTTGCCTTTGAAATTTTCTGTCTAACTTTTACAGCCTTGCATTATAACGAAAGACTAATTTCAGCCGGCAGCCATACTGGACTTGAGATGGACGACCCCTGAGAGGTCCAACAATGATCCCACTGGATTGCCAGACCCTGAAAACATAGGGGTAGCCATTGGAATTTTGGTTCTATTTACCATATTATTGGAGTTATTGAAGATAATACGGGTTGCTAGGTAACCATTTTGAAATCCAAGATGGCAGCCACCAGGAGGGCCAAATTTGGGGATCCATCTCGAAAAATGATCGTATGGGTCCACTCTACACCTGTGCAAAATTTGGTGCTTTCCTGGCAAAGTGAACGATTGACCTGATAATTTGGCCTTAGCCGCTGGACTATACAGGGAGGGGCAATAACCGTCCACCAACCTACTTGTTGACAGGTAGGGAACGGGTGGGTTGGTTATACAAGGTCTGTTCAGGAAGTACCCGACTGTAGGCTCTTAAAAATAAACAGCTAACCCGTTTAGCTAGGACACTATCTCCCTCAAGTAGGCCCCTTCTAACTTGACACATATAGTCCAGCATTCTTTCCACTGTCTGAAACATTTTTATGAGTGGGTTTTCAGTATCTTCTGCAGGTGTATATAACAGACATGTATATGTACAAAGGAAAAAGGGAAATAGATGTGTGTGGTAATCACAGGGGCAATTGTTTTCTGAGTGTAATAGGAAAAATATATGGTAGGATACTTATTGAGAGAGATAGGGAAATAACAGAGGAATTATACTCGATTTTTTTCAGCTCATGATCCACTTTCGTGAATGTGGCACCTGTGCACTCCTGCTGCATGATTGGTTGGTTTAAGTTTCATACATGAAGTATCATATTTACAAAACACAGTTGTACCTAATATTCCAATTCTCATAAATGGTGTTTTGCATTGTCACTGTACTATAAAAACAGACATGAAACGAGTATGTATCTGTGTTTCACCCAAAAGGACATGAATTTGAGGAAGCTGAATTTAAATTGAAATATTTATTGTTGTAAAAGGAACAGAGTTGTTGCATCTCTAATAAATAAATATATATACTTATGGATATCTATCTATCTATCTATTGCCAGACGCCTCAATCCCATTTGGGGTGGCCACAAACAAATCACCTCCAAGTCGCCCTGTCCCCGGCCATTTCACTGCCCTCATCCCAACTCACACCCCCCTTTCTCATATACCTCTCCACCCCATCCCTCCATCTCATCCTCGGCCTCCTCCTCCCTCTTCCCCCCTCCACCTCACTCACATACACTCTCTTCATCAGTCTTTCACTCTCCATCCTCTCCACACGCCCAAACCACCTCAGTGTGTTCCTCATAACGCTTCCTATCACATCCACATCCACACCACAATGCTCCTTTATATCCTCATTCGTCAGCCTCTCTCTCCATGTGACTCCACAGGCTCCTCTTAAATAACTCATTTCCACTGCTCTCACTCTTGACTTGTGTCCTTCCAACAACGTCCAAGCTTCACTTCCATACGTTAGAGTTGGTATCACAATACTGTCATGTTGTAACTTTTGCACTTCCATGCTCACTTCCCAGTTTCTTATCACTGCTTTCAAAGAACCAGCAACCTTTCTTCCCTGCTGTACCCTTTCAAGCACTTCACCCTCCAAACCACCATCCTTACTCATCACACTACCCAAGTACTGTACTTAAACGTACTCACATTTTCCAATTACTCACCATCCAACCTCGCTGTACATTCACTGACTTCACCTCTCACAAAGACCATCACTTTACTCTTCCCTACATTCACCTTTAGATTCCCTTTCTTACACACTCTCCCAAACTCATCCACCAAGCCTTGCAGCTCCCCTTCGTCTTCACTCAACAACACAGTATCATCTGCAAACAACAGTACAGGGAGTTTCCAAACACTATCCTCTCTCACCAGGGCCACTCCAACATCCACTACCCTACCTTGTACCTCTTTTATTACCCCATCCATGTACAGACTGAACAACCATGGAGACATGACACATCCCTGTTTCAAACCAACTTTCAAAGAGAAAAATTCACTTAGTTCACCATCCACACGCACTGCAGCCTTCGCACCATCGTACATACTCTTCACAGCATTCAACAACTTCCCATCTACTCCATATATTCTTAACACTTTCCACAATCCTTGTCTATCCACCCTGTCATATGCTTTCTCCAAATCCATGAAAGCCGCATACAACTTCTTTCCCTTCTCTAGAAACTTTTCCACTAAAGATCTAAGAATGATTATCTGATCTACACAACCTCTTCCCTTCCTAAAGCCTCCCTGTTCTTCTCCAATTAATTTCTCTGTTCTTTCTCTAACTCTGTCAATAAGTATCCTACCATACACTTTTCCTATTATACTAAGAAGACAAATGCCCCTATGATTACCACACACTTCTTTTTCCCCTTTTTCTTTGTACAAGGAAATAATTATACCTGACTTCCAATCCTCCGGGACTCTACCTTCCTCCCAGGCCAATCTGCACATCTTCCACATCCATTCTATTACTATCTCTCCCCCATGCTTCAGCATTTCACCACACACTCCATCAATTCCTGGGGCTTTCCCCGATTTAACTTTCTTCACTGCTTCCACAACTTCTATCCTACTGATTTCTTCCTGTCTTCTCACCTCCCTCCTTCTCCCAGCCATTCCCCAGCCACTTATACTCGCATTACTTCCATCCTCTATGTTCAACAATTCCTTAAAGTGTTCTCTCCATCTGCTCACTTTTTCTCCCTTCTCCACTAGTAATCTACCATTTTTATCTTTCACTCCCCTGCTAACTTCACTTCCACCCTGTCTTACTCTTTTCACCTCTTTCCAGAACATTTTCTTACAGTCCCTCCACTTTACACTCAAATTCCTTCCAAATTCCTCATCCACTCTCTTCTTACTCTCTCTTACTAATCTTTTCACCTCTCTCTTTCTTTCTACATATAACTCTATCTTCCGCCTCTCAACTTCTTCCACGCCCCTATTTCTCGTCCATTCATATATACTTACGGATAATATGGGCAAAGGTATCGAAGCAATGGAGTAAGTGTGATCCATAATAAAGTCTGACTTCTTGCTAGACAAAACAAATTGTTTTTGTCACTGTACTATACAAACAGACATGAAACGAGTATGTATCGTTGCTTCACCCAAACGGACAATGAATTTGAGGAAGTTGAATTTGAAATGAAATATTTAGTGTTATAAAGGGTACAGAGTTGTTGCATCTCTAATAAATAAATAAATATATATACTTACGGATAATATGGGCGAAGTTATTGACGCAATGGAGTAGGTGTGAGCCATAATAAAGTCATTTTTTTTTAATATAGGGAGTTGCAACAACTCTGTACCATTTACAACAATAAAAATTTAAATTCAAATTCAACTTCCTCAAATTCATTGTCCGTTTGGGTGAAGCACACATACTCATTTCATGTCTGTTTGTATAGTACAATGACAATGCAAAACAGCATTTATGAGAATTGGAATATAAGGTACAAATGTTTTTTGTAAAAATGATACATCAGGTATGAAACTGAAATGAACCAACGTGGAAGGAATGCGCAGGTGCCACATTCACGAAAGTGGATCATCAGCTGGAAAAAAATCGAGTATAGGTGGAGAAGAACAGGGAGGTTCTAGGAAGGGACGAGGGTGTGTAGACCAGATATTCATCCTTAGGTCTCTCATGGAAAAGTTCCTAGAGCAGAGAATGTTGCATGCCTTCATGGATTTGGAGAAAGCATATGACAGAGTGGACAAACAAGGAATATGGAAAATATTAAGAATATATGGAGTACATGGGAAGTTGCTGAATGTCGTGAAGAGTATGTATGAGGATGCTAAGGCTGCAGTGCATGTGGATAGCGAAATGAGTGAATTTTTCTGTATGAATGTTGGATTGAAACTGGGATGTGTCATGTCTCCATGGTTGTTCAATCTGTACATGGATATGGTTATAAAAGAGTTACAAGGCAGGGCAGTGGATGTTGGAGCAACCCTAATGAGAAAGAGAATCATTTGGAAACTTCCTGTATTGTTGTTTGCAGAAGTGAAGACGAAGGGGAACTGCAAGGCTTAGTGAATGAGTCTGGGAGAGTGTGTAAGAAACGGAATCTAAAGGTGAATGTTGGGAAGAGTAAAGTTTTGGTCTTCGAGAGAAATGAAGTCACTGAATGTACAGTGAGGCTGGGTGAAGAGGAAATGGAAAATGTGAGTGCATTTAGGTACCTGGGTAGTGTGATGAGTAAGCATGGAAATTTAGAGGGTGAAGTGCTTGAAAGGGTGCAGCAAGAAAAAAAGGGTGCTGGTATTCTGAAAGCAGTGATAAGAAACTAGGATGTGAGCATGGAAGTGAAAAAGTTACTTCATGACAGTATTGTGATACCAACTGTAATGTATGGAAGTGAAGCGTGGACCTTACTGGAGGGACGCAAGTCAAGAGTGAGAGCAGTGGAAATGAGTTATCTGAGAGAAGCAAGTGGAGCTACATGGAGAAAGAGACTGCCACATGTGGAAGTGAAGGCACATTGTGGTGTGGATGTGGATGTGACAGAAAACATTAGGAGAAATACACTGAGGTGGTTTGGCCATGTGGAGAGGTAGGCCATGGATGAGATTGAGGGATGGAGTGCAGAGGTATATGAGAGAAGGGGGCACGAGCTGGGAGCAAGGGAGCAAAATGGCGGAGGACAGAGCAACATGGAGGCGATTAGTTTGTGGCCACCCCTTGCAGGACTGAGGTGTCTGGCAATAGATAGACAGATATCCAAAGCACAGTTAGTTTTAATTAGACCATAATTAGTATAAGAAGTATGTTTGATTTATGGGAATGGGTTTTGAGATTCAAGTCTGGAATGGACTTTGAAGGCTTGGACTCAGACCTACCTGACAGGCCCCAGGTGCAGACTGCCAAGGGAGATCAGGCCAGAGGACTGATGGAGACAACCTGAAAAGAATGGATAAGTGATACCTAATTTAGTGATTTATGGTGCTACCTCATACTTAACTCAAAACCCTTTGTATTTTTTAATGTCTCCAAGTTAGAGCTAATAAGAAAAGAAAACCCACGTTGAGTTTTATTTCATATTACCCACTCAGCTTGTTTATGAACAGCACTTTACCCAGGTTGTTACTCTGGAGCAGAGCTTCTGAATTTAAAATGGGGGTTAACCTAGGCCGAGAGTTCCCCAGTCAAACACGTAGCATTTTTGGGAACTTAGTTTGAGAAGGGAACTAGGACAAGGTGTATGGTCAAACTGCACCCCAACACATCTTCACATTCCCTACTTTTCCACTCATATCGCCAATCACAAACACTGTCTCATACCTCCCAAACTTTTCCATTCACGCTTCCACATTTGCCTAAAACTCTTCTTTCACTCTGCTTGCACAATCTTGCTTTGGTGCACACACACACACACACACACACACACACACACACACACACATACACACACTTGAGAAAACATGAACCTGATGTCATGTGCTTTGTAGAGACCAAATTAAGATATTTGGGAGATGGTAATACAAACTGTGGAGAAAAGACAGAAAAGAAAAAAAGGGAGGAGGAGTGATGACAGCAGTGAAGAACAACATAAATGTAGATACTGTGGAAATGGGAGAAGGCAGGGCTGAAGTGATATATATGAAATTAGAGACTGGAGAGAATGTTAAGAGAGATATGGCGGTAGTGTATGTTCCCCCAAAGACGAGAGCATGGAAGGACGACGAATACCATAAGATGTTGTCAGATATGGCTAGCTATTTGCAAAAAATAATTGAGAAAAGCAATAATATAATTTTGGTGGGTGACTTTAACTGTAAAGAGGTGAACTGGGAGGAATGGTACTCGGTAGGCGGCAAAGATTCGTGGGGCACTATGTTATTAAATATAATAATGAATAATGTGATGATGCAATGGGTCAAAGAAGAGACACGGTTTCGAGGTGAGGACACACCAGCAACGTTAGATTTACTGTTCACCAAAGAACCCGATGTAATAGAATCATTGAAATATCTCTGTCCTTTAGGAAAAAGTGATCATGTGGTCATTGAGTTCCAGATGTTAATAGGGAACGTCGAGCCAAGAGACGAGCTTCGTAGACAGGGAAGATACAACTTTGGGAAAGCAAATTTTACAGGATTGAGAAACTTTTTTGAAAATGCGGATTGGAGAAAATTCAGAGAAACAAGAGAGATACAGAGGAAGTGGGATATCTTTCTAGACCTCTATAATTTGGGAGTGGAAAAATTTGTACCAAGAGTAAGAGGGAAAGGAAACAGGAAAAAGGAGTGGTTTAATAGAAGGTGTATGATGGCAAAAAAAGAGAGACACAGCGTGGAACAATTGGAGAAAGAGAGGTAACAACAGAACAAAGGAAGAATATAAAAGAACAAGAAATGAATACACAAGAATACGTAGAGAAGAAGAAAGGAATTTTGAAAAAGGTATAATAGACAAATGTAAGGATGAACCCAAACTGTTTTATAGATTTGTTAATGGCAAACTGAAACAAAAGGAAGGAATCACCAAACTGAAAGTAGAAGGAGAGGTCTTTAAGGATGCGGCAATGCAAGCAGAAATAATGAACAAACGTTTCCAGTCAGTTTTCACTAAAGAAAAGGAGCTTGTGGAAGGGGAGGGAGTGATTAGAAATGTTCCGGTGATAAAAGATATAAAAGTGGAGGTACAGGAAGTGTATAAATTACTGGAAACTCAAGATGTAAGGAAAGCCCCAGGACCTGATGGAATTTCTAATTGGGTACTGAAGGAATGCAGAGAACAACTGGCAGATAAAATTCACAGTTTAATCGTATGCTCACTGGAAGAGGGGAAAGTGCCACAAGAATGGAAGAGGGCAAATGTGGTACCAATTTACAAGGGAGGAAACAGGGAAGAACCCCTGAATTATAGACCAGTGTCTCTTACCAGCATGGTCGCAAAATTGTGTGAGAGAATCCTGAAAGACAGATGGATAAAATATCTGGAAGAGATGAATATTTTGGCTGAATGTCAGTTTGGATTCAGAAGTGGAAGGTCATGTGTTTCTAACTTGTTGAGCTTTTACTCAAGAGCGATTGACGTGGTACAGGAGAGAGATGGTTGGGTGGATTGTGTGTAATTTAGACTTAGAAAAGGCCTTTGACAAGGTACCTCATAAGAGACTAATGTAGAAACTAGAATATATAGGAGGACTGAAGGGGAAACTTCTGGAATGGATGAGAGACTTTTTGAGAGACAGACAAATGAGGACAGTAATAAAGGATAGGATGTCTGGATGGAGGGAAGTAACAAGTGGAGAAGTGGAGTCCCTCAAGGCTCGGTGTTGGTGCCAGTAATGTTCCTGATTTACGTAAATGATATGGTAGATGGAGTGAACAGTTATGCAAGTCTGTTTGCTGATGATGTAAAGATCTTGAAGAAGGTAGAGGTTGAGGAGGATTGTAAAATACTGCAGGAGGATTTGGATAGGATACACAACGTAATGTAAATATTGGAAATGGGTAAAAGTACCAGGAGGCCATCACTGAATTATTTGTTGGGTAATGAATCAATCACAAAAAGGAGAGAAGAGAAAGATTTGGGAGTGCTGGTCCAAGATAGTTTGTCACCAGAAAAGCACATTAACAAGATAGTTGGAGAGACTTATAAACTCTTGACTAACATAAGAGTAGCATTTCATTATATGGATGAGGAGATGATGAAAAAATTGATAGTGGCCATGATCCGCCACAGGTTAGAATATGCAGTGGTAGTGTGGTCCCCACACAAAAAGAAAGATATAAACAAGACTGAGAGAATACAAAGAACAGCAACCAAGATGGTTCCCAGTCTGACAGACCTGTCATACGGAGAGAGTCTGGAAAAACTGGATTTGCCCTCCTTAGAGGAAAGGAGAAAGAGGGAAGACATGATTGCAGTGTTCAGGACCATGGTGGGAGTAGATAAAATTGACAAAGAAGATCTGTTTGTATGGGATAAGAGAGCAACAAGAGGACACGGAATGAAATTGAAAAAGTCAAGCTGCTTGAAGGATATCAAGAAATATAGCTTTCCTTACAGAAGTATAGACTTATGGAATAGCCTGGACAAAGAGATTGTCCAGTCTAAAAACTTAAACGAGTTTAAAGCTAAATTCGACTTATTGAGAAACAGCGACGGAAACCCACGAGCACAGTACATTCCGTGTATATCACAATTAGGTACATTAGGTAAATACTTAAATATTTGGAACGACTTAGACAAAGAGGTGGTGCATGAGAAAAACATTCATGTGTGTAAAGGTAGACTTGATAAATGTGGATATGGAGACAGGACAACACGAGCATTGCTCAATTCCTGTATACTACAAACAGGTAAATACAAATAGGTAAATACACAAACACACACACAATCACCCACATTTGTAATCCTACTTTCAAACTTATCCACACAAATCCTTGAACCAACTGAACAATACTCTCTTGTAATCTCCTTCCATCTGTTGCACACAACAATACATACTCTATCTTTTGTTCTCTCCTTCTCACCTATTCCCGCGCATATACCCCATCCATATTCCCACTCTCTCAACCCTCCATTTAGTCTCAGTTAAACCACATATGTCTACTTTTGCACCATCAAGCACCTGGACAATCTCTCTCTCACCCCACCAAACACATCCCTTACATTAAAAGTCGCAATCTGTACCATGTCCTTTGCTCGGTAGTTAGTCGTCACCTGTTGGTCAGACCTGGTCCGATGCTTCTTCTTTGTATTTTTAGGTAGTTATTTTCCGGGGAGGGAAACTAACCCTCTGCCAACCCACTTGCTGGCATGTAAGACACGTGTTGGCTAGTTATAAGGTTACCATCCAGTGTATCAGATGATTTCCTGGTTTACAGGAAATCATTTGGCTTGCCACTCAATGCAGAGATACTCCCAAACAGATTACCACTACAGGTTTGCGACAGAGGTTTTGGGGGCATTTTAGGCTTTACAGTTGAGGACACCCTCCCTAACCCCACTGAACTGGACCTGGAGCAGTGGCATCTTCTCTGTGGGTCTACCCCCCAAAAGCTGTCAAAGCAGAGGAGGAGGACAGCATGGGGGTCAAACCACCGTAAACCTCCCCGGCCCCTCATGGGGCCCAAGAACCTGGGAGTGGCTTCAGTCTCCCGGAAAAAGAACCACATCTCTCAACAAAACACACACAACAACATTTTTTCTACACCAAGAAACGACTCCCCGGTGGTCACTTCTCAAAGACTTCTTCTAGCCGGGAACATTGACAGCAATCCGGGACCTGCCAACAAATACATATGTCCAACATGCTCAAAACCTATCACTTCAAGCCAACAGATACAGGGTTCAGTTCAGTGGAATTCCTGCAAGAACTGGACCCATTACACCTGCACAACACTTGCATCCAGAAAATAACAGTTACACAAACACCTGGACCTGCTCCTTATGGTCCTTCCCCCAACCCATTAACCCCCCCACCAACCCCACTCCAGCTTCCTCCAAACCTCCTTGGCCTAACCCACCGAACCTTCCCACACCATTCAATCCCCCAACCCCTCGCATTCCAACCCAATCTAATTCACGCCAACCCTTGCCTCCATCACAACCATTTTCTACCCCTTCCCCTCCACGCACATCCCCACCTCCCCCCCATGCTGCAGCACCCAACACACACTGTACACACAACATAAACATTCTTCAAATAAATATAGATGGCATAAACACCAAAAAACAAGAACTCACACAATTCATCAAACAACAAAACATACACATTGCCATCTTACATGAAACAAAACTACACAGAACACAAAAAACACCGACATTTCATAATTTCACCACCATTTGACAAGACTGGGCTGATGGTGGTAGCAGTGGACTCATCATCCTGGTACACAAATCCATCAATTTTTCAGACACTAGTGCATACACAAGGTCACTTCTCCCCCTACATAACACCACAACAGAAATACAATCAATTAAAATATGCACTGGTAACAAATCGCACATAACAATTGCCAATACATACATTCCCCCCCAACTGTCCCTCACAGTACCATACAATTACTCTCCACAAATACACCACATCACTAACATACCCAACATCATCCTGGGTGGTGATTTCAACGCCAAGGCGTCAGCCTAGCATGTCAACAACCCTGACACTGTCAAAGAGCTGGTACTACAATCCCAAACAGATAATCTTTTCATACTCAATAATCTCCATCAACATATCCACATCCCACACCAAGCCCTATTCCTCCCATCATCTTCAGATATCACCTTTTGCTCCCCAAACTTCACCCTCACAGCATCCTGGAGAGTGGTCAAAACCCCTGGCTCTGACCACCTCCCGATCATCATCACTACCAAAACCAGAATCACCCCAGCTGGGCACAGACATACATGCACTAATTATAAGAGAGCCAACTGGGAGCCCTTCACAAGTGAAACAGAACAACACTCTGAAACATTAAACAGTACACCTGTCGAATTATAGCGACAGTTCAGTGAGGGTTGCTTTAAGTCAAATTCCTCCTATTTGTTTATTTCAAAGGTAAACTTGTACATATTTAGGGTTATTAGGTTTGAAGTTTTCAAATGCTACTCCTAATAAAAGGAAAGGAAATAATTTCCCTTTCTGTGGAGATATAAATTAATATGAACCATAACTTGTAAAAATATAACTCCTATGATCGAGCTGCTGAAGCTTTGAATACTCAATTCAACACTTTAATATAACCATGTAGAACTCAGAACTAAGAAATATAACTGTTTCGAATAAGAGTTTGACACAACAACCGTTTCATACTGAAGAGTCAAACTCGACGAGAAGTAAGAAATGCACGGCATAGAGTCAGTACCGAACTAGACAGGGTTAACCCCTTCTTTACTGAAAATGTGTTTTGATGTACCCCCGTACATCGCCAGCAAACACCTGTGAGACACCGGAACCGCTACCGTGGTATGCTGGTACACCCTCTAATGAATGGCAGCTTATGGGCCTCAGTGTAGCCCGGTAAGGCTGTTTCTGAGGACCTTGTGTTAGCAACAGCTCTGTGTTTTGAAGAAAAAGACTGTGACGAAGTTCTGACGAATTCTGACATCATAAGATATGTCATGACTGAGTTGCGGTGGCACTAATGGCTTCCTCACTCATCTGTGATGTAACCTCTTTTAGACAAATCATTATTTTATTATAATTTCTACTACAGATATCGTACTATATTTTCTGCTGACATACAGCAAAATTTACACCCCTTGGCCTGCCTGACAGAGTCAGTTACCATGCACTTGACCACAAGAGAGGGTGTACAGGATATTTTTCTCATGGCATCTCTGGCAAATTCCGATAGCGACGAGTTTATTCCTCATGAGGATACTTATTTAGATGTATCAGATGATGATGCACCAGTGTCTGATGTGTCAGTAGATGACTGTGATCCTGAAAATGATAGCAAAGTTGATGTGAGTGAGGAAGGAGGAGGAAAATAGTAGGGAGCTTAGTGACGCTGCACTCTCGGCAACAAGTGGGTCAAGGTCGTCATCACCATCACGTGTGTCCACACACTTCATGCTCAGCTTACAAGGTAAATAAATAAGCCATCCATCTGTGCAGGACATTTTTTTCAAGCCAGTTTGTACAGTAGTTACCTGGGTAACAGTACTTTAGCATAAGATATGTAAACTTATATACCGTAATCATTTATTTAATAATATTTTTTTATTACCAACATCATGCTGGGTTTATGTGATCATCAGCATACAAACAAATAAAAAAAAGTGAATAGTTTCAACGTGGCAAAAAATATACACCACCCCTCACACTACGGGAGGGGGAGCTATCAGGTCGGTATGGGGGGTAAACGTAATGTTTACATTTGGGGGAGGGGTCGGTAAAGAAGGGGTTAAAGGCACACATCGCCACACCCTAGTGATTTAACCACCGTATATAAATTAACGGAATCTCTCAGTTAAGTATAACTTCATTCTTTTCTTCTCGATTGGCCAATTGAGGGTTAAGTTTGCGTTAAGAGAGAGAAATCTAGGTGGTCAGTACAATGTAAACACTATTAATAATGTTGTATCATTAAGCTGCATAATATCCGATAGACAAAGATAAATACCTTAAACTTTATATCAACCCGCCCCGTCCACCCGATGTACGATGCACGTTGGGAGTTTTTTTCACACTCAGTCCCCCTGACATACGGTGTACGTTTTGCAATTGCAAGGCCCACCGTTTGCACATTTTTCATATTTCGTACGTGACTTTTGTTACATAGACGCGTGACACCTTCCTCTAGCCGCTACCAGATGGGGACATTCCCCGACCACGCATGACCCACGCTCACCTGTGACTCGTCCACTCACCTTGTAGCAGTGACCCAGGACAGACATAGTGCGACGAGGTCTCTCTGACGAGGAAATTCAAGCCATCCTGGACACCTACCCAGCTGATGCATTCACTGGGGACAGTGATTCACCACTCGACGATAATGTCCTCGATAAAGATTACGTTTTACCTGAGGAGAAGACCAGCAGTAGTGATGAGGAGATACCGTCACCTAGGAAGCAGTGATGTGTGACTTATCGTAAGGCAAAGGAAGGCCAAGCAAGACCAGTGGATGTGCACGCACCTCTCTCCATCCTGTGCAAGAAGGGACGGATGAGGACGAGGACACAGCAGGTGAACGTGGCGTTCTCACGTAGCTGGGATCAGAGCGGATCTCGCCACGTGGAACAGAAGGAGTGAGGAGGCGTGTGAGGTATAGGCCTATTGTTTTGTCTGGGGAAGACGGCAGTGTAGGGGCGGGGGTGAGAAGTGGTAGGGAAAGTGAAAGTGAAAGTGGTGTGGGTAGGAAGGGAGGAGCTCACATGCTCCCACGTGGTGCACCTGGGCGGTGGGGAGGTGAGGTTGATTGATTGATTGATTGATTGAAAATAATAAAAATCTGGCGGCGCAACTACCAGGGTCATGTGCCGCCGGATGACAAAGTAAAAGACACAGCAAAATAAAAAGTGCCTATTCAAAATAAAGTTAATATCTGTTAGTAGGAATAAAACACTAAAAATAATAAAAATAGTTTATAAAATAACAATTATTAAAGTGAAAGGAGGCCCGCCTCCTGAAGAAAACTAAAAACATCAGTAAAATCATTAAAAGCCTCACCAAGCATCGAGGACAAACAGTAGGCACCATCTGCCACCCCATGCCTATGAAGGAACCTCTGACGCAGGTCCCCCAGACTCAGACACTCGACCAGCAAGTGATGAACAGTAAGGGGAACAAGGCAGTCATCAAAGTACGGTTGAGTCTCACCACACATGAGGAACCCATGTGTAAGCCGAGAATGCCCAATGCGAAGCCTAGCAAGAGCCACCTCCAGTCGCCGAGACATAGAGGGAAGAACCCTTGGCACAACCACTCTCTGAAAAATTTCTTTTAGTTTATTATGAGAAACACCATCCCAGTGTCTCTGCCAACACGAACGAATTGCGAACCGCAAGTAAGGTGTTACATCAGAAACAGGAAGTGGGTAGTCGGTTGGGGGCTGTTGAGAAGATGCAGCTTTAGCTAAAATATCTGCCCTCTCATTGCCCTCCACACCAACATGTGCAGGAACCCAACAGAAGTCTACATGGCGGCCACGACGGCCAAGAAGAAAAAGCCATTCTAAAATTGATAAAACCAATGGATGGGATGCATTAAAAGACTCAAGTGCAGACAAAGCACTACGCGAGTCACTAAAAATCACAAAAACGGATTGGGGGAGAGTAAAAATGATTTTAACAGCATATAAAATTGCAGTCAGTTCTGCCGTATACACTGAAGTAATGCCAGGAAGGCTACCACCCCTGCTAAATGAAGGGAAGACAACACCAAATCCTACTCCAGTATCAGTCTTAGACCCGTCAGTATAGACGGGGACAGAACCCTCATGAATGGAGGCATGTTCTAAAAAGAGAGAGAGGGACACCTGAGAGGGAAGTGAGCCCTTTTTTTCAACAACGGACCTACAGAATGTCACATGAGGGAGTAGCCAAGAACCCACCCTTGGGATCCGATGTGGACAAATTGCCAGTCTTGGGAGAGAGAGAGAGGGCTAGCATAACAGACCGGACCCTGTAACCAAATGGCTTTGGGAAATTAGGACGGGTCTCAAAAACAGAAGATTGGGAATCCTGGGAGACAATGGTACATGAAATTGAGTCTGGAATGTGGTGAAGACGATACCAACACCTCATCATTAGCAACTGACGTCGCAAGTCCAAGGGGAGTACACCAGCATATACCAACAAACTTGGAATTGGGGATGATCTGAATGCCCCGGTTGCCAGACGTACACCAGCATGATGCACAGAATTTAACAACCGGAGGCGGGCATCTGTTGCAGAGGAGTAGACCTCACACCCATATTCAAGTTTAGGAAGAATAGGAGACCTATACAAGAGGAGGAGGGTCTGACGGTCAGCACCCCAAGAGGTATGAGCTAAAACCCTCAAAAGATTCAAAGCTTTAAGACAAGCCACCTTAACAGAACGAATATGGGGAACCCAGGTTAATCTTCTATCAAACAGAAGACCCAGAAACCGTGTCTCTTCCACACAGGATATTCTCCTACCATAGAGATACAAGTCAGGGTCTGGGTGAAACCCTCGAAGACGACAAAAATGTATAGCCACTGTCTTTGCTGAAGAAAAATGGAAACCGCGTGTTTCTGCCCAGTCAGAAATTCTATTGAGAGCCAGCTGCAACTTCCTCTCTATCAGAGACATTCTAGACCCAGTGAAGGAAATTGAGAGGTCACCGACATACAGTGATCCTCGTACACCATCAGGAAGTACACTGATGACGCTGTTAATGGCTACAGCAAACAGAGTAACACTAAGGATACTCCCCTGTGGTACTCCATCTTCTAGTGCTCGGGCATTAGAAAGCACTCCTCCCACTCGCACCCTTAAAATTCGGTTAGATAAAAACTGTTGAATGAAAATAGGCAAGCATCCTCGAAGACCAAACTCATGAAGAGAGAGTAAAATACCATGACGCCATGCAGTGTCATATGCCTTCTCCAGGTCAAAGAAGACAGTGACCTGGTGTTGGTTAGTGGAGAAAGCCTCACAGACAGAAGATTCCAAGGACAGCAGTGCATCAGAGGTAGATCGCATTGTTCGAAAACCAAACTGGGCAGGGGATAAGAAGTCACCTTTCTCCAAAAACCAAACAAGCCCAACATTGACCATCTTTTCCAGAACTTTACATATACATGATGTTAGAGAAATAGACTGATAATTCGTTGCCTGTAGGTGGTCCTTATCTGGTTTGGGGATGGGGATAACCACAGCAACACCCCAACTAGCCGGAAACTCCCTGGAACACCAAATCTTATTAAACAGAGAAAGCAAAAACATAAGGGACTCATCAGATAGGTGACTTAAAAAGGCATAAGGAATATCATCATAACCAGGAGAAGAGTCATGGCACTGCGACAGAGCTGCCTGGAGTTCAGAAATTGAAAATGGAACATTGTAAGGCTCTCCCCCAGGAGAGGTAAAACAGATCACGAGACTCTAGGCGCCGACGGAGGCAAGCTGAAGGCGTATCCGCATCCTTCTGTGACACACTGGCAAAATGATCAGCAAGCATCTCTGCAACAGCAAAAGGATCAGCCACAGTTCCACCTGCTGCAGATAAATCAGGAGGTGAGGGGGCAGTAAATTTCCCTGAAATTTTCCTTACCCGGTTCCACACCTGGGTGATGGAAGTCCTCGAATTGATGGAGGAAACATAACCCTTCCAGGATGATCGCCTGGCCTCCTTTAAAACCCGCCTCATATGAGCTCGTGCCCTCTGATACGCCACCAAATACTGAGGATCCCCACGGTGATGACGAAGTCGAGAGAAGGCGACTCGTTTAGCTCTCACTACGGAACTGCACTCAGAGTTCCACCAAGGAACCGGACGTTTAGGAAACTGACCTTTAGTTCTTGGAATAGTTAAAAGGGCTGCTGAGTGCAACAAGTCAGTGAAATATGACACTGCCACAGTAAGACAGCCAAACTCATTGACAGAAAGGGAAGTGGAACTTAATTCCCTGAAACGTGGCCAGTCAGCCTTACCCAGAAGCCATCGAGGAAGGTGTGGCTGAGGTCCACCTGCACTAGCAGTTAAAAGTAAGGGAAAATGGTCACTGCCATATAGGTCTGGCAACACATCCCAGGTAAAATCTAAAATTGCATCAGCTGAGCATAAAGATAAATCAATGGCAGTAAAAGTTCCAGTCTGGCTATGGAAATAAGTCATTTTATCAGCATTGAAAATGCCCAACCCCTCATCTTCCACTAAAGAGGCCAGCATGACACCCCGAGGGTTGGCCTCACTGTTTCCCCACAGTGGATGGTGTCCATTCATATCTCCTAATAATAAAAAGGGAGAAGGAAGGCCACGAATAAGGCGTTCCAGATCCGCCCTTTCAACAACAGCACTGGGAGGTAGATAAAGACTGCAAACTGTATACTGCCGACGTAAAAACATCCGGACAGCGACAGCCTGCAGGGGAGTAGAGATGTCCATATGACTGTATGGAATATCCTCGCGAAGGAAGATAGCAGCACCTCCATGACGACCTTGACCCGGCACAGGATCTGAATAAAAGGCATGGTAGCCAGAGGGACCAGAAGGAACAGCATCACCTACCATGGTCTCCTGGATGCACATGCACAGAGGAGTAACTTGAGAAACAAGATGACAAAGTTCCTCATAGTTAGCACGTAAACCTCGACAGTTCCACTGGATGATAGAACCCATAATGGAGGAATGATGACTAAGTGCGGGACTGTACACCTGACAAGTGAGAGGGTTTGGATTGATGCTTATGAAGGCCCTTTGCAGGGGCCTGCCCAGCACCAGAAACCCGCACCCTCTGTCGAACATCTGTGGGCAAACGAGAGGACGAGAAAGGATGTTTTACCACACTCCTTCTTGGAGTGGGCATACCAGCCTGCTTGGAAGGTGGCCTGGATGGAGCCCTTGGTAGTGCAGGGCGGCCAGTGGCACCACTAGAAGTTCCAGATGTGGAAGTGGACTGTACAGGGTCAGAACCCTGTGAAGGTGGCATCGTGAGTGTTGGATCCGAAGCACTAAGGGTCCGCCCAACATCCTCTTCGGGCTGGGACTGGTTCACAGGCGGACCATGAGCTGCAGTTTCTGCCTTGTCAGACCTCTCAGCAGCAAGCGACCGAGCTCTCTCAGGATCTAAAGACTCTGAAGACCGAGAGGGTGATGGCTTCCTGCCCTCCCCACTCAGTGAGGGCCGGACAGCCGACGAGGAGCCCGCCCCAGAACTCACCTCTGCCGAAGCCATAGGCTTCGAAGCAGGTGGAGGAGTGGGCTCCCTAACTGTAACCTTAGGAAGAGAGGGAACAGGAGAGGTGTTAACAGAAGGGTCAACAACAGAGACCTTAGGTGGCCAGTCCTCAGAATCAGAGGACTCTGACGAGCAACGGTGACGTTTACCAGGTGCAGATGGAATCTCGGGCATAGTGGCTACGACGGGAGAAGTCCGATCAACGTGGACATCTACCACCACCACAGAAGTGTGCAAGTCGTCAGTCACTGAAGTGGGAGTGGAAACAGTCAGAGTAGCAGTTGGGAAAACATCATTCTTACCTCCAGTACTAACCTTGGGGACAGCATTCTGCATATCGTGAGTGGAAGTTGTGGGTACTGGAGTGGGTCGAGGCTGCCTCTGAGATACAGGGAGTCACATTGGTGTTCTAGAAAGAGCAGAAGCATAGGTAATTCCCGGCTGAAAGAAGAGTGTGTGGGCTCTCCTTTCGGCTTCAGGAAATGAAACCCTCTCACGTGTACGAATGGATAGGATCTCCTTTTCAAGGCAGAATCTTGGACAATTTTTTGATGAGACAGCATGAGGACCTCCACAGTGATAGCATTTAATAGGTCCTGTACAGTCGTTGGAATGGCTTGATCCACCACAAAAAACACAAATACCAGGAAGTCCAGCCTGTGCACGGCGGCAAAATTTGGTGACATGGCCATATCCCTGACAGTGGAAACACCGCCTTGGGGTAGGCACATATGGCTTCACAGGAAGTGACAGCCAAGCGAGCTTCACAGATGTAGGCAGTGTCAATCTGTTGAATGTTAGGAACAATGTTGGAGTCGGGGTTAAAATACCGTTGATCTTCTTCTGGAGGCGTTCAACTTTCACCACGCCTGAAGCCTGCAGTTCCTCCAACAACCTGGCCTCTGAGAATCGAAGGAGATCACGCGAAAAAATCACTCCTTTACTTTGGTTAAATGTACTGTGTGGAGTACAGGAAACCTCTGATCCAGAAGCTGAGGTCCAATTCAATAGTCTTAAGCTCTCTGCAGGAGACGATACTTCTATAAGGATGCTTCCATCGCCCTGTGAGGTTATTCGGGGTTCTCTGCCACATGCTGAAATAATGTTACGGTGTAATTCAAATATATCAGTATCCAGCACAGATCCACCTGTGGAGGATCTGAGCACCAGATACTTAGCAAAATGCTCAGGCATAGTATCATCTGAGCCGAACTCGACAGCCGAACCAACCGGACGTGGCCTCCTCCTAGTCCCAGTTGAACGCTGGGGCAAAGGAGGAAAGTCACCAGTGGCCTGGAAAGGCTGTAGAGTGGCTATGAGGGTGGAGCAGTCTGGAGAACTTCCTGGGACAGTGACAGTGTCATCAACATTTTTTTGTGTGTCACCCATATTATTTTGCAAGAACTTCATTCCCCCACCCCTCCACCCACCACGAAGTCCAACAAGGGGAGGTCATATGCCAGGGATAAACACCACTGGCGACCCCAGAGGTAGCGGGAGAGTATACGCAGGTAACCACCAAGGAACCCTGACAAGGGTGACTCCAGGACGATAGGAGCCACCAGGTCCCAGTGCCCGCTTGACCCTAAAGCCACTAGGTGACTAGCCTAGGTGGCTAGCCAGTGACCAGCCGATTGACCTGGTCGGGCCCAACCAGGCCGCCCGTCTAGCCAGAATAAGGGACCAAAGAGGTGTATTGCTAGCTGCAGGGCGCAGCGTACACAGCATCGCTCAACCTCCAGGACTCCCATCTCCCAGCATTACGGGACGCCACGCACGGCAAACACGTGGGGAGGCAACAGTCCCACCCTAGATGGCAAATGGGCAGGGACTAACATCACTAGCTGGCCTCCTCCACCAGTGATGCAGGGGGCGCTTGGTCCACGTGGCTGACAAATACCGAACCCTGCAAAGGTAGGCATACCTCCAAAGTAGGTGGCACTGCCAGCCACGCTTCAAGCCCCGCCACCACGTCAAGGTGATCCCCCTCAGCGGGGGGGAGGTGAGGTAGAGCCGGTCTCAAGTACATCTTTCACCCCGCATTATTCCCACTCTCCTTCCCCACAGCCCCATGATGTGGGGAAAGGGACGAAAGGGAAGGGGAAGGGGAAAGGAAAAGGGAAAGGTAAAAGGAGCATGAGTGGGGAAGGGCGCCGCTCTCCACCTCCCCAACCACCCCCACCACCCTCTTCTCCACACACCGACGAAGGCGATGAGGGTGACGAGGCTGGAGATGGTCATGTGTTGTGGTTCTGGGAGGATGGCAGTGATTTTGAACCCACGATTCACCCCTTCACTGAGGAGTGGCGGTCTGGCTGCACTGCTCCACACATCCATCAAGGCTCCACCAGGGTGGATTTCTTCCACCTTTACTTCTCTGTGCTGTTTGTGAAGCGTATAGTGGAGCAGACAAACACCTTTGCCAGGAGGATGCGCAGTGAAAATGAGCGTGAGGGGACGACCAGCAGGCACTCACAGCGCTATGATTACCCAGTAACAGTAGGTGAGATGTTCCTATTTTTGGCCTTGGTTCTGTTGATGGGTATTGTATGGAAAGGACAAATTCCGGCTTACTGGTCTACTGACCAGATTACTTACACACCTTTCTTTGGCAAAGTTATGAGTTGGAATAGGTTTCAATACATTCTGAGCCACCTCCACTTTTATGATGCAGATGACCCTGCAAATGCAAATAACATAAATAAAATGAGGAGAATTAGAACTGTTTTCGATCACCTATGGGAAACGTTACACTCGTCATTTTATCCTTACAGAGCCCTCATCATAGACGAGAGTCTTGTGTTGTGGAGAGGCAATATTTCCTTTCGCCAGTACACACCCAGCAAAAGACACCGTTCTGGATTCAAGATCTTTGTTATGTGTGACTGTAAAACTGGTTACGTGCAAGACATAGTCTTGTACACTACTGCACAGACAGACATAACAGAAGATCGGAGTATAGGACTCTCTGGGGTCATGGTGAAGACCATGATAGAGGAGTACGGTACCCTCATCGTGGTCATGTCTTGTACCTGGACAACTAGTACACAAGCCCTCTTCTCACTCGGTACCTCCACCAATATGACACTAGAGTCTGTGGCACTATGAAAAGAAACTGCCGTCATATGGTTAGAATCGGGAGGAAACTCGACAGGAATGAGGTGGTTTTCTTCAAGACAAACCACATCCTCGCCACTGTATGGAACCACAAGAGAGAAGTTTCCCTCCTGTTGATGGTACACCGTCCCCTGATGCACCGCACAGCCTCCATGGAGTACACCGGCCAGAGGAGGGCTCACGTCTGGAAATCGGAGTCAGTAGTGGAGTACAACATGAAGAAGGCAGGTGGACCAGTCTGATTCCATGATTCCAGTGTGGAGTATGCCAGGACCACGATGAAGTGGTACAAGAAACTCTTCTTCCACCTGCTCGACATCACGGTCCTCAACTGCCACTACTTCCACACCTTGACTATAGGAACCTCCGAGACCTTCAAGGGGTTTGTGAGGGAGCTGTCCCGAGAGATCATCAGGAAATACGCGGAGGAAAGGCCCCATCCCCGCACCCGCATCGCCACTGCCACCCAGACGCCCCTATGCCTCATAGGACACCACTTCCTCAGCACCATCCCCCCTTCACAAAACCGCCCCAGACCACAGCGCCGCTGTCATGTGTGCAGCAGCTCCAAAATCAGAGCAAGCATAGGCAGACGAGACACAAGATACGAGTGTGTCGATAGCAATGTCGGCTTGTGCCTTGAGCCCTGTTTCAAGGAGTTCCACACACTACTACATTACTCATAATGTGTGTATATACTCTAGGTAAGGCATTTAATATGTGATACTGTGTGCTTGTGAGACTATCATGCTCACTATGATACTAAGTCATGTACATAAGTGAAAACAATTACAGAAGGTTGGAAAATGATAATAATCTTGTGGAAAAGTATAATGAAAGTTGGAAAACAGAATGCAATACTGTGTGCTTGTGAGAATATCATGCACAGTATAATACTAAGTCAGGTATATACAGTATGTGAAAACAGTTTTAGAAGTTGAAAATTGGTATAATCTCTGTGGAAAACTATACTTGAAGTTGAAAATAAAAATGTAATACTGTGTGCTTGCGAGGATATCATGGTCAATATAACAGTAAGGCATGTCAATATGCGATAATATTACGCTCAATATAATAGTACGGCCTGTCAATATTTGATAAAGTGTTATAGAAAGTTAAACATGGTATAATGATTGTTGAAAAGTATAATGTAAGTTGGGAAATAGAATGTGAGTTGAAACAACAGTCTCAGGGAGTCAACTGTGCCAAAAATCGGCAAATCTCAGGTGTTACAATAATGAACCCATGCTTATATCGCCTATATTTTTCTTTGAAAACCAATATATTCTTGTAGTATCTGTAAATTTTGACTAAATAAATGTATTACTTTGTACCATGGGTTGTTTGGAATAGTTACCCCACCACAGAAAACGTGGAAGCTGCACCGCGCCTCCATAGAATACGAGCCCCTGGTGCTCAGAGGCTTACCTGTCCCGACCATTTAAATGCCTAGGAAACCACTTTCTTGGTGATGTTCCATTGTTTCTCACCAAAAGCGGAGGTTTGAGCCCAACCCCCCCAAAAAAAAAATTGAAAAGTTGTCAGGTTTTGGGGGTGGGTTGGGTTATAATGTGGTCGGTACGGGGCGGGTTGATCTATAATATATAATGATATATTCACATACAGTATTAACATTATATTGTGAATTTACATATATCATACAAAGCTTTATTTAAATTACAGAAATGGGATTAGTCCGTGATTCGCCAAATGCAGCAACCAGGAATAGTCCAATCCTATAATATCGATATCAATAATATTATCAAAATCTAAATCTACTAAACAAGTAACTGTCTGTTCAGTCTTAGAAATTATATTCTCACAAGGATATTAATGTTTGGTATTATTCAGAAAATTCTTCAGGTCCTATATTAACTGTTTGTACCGAAGGTGAGGGATTCTCGGTGGACTGGATTCTAATATGTACCCCCTGGGGGTAGGGTTTTTTTTTCAAGAATACTCCCCCAGTACCCCTGCTTGTCGTAAAAGGCGACTAAAAGGGTTGGCGGAGGGTTAGTGCCCCTCCCCGGAAAACAACTAACTAAAAAAACAAACAACAAGCCTCAGACAAGGACTGACCAAACGATGATGACCCAGGACCGGACAAAGGACTTGGTAATGGCTACGTGGAATGTAAGAGAAGCGAATGATGAGGTGAAAGAGAGAGAGATTGTCCAGGTGCTTGAGGGTGCGAAAGTGGATGTATGTGGAATAACTGAAACAAAATGGAGAGGACAAAGTGTGAGAGAATGGGGGTATGGATGGGGTATATGTGCAGGAGTAGGTGAGAATGAGAGGGCAAGGGAAGGAGTATGTATAGTCGTGAGTAAAAGATGGAAGAGGAGCATAAGACAGTATGGATCAGTTGGGTCAAGGATTGTGTGGGTAAAGTTGAAAGTCGGAATACAAATGTGGGCGATTGTGTGTGTGTATGCGCCAACGCAAGATCGTGCTAGAAGAGTGAGAGAAGAGTTCTGGACAAATGTGGAAGTGTGCATGGAAAAGTTTGGAAGGAATGAGAGAGTGTTTTTGATTGGTGATATGAATGGTAAAGTTGGGAATGTGAAGGTGGATGGAATAGTTGGTGAGTGGGGTGTGCCTGCTGAGATAGATGAGAATGGGAGTGCATTAGTGGACATTTGTGCTGGGAGGGGGTTGGTGATAGCCAATACCCTCTTCAGGCATAAAATGATCCACAGGTATACATGGCGAGTGATGAGAAGGGTGGGTGGTGAACTGAATGAAAGGAAGGCAATGACTGATTATGTGTGTGTGGATGAAAGGATGCAAAGATGTGTAATGGATGCAAGAGTTTATAGAGGCGGGGGGAGTGGACTTTCTGACCACTACTTGGTGGTGGCCAGAATTAAAATTCAAGTAAGATGGAGGAATAGAAGAAGGGAAAGACGAGAGGAAGGAGTAGTTGCAAGGAGAGTGGAAAGGTTACAAGAGGATGAGAAAAAGGCAGAGTATAAGAGAGAAGTGGAGGAACGATTGGGCAATTATGAATTGGAGCAGATGGGAGACGTGGAAGGTGTGTGTAGGATATTTACAGAAGAAATATGTGCAGCATGTGATGTGGTGTGTGGAAGGAAGAGAAGACGGAGGGGGATGCAAGGAACAGCGTGGTGGACTGAAGAGGTGAAACAGGCTGTGGCACAAAAGAAGAAAGCATACAATGAATGGATGAGAAATAGGGGCGTGGAAGAAGTTGAGAGGCGGAAGAGAGAGTTATATGTAGAAAGAAAGAGAGAGGTGAAAAGATTAGTAAGAGAGAGTAAGAAGAGAGTGGATGAGGAATTTGGAAGGAATTTGAGTGTAAAGTGGAGGGACTGTAAGAAAATGTTCTGGAAAGAGGTGAAAAGAGTAAGGCAGGGTGGAAGTGAAGTTAGCAGGGGAGTGAAAGATAAAAATGGTAGATTACTAGTGGAGAAGGGAGAAAAAGTGAGCAGATGGAGAGAACACTTTAAGGAATTGTTGAACATAGAGGATGGAAGTAGTGCGAGTATAAGTGGTTGGGGAATGGCTGGGAGAAGGAGGGAGGTGAGAAGACAGGAAGAAATCAGTAGGATAGAAGTTGTGGAAGCAATGAAGAAAGTTAAATCGGGGAAAGCCCCAGGAATTGATGGAGTGTGTGGTGAAATGCTGAAGCATGGGGGAGAGATAGTAGTAGAATGGATGTGGAAGATGTGCAGATTGGCCTGGGAGGAAGGTAGAGTCCCGGAGGATTGGAAGTCAGGTATAATTATTCCCTTGTACAAAGGAAAAGGGGAAAAAGAAGTGTGTGGTAATCATAGGGGCATTTGTCTTCTTAGTATAATAAGAAAAGTGTATGGTAGGATACTTATTGACAGAGTTAGAGAAAGAACAGAGAAATTAGTTGGAGAAGAAAAGGGAGGCTTTAGGAAGGGAAGAGGTTGTGTAGATCAGATATTCATTCTTAGATTTTTAGTGGAAAAGTTTCTAGAGAAGGGAAAGAAGTTGTATGCGGCTTTCATGGATTTGGAGAAAGCATATGACAGGGTGGATAGACAAGGATTGTGGAAAGTGTTAAGAACATACAGAGTAGATGGGAAGTTGTTGAATGCTGTGAAAAGTATGTACGATGGTGCGAAGGCTGCAGTGCGTGTGGATGGTGAACTAAGTGAATTTTTCTCTTTGAAAGTTGGTTTGAAACAGGGATGTGTCATGTCTCCATGGTTGTTCAATCTGTACATGGATGGGGTAATAAAAGAGGTACAAGGTAGGGTAGTGGATGTTGGAGTGGCCCTGGTGAGAGAAGATAGTGTTTGGAAACTCCCTGCACTGTTGTTTGCAGATGATACTGTGTTGTTGAGTGAAGACGAAGGGGAGCTGCAAGGCTTGGTGGATGAGTTTGGGAGAGTGTGTAAGAAACGGAATCTAAAGGTGAATGTAGGGAAGAGTAAAGTGATGGTCTTTGAGAGAGGTGAAGTCAGTGAATGTATAGCGAGGTTGGATGGTGAGGAATTGGAAAATGTGAGTACGTTTAAGTACTTGCGTAGTGTGATGAGTAAGGATGGAGGTTTGGAGGGTGAATTGCTTGAAAGGGTACAGCAGGGAAGAAAGGTTGCTGGTTCTTTGAAAGCTGTGATAAGAAACAGGGAAGTGAGCATGGAAGTGAAAAAGTTACTACATGACAGTATTGTGATACCAACTCTAACCTACGGAAGTGAAGCTTGGACGTTGTTGGAAGGACACAAGTCAAGAATGAGAGCAGTGGAAATGAGTTATTTAAGAGGAGCCTGTGGAGTCACATGGAGAGACAGGCTGACGAATGAGGATATAAAGGAGCGTTGTGGTGTGGATGTGGATGTGATAGGAAGCGTTATGAGGAACACACTGAGGTGGTTTGGGCATGTGGAGAGGATGGAGGGTGAAAGACCGACGAAGAGAGTGTATGTGAGTGAGGTGGAGGGGGGAAGAGGGAGGGGGAGGCCGAGAATGAGATGGAGGGATGGGGTGGAGAGGTATATGAGAGAGGGGGGTGTGAGTTGGGAGCAGGGCAGTGAAATGGCAGGGGACAGGGCGACTTGGAGGCGATTTGTTTGTGGCCATCCCAAACGGGATTGAGGCATCTGGCAATAGATAGATAGACATTTCCAACAACACACATCACAAATATCAACACTGCTGTGCACACTTTCAATACAATTATTCAAAATGCTGACAAAAGACACATCCTTAGAAGCAACAGAATCAGACACAACCCCAACTTCACACCAGAAATTCAAGGCCTTATCAGTCAACGGGACTATACTACGACACTCCCCAACACCCCATACATAAGATACCATACAACAAGTACAAGAAATCAACACTCAGATCTATCTACCTATCTATTGACAGACACCTCGATCCCATTTGGGGTGGCCACAAACAAATCGCCTCCATGTCGCCCTGTCCCTCGCCATTTCATTGCCCTGCTCCCAACTCACACCCCCCTCTCTCATATACCTCTCCACCCCATCCCTCCATCTCATCCTCGGCCTCCCCCTCCCTCTTCCCCCCTCCACCTCATTCACATACACTCTCTTCGTCAGTCTTTCACCCTCCATCCTCTCCACATGGCCAAACCACCTCAGTGAGTTCCTCATAACACTTCCTATCACATCCACATCCACACCACAACGCTCCTTTATATCCTCATTCATCAGCCTGTCTCTCCATGTGACTCCACAGGCTCCTCTTAAACAACTCATTTCCACTGCTCTCACTCTTGACTTGTGTCCTTCCAACAACGTCCAAGCTTCACTTCCGTACGTTAGAGTTGGTATCACAATACTGTCATGTAGTAACTTTTTCACTTCCATGCTCACTTCCCTGTTTCTTATCACTGCTTTCAAAGAACCAGCAACCTTTCTTCTCTGCTGTACCCTTTCACGCACTTCACCCTCCAAACCTCCATCCTTACTCATCACACTACCCAAGTACTTAAACGTACTCACATTTTCCAATTCCTCACCATCCAACCTCGCTGTACATTCACTGACTTCACCTCTCTCAAAGACCATCACTTTACTCTTCCCTACATTCACCTTTAGATTCCGTTTCTTACACTCTCCCAAACTCATCCATCAAGCCTTACAGCTCCCCTTCGTCTTCACTCAACAACACAGTATAATCCGCAAACAACAGTACAGGGAGTTTCCAAACGCTATCCTCTCTCACCAGGGCCACTCCAACATCCACTACCCTACCTTGTACCTCTTTTATTACCCCATCCATGTACAGATTAAACAACCATGGAGACATGACACATCCCTGTTTCAAACCAACTTTCAAAGAGAAAAATTCACTTAGTTCACCATCCACACGCACTGCAGCCTTCGCACCACAGTACATACTCTTCACAGCATTCAACAACTTCCCATCTACTCCATATATTCTTAACACTTTCCACAATCCTTGTCTATCCACCCTGTCATGTGCTTTCTCCAAATCCATGAAAGCCGCATACAACTTCTTCCCCTTCTCAAGAAACTTTTCCACTAAAGATCTAAGAATGAATATCTGATCTACACAACCTCTTCCCTTCCTAAAGCCTCCCTTTTCTTCTCCAACTAATTTCTCTGTTCTTTCTCTAACTCTGTCAATACGTATCCTACCATACACTTTTCCTATTATACCACGAAGACTAATGCCCCTATGATTACCACACACTTCTTTTTCCCCTTTTCCTTTGTACAAGGGAATAATTATACCTGATTTCCAATCCTCCAGGACTCTACCTTCCTCCCAGGCCAATCTGAACATCTTCCACATCCATTCTACTACTATCTCTCCCCGATGCTTCAGCATTTCACCACACACTCCATCAATTCCTGGGGCTTTCCCCGATTTAACTTTCTTCATTGCTTCCACAACTTCTATCCTACTGATTTCTTCCTGTCTTCTCACCTCCCTCCTTCTCCCAGCCATTCCCCAGCCACTTATACTCGCATTACTTCCATCCTCTATGTTCAACAATTCCTTAAAGTGTTCTCTCCATCTGCTCACTTTTTCTCCCTTCTCCACTAGTAATCTACCATTTTTATCTTTCACTCCCCTGCTAACTTCACTTCCACCCTGTCTTACTCTTTTCACCTCTTTTCAGAACATTTTCTTACAGTCCCTCCACTTTACACTCAAATTCCTTCCAAATTCCTCATCCACTCTCTTCTTACTCTCTCTTACTAATCTTTTCACCTCTCTCTTTCTTTCTACATATAACTCTCTCTTCCACCTCTCAACTTCTTCCACACCCCTATTTCTCATCCATTCATTGTATGCTTTCTTCTTTTGTGCCACAGCCTGTTTCACCTCTTCAGTCCACCACGCTGTTCCTTGCACCCCCCTCCGTCTTCTCTTCCTTCCACACACCACATCACATGCTGCACATACTTCTTCTGTAAATATCCTACACACACCCTCCACATCTCCCATCTGCTCCAATTCATATTTGCCCAATCGTTCCTCCACTTCTCTCTTATGCTCTGCCTTTTTCTCATCCTCTTGTAACCTTTCCACTCTCCTTGCAACTACTCCTTCCTCTCGTCTTTCCCTTCTTCTATTCCTCCATCTTACTTGAATTCTAATTCTGGCCACCACCAAGTAGTGGTCAGAAAGTCCACTCCCCCAACCTCTATGAGCCCTTGCATCCATTACACATCTTCGCATCCTTTCATCCACACACACATAATCAATCATTGCCTTCCTTTCATTCAGTTCACCACCCACCCTTCTCATCACTCGCCATGTATACCTGTGGATCATTTTATGCCTGAAGAGGGTATTGGCTATCACCAACCCCCTCCCAGCACAAATGTCCACTAACGCACTCCCATTCTCATCTATCTCAGCAGGCACACCCCACTCACCAACTATTCCATCCACCTTCACATTCCCAACTTTACCATTCATATCACCAATCAAAAACACTCTCTCATTCCTTCCAAACTTTTCCATGCACACTTCTACATTTGTCCAGAACTCTTCTCTCACTCTTCTAGCACGATCTTGCGTTGGCGCATACACACACACAATCGCCCACATTTGTATTCCAACTTTCAACTTTAACCACACAATCCTTGACCCAACTGATCCATACTGTCTTATGCTCTTCTTCCATCTTTTACTCACAACTATACATACTCCTTATTTTGCCCTCTCATTCTCACCTACTCCTGCACATATACCCCATCCATACTCCCACTCTCTCACACTTTGTCCTCTCCATTTTGTTTCAGTTATTCCACATACATCCACTTTCGCACCCTCAAGCACCTGGTCAATCTCTCTCTCTCTCACCTCATCATTCGCTCCCCTTACATTCCATGTTCCGATAACCATGTCCTTTGTCCAGTCCTTGGTCGTCATCATTTGGTCAGTCCTTGTCCGAGGCTTATTGTTTGTTTTTTTTAGTTAGCTGTTTTCCGGGGAGGGGCACTAACCCTCCGATATCAATAATATTATCAAAATCTAAATCTACTAAACAAGTAACTGTCTGTTCAGTCTTAGAAATTATATTCTCACAAGGATATTAATGTTTGATATTATTCAGAAAATTCTTCAAGCCCTATATTAACTGTCTGTACCGAAGGTGAGGGATTCTCGGTTGGCTGGATTCTAATATGTACATTTCCGACAACAGACATCACAAACATCAACACCTCTGTGCACACTTTCAATACAATTATTCAAAATGCTGACAAAAGACACATCCCTAGATGCAACAGAATCAGACACAACCCCAACTTCACACCAGAAATTCAAGGCCTCATCAGTCAACGGGACTCTACTACAACACTCCCCAACACCCCATACACAAGATACCATGCAACAAATACAAGAACTCAACACTCAGATAAACAATAAAATATCAGAGCAGCAAACACTAAACTGGAATAATTATCTCCAAACACTTGATCACAAAACAAACACCAGCAAACTCTACAAAACAACAAACAGCATCACACTCTCCAACAGCAACACCACACAATCACACGCTGCCATCACAACAACAGACACCATACCTTCAAACAAGCAACAAGCACACACTCTCATCAATCACTTTTCACAAGTCAGTCATCTAAACCCCCATCGCGATGACTGACGTGTCATCTGACGTAAGAGACAATTCCCCACAGACTCAGACTTCGCACCTTTCACTTACAACCAGACGAAGCACATCATTAGCAACCTTAAGCACTCGTCTGCCTGTGGACCAGACAACATAAGCAACATATACCTTAAACACCTTGAACCACAAGGCATACAAGCACTCACCAACATATTGAACTACAGCTACTCACGCCACATAATACAGTGAGTCTTCGAAATACGAAAACCCAAAGTACAAATTTTCGATGGTACGAAAGCGATGAATATAGGACAAATTCCACAATACAAAAATATGTCTCAATTATACGAAAATCGATACGAAAGGAAATATAGAGACAGCCCAATTATCCAGACTATATGGTGTGAAGAGGTGCCTGAATAGTCTGAAATCGCGATTAATCTGGCAGAAACAAAACACAAGTACTGTTAGATTGATTTATTTACAGGTAAATGTACAATGAAAGACACAACTATCTTCCCAGTTCCGTCTGAAGAAAATTTACACCAGGCGAAATACAATGAAAACCCTGTTTCTACTAGTGCGTGTTTCAAATGGTTTGATTTTTCCACCCTATTTCCGTCAGACTTTGGGAAGATACTTGTGTCTCTCATTGTACATTTGAAGCAGCAGAAAGACCTTACCAATTCAATTCATAATCCTCCAGCCTGTTTCTGTAATTTTCTGACAACTTTCAGTTCGGCAAATTACTTTTTCTTGCTGAAAAATTTCATCCCTGTTATTATCGTCACTTTCCCCTACGATCGTTTCCAGCGCAGTGGAAGAAACTCAGCATGCTCAAAGGTGGATATCATTTCCCAGTTTCCCAACTGGAGGTTAGATTAGGTTAAATTATTAGGCACAGATAAGCTCGGTTAGGCCTGCTTTAGTTAAACACTTAGGGAAGAACAGTCACTTCCGCCATTATTTTAACAAAATAAACAAGAGTTGTTACACCAGAACAGCTAAAAATGATGGGGAAACAGATTTAACAAGAAACGTTTACTGTATTTACCAACCCAGAAATAATCTGAAAATTATAACAGGCTATCAAGAAGAACTGATATGGTAAGGTGCTTTTACTGCTTAAAATAAAGGCTATGTTTAGCCCCTCGACTGTGGGTTCAGAAATTTGCGTCCTCCCGTGGTTGGCCTTGGGATCATTTTTTCAAAGTTCTAAAATAAATTTCTTTTTCTTACATATGTGAAAAGTCCTTCTGGCACACCTGGCTTTTTTTATTATTTTAATTTTCTCCCCTAAACCCATCTTGTGATTTGCTATGATTCGTGAAGAATTAATAAAATAAGGATGCCTGGTACATTAACATGTAAACATCAACGAAAACATCTGGGATGAAGTGAACTGTGAACGCCTGAGTGCTTGGGATGGTAGAGTAGGGTTGTGTAAACACACCAGTGACCCTCGTTCCCTTCCCATAATTGATCGCAGTTTTTTATGGTTCACCCTAACTCAATGTCACTGACACCGGTACAGTAAGGTGTTGTTCAAAGCCAGCATCTATGAAAGAAATAATGGAATACATTATTGTTTGTATCTGTCCTCCTTCTTTCACACACACACATAAGAATAAACAAAAGAATGAGCAGTAAATGTACACTAACTTTAAGGAGCAGAAATAACTGTGCTCCGTCGGTCCAAAATATGTTGGGAAGAGCGATACCAAACGAAGAATGTGAAACTGAATTCTAACCTACGAGAACATGTGGGAGGAAAGAGTAATTTTTTGTTCAGATTAGCAAACATTTTTGTTCCATATAGTCTCTTAAAATTGTAAAATCCATAATCTTTCGTGTAAGCATACAGCCTAAAGACTTTACCAATTCAGTTCATATTCCTCTAGTTTGTCGTCTGTATTTTCCTGACTATTTTGAGGGTGGTAAATTATGTTCTCTTGCTGAAAGAAACTTACTCAAAATTAGGGCGCATGGAACATAAGCATGTAAACATCAGCGAATACTGTACTTCTGAAGTGAAGAGAACGCCTGACTGCTTGGGATGGTAGAGTAGGGTCGTGTAAACACACCAGTGACCTTTGTTCCCTTCCCATAATTGTTCACAGTTTTTTATAGAATGCCCTAACTCAATGTCACCGACACCGAAACAGTAAAGTGTCGTTCAAGGCGGGCAGCTATGAAGGGGTTAATGGAAGACTGTATCAAAAATTCAAAATGTGCACCGTGCTCGCTTGCCAAGAGAAAACGAATTAACCCCTCTCTGGTAAACAAATTTTCGCGCACTTCTTAGTTGAGTCCACGTCCCTCCTCTCCTCACGGCTTCACTGTACGCGAGGATATTTTCGCAGCTCTTCACCTTTTCGTATTGTTTCACCATGCCTCCCAAGTGCCCTGCATCATATCCAGCATTGGGGGAGCCCGCTGCAAAGCAGCAGCAGCACCGTGCTCTAACTCTGGAAAGGAAATTGGAAATTATAAGACCCCATGAGGAGGGGAAGGGAGTCTCGGAGATTGGGCACGCTTTAGGCCTTGCAGCTTCCACCGCTGGGACTGTGACGAAGAAAAAGGAGATGTACAAGAAAGAATAGGGCCATCTCTTTCTCTACAATTGTATACAAGTATTGCTTACTTCAAAATAGTGGGGGGTTAAGTTTAGGGGGGGAGGTCTGAAGGCATCCTGGGATGCATCCCCCATTTATATGTAAACAGTGGAAGCTCGATTATCCAGCTTTCGGTATATCCGGTCCGTGACCGAATGGTTCAGTGGTACAGTAATTCATAGAATTATCCATACGATAGCTCCGGTTTAAACAGGAAGCATCCAGTTGCTAGGGAGAGAGGCATGGGTAAACCAGAGAGAGTCTGCTCACTCTGCCCCCACCCACACCTGCTCACAACTCGATCACAAGGGTGGTAGGGTGGAGTTTGGTGAGGCAACTGATACTCCTGACCTAGCATAACCTTGCTTAACTACTTAATAATTTAACCTAATTTAACCTAACCTGACCTAACCTGGGCTCCAGTTGAGAAATTGGGAAACTAAATCCACTTTTGTGTATGATGAGTTTCTTCCATTATGCCCGAAGCAATCGTAGGTACGGCTTAAAGAACGTGATAAAAGACAAAATCTTTCAGCAAGAGAAGGTAATTTATACCCTCAGAACAGAAAAACACAGAAAACAAACTGGAGGAATATGAAGTGAATTGGTGAAGTCTTTAGGCAGTATGCTTAGATGAAAAGTAATGGGTTTCCCAATTATAGGGAACGAAATGGAACAAGAATGTCTGCTAATCATAAAAAAAAAAAAAATTACTCATCTCATGTGTTCTCGTAAGTTAGCATTCAGTTCTGCATTCTCCGTTAGATATCGCGCTTCCCAACACATTTCGGACCGACAGAGCATAGTTATTTCTTCCTCTTACATTTACTGTTCATTCTTATGTTCGTTCTTAAGTGTAATGTATGTGTGAAAGAGAGTATTAATACAAACAATAATGCATTCCATTAACCCCAACATAGCTGTCAGCCTCGAACAATGCTTTACTGTACCGGTGTCAGGGATGTTGGGTTAGGGAGAGCTATAAAAAACTGCGAACAATTATGGGAAGGGAACGAAGGTCACTGGTATGTTTTCACGACCCTCCTCTACCATCTCAAACAGTCAGGCGGCCTACCACTTCGTCTCAGATGTTTTCGCTGATTTGTTTAAATGCTAATGTAACATGCACCCTAATTATGAGTATCTTCCATTATGCCGGAAACAATCGTAGGTAAGGCTTAACCCCTAAAACGCGGGGCGTCGCGTTTGCGACGCTCGCCAAAAAGGACATAACGGCGGATCGTCGCGTTTGCGATTCGAGTTAATTTTGAATAAATGCGGGCAAGGATGTTCCAGCTGATATTGTCTATCAGTACCACCACCCTTTAGCTACAATTAGCATACTTTACCTTTGTACTACTGACCTCCATTGTTGCAAAGTATCTCGTTTTTCCCCCCTCCCCCCCCACCATGGCCCTGCCAGCCTGGCTGTGATACATGGCAGCGCTCTGACTGCTCAGAACTGTAAATCTGCGCTCTCCTCTCACAAGCAGTTTATGCTAATAGGAAACGCTTGTTTCCCCAGTTGTCACACTAGCTTTTTTTCGCACGGTTTGCCCCTGTTTAGCGTCAGTTTACCGCAGGCTTTCAAAGTGACATTATGGCGAGTTCTAGCTCTTCCGAGTCAGTGCGAGCGGCCGACAGGAACGAGAATAAAGTGACGAGCGTAAGGCAGAATAAAAAGCGCGCTGCGGTGATCTTTTGGGAAGTAATATGATTGAAAATAATGTAGTATACGTGTTTTTAGCTGTGAAAATGGAAATGTTTGTTGAGTGACGGGAAGACCGCTGCCGCGCTGCATGTCGGCCGTACGCTTCGTTGATTTTAGCCTTATTTTCAGTGCTTATTGTACAAATATGGATTCCAAACTACCTGTACGTTGTAGTATAAAGTTTACTGTGACAGAATGAGGCTGTAGTAGAGGGGAAACTGGGTTGCTGGAGGTGTACAAGTGAAGATTTTGTTACCCAACTTTGCAAGTCTCCACAAGTCCTTGGGTAGTCCACGAAGGCTCAACACCTGTCTCTGGAGAAAGCTGAATGTAAGTACTATCTGCCATACCAAGTACTGTATAATGTTCTAGGGTTAATCTCTGATTTTTGGCTAATATTTTCCTACAGGTACTCAGACCGCGATCGAACCCCGCCACCTGGGGGGGGGGGGTCGGCTGTCCATTGTCCGCGCATTAGGGGTTAAGGAACGTTATGATAATAAGAGAGGAAATCTTTCAGCCAAACGTAATTTACCACCCTCAAAATAGGCAGAAAAATACAGAAAACAAACTAGAGCAATATGAATTGAATTGGTAAGGTTATTAGGCTGTATGCTTGGAGGAAAATTTATGAGTTTCACAATTATAGGGGACGAAATGGAACAATTATGTTTACTAATAAGAAAAAATACTTTCATCTCACGTGTTCTCGTAAGGTGGCATTCAGTTCCACATTCTTTGTTCGATGTCGCTTCCCAACACATTTTGGACCGACAGAGCATACAGTTATTTCTGCTCCTTACAGTTAAGTGTACATTTATTGCACATTCTTTTGTTTGTTCGTGTATTTTTGAGAGAGAGAGTATTGATACAGACAATAATGTATTCCATTAACCCCTTCATGGCTGCCAGCCTCGAACAATGCTTTACTGTACCGGTGTCAGTAACGCTGAGTTAGGGAGAGCCATAAAAACTGCAAACAATTATGGGAAGGGAACGAAGGTCACTGGTATGTTTACACGACCCTACTCTACCATCCCAAACAGCTAGGCGGTCCTTTCATCCCAGATGTTTTCGCCGATATGTTTAAATGCTAAAGTAATATGCATCCTAACTTTATGTTTAAATGCTAACGTAACATGCCCCCTAATGTTATTAATTCTTTCACGAATCATAGCAAATCACAAGATGGGTTTAGGGAGGAGGGGAAAAAACCAGGTGTACCAGACGAGTCTTTTCACATCTGTAAGAAAAAGAAACTGACTTTATAACTTTGAAAAAATGGTTTGAAGGTCTGCCATGGGAGCACACAAATTTCTGAACTCACGAACATTAAGGATTTGAGGGGGGTAAACATACGCTTTGCTGTAAGCAGTACAAGCACCTTACCAAATCAGTTCATCCTGATAGTCTATTATATTTTTCTGATTATTTCTGGGTTGGTAAATGAACATTTCTTGTTAAATCTGTTTCACCGCTGTTTTTAGCTGTTCTGGTGTGACGACTCTTTGATTCGTTAACGTAATGGTAGAAGACACTGTTCTAATCTAAGTGTTTAAACCTGGCCTAACCTAGCTTAACTGCACCTAATAATGTAACCTAACCTAATCTTCAGTTGGGAAGTTGGGAAACGAAGTCCAAATTTGAGTACGATGAGTTTTGTCCTTTGTGCTGGACACAATCATAGGTACAGCTTTAGAACGAGACGATAATTACAGGAAGGAAATCTTTCAGTAAGAAAACATGATTTACCGAACTGAATATAGTCTGAAAAATACTGAAACAAGCTGGAAGAATATACATTGAACTGGAAAGGTCTTTCTGGTACTTAAAGTGTACATTTACCGGTAAATAAATCAGTCTAACAGTACAGTACTTGTGTTTTGTTTCTGCCGGATTAATCGTGCTTTTCTGACTAATCGGGCACCCCTTAACACCATAATGGCGTCTCATCACCAAGCCTCGGAGTCCCCAGGGGGGGGGGGGAGACCATAAATGCCCCCACCATCAGCCCCTCTCCTGGTGACGACTTGAGGTGCCTGGAACCACTGTCTGACTCTCTTCTACTTCATTTCTGCAACATTCGCGGCCTTTCCTCTAACTTTCGCTCTGTTGAGCACCACCTCTCCTCCTCTAAACCTCACCTTCTTTTTCTGAGACTCAGCTGTCTGAGGCAACTGACAGCAAACCCTTTTCTGTATCCTCCTACTTTCTCTATACTCATTTCAAAGCCAAAGGTGGCTGTTGTGTATATATACGCAACGACTTATCTTGCTCTCGTGTTCCTGAACTCGATTCTTCTGAATTCTCTACACTCTGGCTTCGGCTTTCCTGTCATTCTCTGACTAAATATATCTGTGCTGTTTACTTATCCCCTAATTCTACCGACTATCAAAAATTCTTCGACTATCTTACTTCTACGATGGAACACATTCTATCCATTTCTCCTTTCTCTGAAATCTCCATTCTAGGAGATTTCAATGTTCACCACCACCTTTGGCTCTTCTCTCCTTTCACGGATTCACCCGGTGAACAAGCCTACATCTTTTCTATCCTTAATGACCTAGAGCAGCTTGTACAGCACCCTACCCGTATCCCTGACCGCCTTGGAGAGAGCTCCAACATACTTGACCTCTTCCTCACAACTAATCCTTCTGCTTACTCTGTTAATCTTTTCTCTCTGTTGGGCTCCTCCGATCACAACCTTATTACCTTAACCTGTCCTATCACTCCTGTACGGCCTGTGGACCCTCCAGGGAAACGTCGTCTGTGGCATTTTGGAGCCGCGGACTGGGAGGCCCTCAGGCAGTACTTCTTTGATTTTCCCTCGAATGATTATTGCTTCCATGGCCGTTAGCCATCTGAGTGTGCCTTGCGCATTACGGAGGTTATTCTCTCGGGCATGGAAGCATACATTCCTTTCTCATATCCTTTGACTAATGTAAGAAAGCCTTGGTTTAATCACGCTTGTTCTAATGCTGTCCGCAACAAGGAGAGGGCCTACAAAAGGTACCGGAGCCAACCCACCCCTGAATCACATCATCTTTACGTTTCTGCCCGGAATCGTGCTAAGTCTGTTCTTCGCTCTACTAAAAATAATTTCATCCATACTAAATGCTCTCAACTCTCCAACTCGAATTCTTCCCGCTCCTTCTGGCACCTTGCCAAAAATCTTTCTAACAACTTTACCTCATCATCCTTCCCTCCTCTTTTCTACTCTGATGGTTCTGTAGCTATTTCATCTACTGATAAAGCAGATCTCTTCGCACAGACTTTCTCCTCCAATTTCACCTTAGACGATTCCGGTGCTGTTCCTCCATCACTTCCCCCCTCTGACTTCCTCATGGCTGACATTAAAATTTCTTCAGCTGATGTATTTTCTGCCATCACTGGCCTCAGTACTAACAAGGCATATGGGCCTGATGGAGTCCCTCCTGTTGTTCTCAAGAACTGTGCTTCTGTGCTTACACCCTGCCTAGGCAAACTCTTTCGCCTTTGTCTGTCAACTACTACCTTTCCTTCTTGCTGGAAGTTTGCTCTCATTCAGCCAGTCCCAAAGAAGGGTGACCACTCCCAACCCTCCAACTATCGTCCAATTGCTTTAACGTCCTGTATTTCAAAAGTTTTTGAGTCAATTCTCAATAGAAAAATTTTAAGGCATCTTTCCTATCACAACCTTCTTTCCGATCGTCAGTACGGGTTCCGTCAGGGACGCTCCACTGGCGATCTTCTCAACTACCTTTCAGACTCCTGGTCATCCTCCTTTCGGGACTTTGGCGAAAGCTTTGCCACTGCACTTGACATCTCAAAGGCTTTCAATCGAGTCTGGCATAAATCTTTAATTTCCAAACTGCCCTCCTACGGTTTCTATCCTTCTATCTGTGCCTTCATCGCTAGCTTCCTTTCTGGTTGTTCTATAGCCGCTGTTGTAGACGGCCATCGTTCTTCTCCTACATCTATCAACAGTGGTGTTCCTCAGGGCTCTGTCCTATCATCAACTCTCTTCCTTTTATTCATCAATGATCTTCTAAGCTGTACATCTAACCCTATCCACTCATACGCTGATGACTCCACCCTTCACCTTTCCATTCGGTTCTCGCAACACCCGTCTCAACAGTTACTTCAACAAACAAGGGATGAGGCTATGGCACACCTAATGTCTGACTTGGCTTGTATCTCTGACTGGGGTAAAAATAATATAGTTGTTTTTAATGCATCTAAGACTCAGTTCTTACACCTATCAACCCGACAAAATCTTCCACAGGTATACCCACTAATGTTTAATAATATTCAGCTTAATCCTGCATCAACCTTGAACATGCTTGGGGTTTCATTTACTCGGGACTTATCTTGGAAAGATCATATTACATCTCTTGTAAAATCTGCTTCCAAGAGATTGGGTGTGCTAAGCCGACTCCGCTCTTTCTTTACCCCTGCACAATTGTTGACTCTATACAGGGGTTTTATCCGCCCCTGTGTGGAGTACAACTCTCATGTGTGGGGAGGCTCCCCACATACAGCTCTTCTCAATAGGGTGGAGTCAAAGGCTTTTTGTCTCATTAACTCTCCTCCTTTTACTGACTCCCTTCAACCTCTGTCTCTTCGCCGCACTGTTGCATCTTTATCTCTTTTCTATCGCTACTTTAATGGTCACTGCTCCTCTGAACTGTCTGCTTGCATTCCTCCACCTCTACGATGGGCGCGTAGCACCCGTCTGGCAGCAAACTCTCATCCCTTTTCTGTCCAACTCTCTAATGCAAGAGTTAACCGTTACTCCCAGTCTTTCATTTATGCAACAGGTCAACTCTGGAACTGTCTCCCTCTGTCTGTATTTCCTGCTGCCTATGATCTCCAGTCTTTCAAACGCAGTGTGTCCAGGCATCTCAAAATGATCGGATCTTGAATTTGGCTCTCTATTGTATTTTGTTTTTCTCTTGGAGGGAACTGTTACTGCGGGCTCATGGCCTTTGGTTCCTTCTTCCTCGCATAAAAATATATATATATATATATATATATATATATATATATATATATATATATAGCCCGGATAATCGGGCTATCTCTGTATTTCCCTGGGGAAAATCGTTCCGATATACGAAATTTTGAATTACGAAAGTTTCTTTTGGTCACTATCCCTTTCGTATATCGAAGACTCACTATATCCAACATCTGGAAGCATGGCATTATCATCACTATCCCCAAATCCAACAAAGACCCCACGTTACCTTCCTCACATCGCCCCGTCACACTCCTCTGCACCCAATAGAAGTCACTGAACGACTGGTATTACAACTATAGTCGCGGCGCACGACTCTGAGGTTGTCATTCTCGTACACTGGCAACCTACCATTCAAATGTGCATCTGACTTTGTATCATATTATACATGAATCATATTATGAAGCACGAATGTTATATACAAATATTATTATACACGAACACATTATACACGAATCACATGCGTCTCATACACGAAATCAGACGCATTGTTGACGGGTAGGTTGCCAGGGTACGAAAATAACAGCCTCAGAGTCTTGCACCACTACTATAGTTACACCTCACACCCCCCTAGCCCCATCACAACACGGTTTTAGGCCACTACACTCCATAAACACTCTTCTTACAGATCTTACACAGAGAGTTTTTGATTGCATGAATTCACCCAGCCCACCACACAGAACACTCCAAGTCACACTAGACATTAGCAAAGCTTTTGATGCCATCCCCCGCCACAACCTCACAAACAAAATATTCAACACAAACATGCACACTAACACAAAAAGATGGCTGACAAGCTATTTGGCGGGCAGATGTGCACACGTAACATGTGCTGGTCAATCTTCGAACATCAGAAACTTCACAAATGGCATCCTCCAAGGATCTGTTTTGTCTCCTAGTCTCTTTACCCTATACATGCACGACATACCCATGCCCCACACATCACAAATACACACAGCTTCCTAAACGCACAACATAACAATTACATGTACACACCAAAATGCAAACACAGCCGCACACATCCTCCAACCTTATCTCAACACACTACACAAATGGTTCACCACAAACAGGCTCAAAATAGCTCCAGCCAATTCTACAGGGACTCTTCTCACAAACTGGACAGCAGAACATTGTCACACTCCACACTTCACCATAAACAACACTCCCCAACCACACACACACACACACACACACACAAAATCCTTGATGTAACATACATCAATGTCATTTAAAGTACACATCACAAATATTAAAGATAAGTTAACACCAAGACTTAATGCACTGAGGTCACTTGCCCATACAACATTTGGACACAACAAAGAAACCACCACCACAGTAAACGAACACCATATACGTTCAGTGATGAATTATGCAAGCCCTGCTTAGGCTTCTAACCTCACTAAAGCACACTACAACAACAAGGCACTAAAAATAATCACGGGCTGCACAGCTGTTATACCCACAGACCACCTACACCAAGAAATCAAAGTCCCCAAAGTCAAGGATCATCTACACATGAGAGGCACCCAAATTCTCACTGCAGCCTCCACAAACCCACACCATCCACTACACTACATGGCAGCTTATCCACACACACCAAGGAACATCAAAGCAACAACCAGCACACGATATCATACACAAATACTGCCATCTCTCCCCCCTTGCCCGCCTCAGACCAGCTTCCAGAAGCACATCCATACTCAAATCACTCTCCACTCCATTCAGTCACTCAAAGACAACACACAGCTCCATGCACGGCCCCCTGATATCCACCCTTCTGAATCCTATCTCCCTCGTGAGGACAGGGTCCACCTGGCCAGGCTGAGATGCGGGCATCATCCAACCCTCTTGAGTTATCAGAAGAGGCTGGATGACTCCGTCGCTGATGCCTGTCCAGAATGTAACACAGCTTCCCATACTATGAAGCACATTATGGAAGACTGCATTGCACACAATCACCTATGCCAACAACACAACATACACTCCTTGAGAGCTCTGTGGGAAAGCCCGGTCTCAGCCGTGGCCTTCCTTAGGGACTCGGGACTGTTCAGCCAGACTGCCTAGGGAACAACTACTACTACTACCACTCCACTGAACCTATACCAACCTCACTATACAATAAATCATTATGCGACAGGTTTTCACTTGACGCAACCCTACTGTTTTGCATGACCAAACTGTATTTGTGGCATTTAGTCAAATAACGACAAACGTGCCAAACACCTAAAATTAAGCTTTAGGTCGCAACACACTCATCTGCCATTTTTCTATCCAGTGGAAACGTTTTCACAGCATGTTCGTCTTTACAACACGGTCGAAAGTCCTGTACAACAAAGGGGATTCTGGTCCCAACATGCTGCAGGTTGGTACTCGTGGCCTGTGTCTCTCCCAAGGAAAGGTGTAGTGGAAGAAAGATAAACATGTCAGCAAGCACTCCCCCAGGCTGCCAATGAGCGGTGGGTCTCATGATGACGTCACACTCACAGCCAATCAGCAGCCGTGTTTTGTGGGCGTGTTGGCTCGTGGGTGTGGCCAGATTCTGCCCTTCCCAGTTATGTTTACACTGTAAGCCACACACACGTGCTTTTGGTTTATTACATTATTTTCACCTCAGATTTACAGTGATTTACATTGCAACATGAGTGACTAACATAGTGATAACAAGCAGGAAGTCCCTGAGCATAAGCAGAAATGAAAACATGAAGTGAAAACGTAATCCATCTTCTTGGAAACATGCAGTTGGCAAGCAAAAACAAAATGCTGGGGATGAATACGTGAGTTATAGCATAAAAAAGGAAAAGCCAGCTAGGAAAACTGGTCCTTCTTGGAAGTGTGGCTCAGCTGCTTCAACAACTTGGGCAATGAATGAAGTAAATGATCTATTTACAGCTTTTTAGGCAATGAGTGATTATACCAGACAGACCAGTTACTTTGCCAGTCATGTGAAAAGTGTTGCTATGAAGCAGCCTCATGTCAAGGGCCATAAAACAGGCAAGTCATGTACGATTAGTTATTGTGTTGAGTACCGGTATGCTAATGTGACTTATGATGTTTGTCAATCATCATTCCTCAGTGTTCATGGTTTAGGTGAGCGTAGAGTTTGTTCTGTACTCGACAAAGTGACTGTAGCTGGATCAGTGGAAACTGACAAGCGAGGCACTGGCCCTAATCTGAAACTAGTTAGTGATGAACGGAAGGCAGCAGACCGACAATACACTAGACTACTGTTATCCTCACACCCCCCACAGCACTTAAATACTGTACATGCACCACTACCCTACATGGGTTGGTGATTGTCCTTTTCATATTTTTGGTTATTTTCAAATTAGTTTTTTTTCTTTTTTCCACGGGGGTAGAATGGTATGGGGTTAATAATTGAACAGCATTATAACCTGATTTATCATATATTTTGTATTTTATTCTCATGTGTCTTAAAGTATTTTACCAGCTCTGTTTTTTGAGACATTGTTTACTGAAATCAGGCTACTGTTAATGAGCTACAATGAAACAAATTTTTAACACTGTTTATCTCAAAACATTGATTTGGCACGTTCGTCATTACCTAACTAAACACCTCATTTGCTTTTTTGCCAGCAAAAACATGTGATCTAGGCCACAGGACTTTCTGAAAATCGTAGATCCATTTCACAATTTTTGGATGGTTGGCCGTACTTCCATGGAATTCCACATATTACTGTGATGCCGTGGTTGCAGTCAAAGACTGTTCTGTTCAAACTATTTATCAGCATTATACAAGCCAAACCTTTAATAAAAAGGACACAGAACTTTGACAATTATCAAACGGCTTTGTTTGTATATTGAACTTTAATTTCTGAAAAGCCAGCTTGACTTCCCTGCATCTGGAAATCTTCACTTTAATTATTGCCCTATAATGAATTTGCAAGTACAGTACAGTACTACTTGTGAAGACTGCATAGTGGAACAGTATTTGTGAAGACTGCGTAGTGGAATGATACAGCAGGTCCCCGTTATAACAATGAGGTGCATTTGGGAAAACCCATCACTGAACCGGGGTATCAGTTACCGGGGATGTTCAAACACAAAAAGTACAGTACTGCACAGACCACGCAAATGAAAGTGGCGCGACGCAGCGATAAATTTATGACACGGAGATGATGCATCATCTCTCACTGTATTTTAAATCACACTCCTCACTGGGTTCAACCGTTACCTGTGATATGTTTCTCATGCATCTGGCAACCATTACGCACCCTTTTATCCGCTGACTTTGACGACAGTGTGTGTCAGCAAGTCATACGAGGAGGTTAGTGCAGTGGAAAGCGATCGATTTTCCATCCATTCATCCATCATCCAATCCTACATTGCCCCATGAGGAGCGTAGGAGCCCGAGGCTAGGCAGTTGGTCTCGACATTTAAGATGAGAGATCGATTTTCATTTTTTTTTTTTTTTTTGTCTCGCCTATCTTTACATACCTCCTCCAACAAAAATGTCTGTGAGACCGCAAATTGAAAGTGATAAAATCGCAGTGATAGTGGCCCTGTACAAAGACAGGAAGCCACTAAAGGAAATATCAAATAGTACAGGAGTTAAACTGAGAACGTGCAGCGTTGGATAAAGAGATTTCTGGATGGTGACGGCATCTCATTACCACGACACAAAGAACATCCTGGCAAAGCAAAAAAAAAAATTAACCAACGGAATTTAAATGTCATCAGATGTCAACTAGAGGTTAATCCACGGCTTACAGCAAAACAAATAAAAGAAAACAATCCTAACTTACTTGGTACTGTTAGTTTACGTACAGTGCAACATTATATCCATGACGATCTGAAGTACCGTACCTGTCGTACTGGCCAGTACCAAAACCAGAGCTGACAGAATGTCAAAGGAAGAACACAGTGATTTTTGCCAAGAAATACAAACAATGGGATGATGTCAAGTGGTGTAGTGTGCTCTGGAGTGATGAGGCAGTGTTCTGTGTGACTGGCAACATGTCTGGCTGGGTGTACCGGCCTTGAGGCAGCGACCCCATTAACCCCAAGTACACCAGGGGTGTTGTGAAATTCCCAGACAAAGTGATGGTAAGGGGATGTTTTTCATTTCATGGTGTTGGTGACTTAGTATTCCTTCCTGATAATGTGATTATGAACAAAAATAATTACCTGGAGCTCCTGTGTGAGCATCTGCCAGATTCCTTTGACAAGAGCGAGGCAGTCTTTTTCATGCAGGACGGTTCACCCTGCCACACTGCCAAGGATGTGACTCAATGGCTTACAGACTGTGACTTTCCATTCTTCAGTGATTGGCCAGGTAACTCACCTGATTTAAATCCCATAGAAAACCTTTCGGCCATTCTAAAACGAAAACTATGAGAAGCAGATACTTCATCAGTAGCCTGGCTCAAGATAGCAATAATGAAGGAATGGAAGGAAACTGACCCTGCCACACTGCAAAACCTCACCAGTTCTCTTCCTAATCGTCTCGATGAATGCATTAAGCGTAGGGGGATGCCTACATGCTACTAGAACATGGTAAGTGCTCATTTTCTGTATTTTCTTCCTACTTGTATTTGTTTTTTTTACATCCACGGCAAGTCGCGCCACTTTCATTTGCGCGGACTGTATAGGGATGCATTTGAAAGCCTTGGGATCTCCCCCAACCAAGTCCAAAACCCACCCAAATGAGTCCAAAAACAAGTTTCTAGCTCACCTAAAACCCCAGATAGCTTTAAAACATGCTAAACTAACTCACCTAAACCCTGAAATAAAATCTGAAAATCATAAAAAATGTCTGAAAAAGAAAAAATCAAACTTGGTGAATTGTACCTCATAATGACCGTGTTCACCCCATCTATGTCTAAAACACATTAATCTAAGTCTAAAAACAGTTTATAATTCAACCTAAATACGAATATTAAGTCTTAAATATCATCAAAATCTGAAAAAAATAAAAATCAGTTAAAATCAACAAACATTTCTCATCGGATAACCAGGGACTGGCCACTGATAGGCAGGGAAGGGTGTTAATTGTTTTACATCACAATGGCAGGGTATTGCACAAAGGGGATTCGTATAGCAGGATATTACTGTACTGTTCTCATGATTTCCTTAATAAAGAAAAAAAGTGAACATCTGACAGTCTACATGTGAAATAATTCCCAGGGTGAAAATAAGTTTTACTTTAAGCAGCAGAAACACCTTACCAATTCACTTCTTCCTGATCGAAAGTTTTCTGATTATTTTTGGTGTGGTAAATGAATGTGTTACATTAGACTACTTTCCCTAATGTTTTTAGTCATGTTCCTTCTGCTGTATCAAATGTTTCTCGAGAGTAATGGCAGACACTTACTCCAACATATGTCCCCGTCATCATTTGCTAGCTACCTCTTACTAACCTTAGCTACATTTTAACCTAACCAAGAAATTTAACCTAACCTAACTCAACCACGATTCAACTAGCTACCCAGTAAGTCTGCCAGGTACACACACGCTTTATTTGAAGCAGCAGAAGCACCTTACCAAATTAGTTCTTCTTCCTGATACCGTACAAGCCCTTTAATCCTGACTGCAGCAGCCCACAGACTGTCCGGATTATCAGATTTTCCGGACTATCAGACAGATACCAGAAAATGTTAAAAAAAACAAAAATAATAGTAAATAGTGAGACTGTGTTCCTTAACAAGCTGACAAAATATGGTACTGTACTCCTTTGCAGCAGTCTCATCAGCACACCTCTTCTCCCCTGACACATCCACTACCCTTATCCCATGACGAGTCTTAAAGTTTCTAAGCCACCCATCAGAAAACTTCACATCAGTGTCGATCTACATTTCCTTACAGAATTGTTTGGCCTTTTCATTAATCATTAACCCATTGATAGGCTTGCCTTCACATCGTTTTCCACAAAACCACTTATAAAGAACTGTGTCTAACTGTGCCAGTGCTGGTTTCTTAAGAGTTTTCCTTTTCTCACATCCCTTCATAGACTGTCCGCTCGTGGCATATTCCCTCAATTCCTTGGATTTGTTTTTACAGTCATAAATGGTTGACTGGCCTACATTAAACTCCCGCATTAAATCCTTCACCAGTTCACCCTTCTCCAGCCATTGTATTATTTCTAATTTCTTACTAATAGTAATTATAACATGCTTCCTCTTCTCACCAGTAGTAGGTAGTGTAGTAGGAGCCATTCTAGTGAAATACTGAAAAAAAGAACAAGCAAATTCGGTTGACAACACATGGCCTGTACAACAGGCACAATCAGCTGGGTCAACATACACTCGGCAGGATTCGGAACCTCCAGAATGTCGGCGCGGGTTCTTGACTAAGCTTTGGCTGCAGAATTGGAGAGTTCAGCACACTGCTTTTGCCTATTTTTCAACAGTTCTCTATTTTTTTTTGTATATCTCAATTTCGTACCCAAAAAAGCTAAAAATGACCCTGGGTTGAAAAGTCCGAACCATCGGGATTTCCTGACCATCGGGTGTTGGATTAAAGGACTTTTACTGTAGTCTGTTATATTCTTCTGACTATTTCTGGGGCAGTAAGTAAACGTTTCAAGTGAAATCCGTTTGTCCGTTGTTTTTTCCTATCTTCCGCTGTGTCAGTTCGTTTGGTCAGCGATGGTGGAAGGGACTGACCTAACCTAGCTTAACTGTATCTAATAATTTAATTGAACCTAACCTAGCTTAGCCTGGCATCCAGTTGGGAAGTTGGGAAATGAAAACCACCATTGAGTATGCTGAGTTGGACAGACAATCGTAGGTACGGCTTAAAGGTCGTGATGATAAAAAGTGGAAAATTTTTTGGCAGGAAAAGGTAATTTACCATCCTGAAAATAGTCAGAAAAAAACAGAAAACAAACTGAAGGAATATGAACTGAATTGGTAAAGTCCTGCTACTGCTTCAAGTAAAGCGTACGTTTACTGTCATTACAAGTGCTGTTTTGGCATAAGGAACATACCAGTAATGATAAAAACAAAAGCAAAAAAATCAACAGAAAATGGTAATGCTTTACCAAACGGGAACGGCAATTCCACCTACATTATACCAAACTCACAATATCAAGGTAAGTAATTTTAGTAGATAAACAACACAGATAGTTAACTGTTCCATTGTGACTGCAAGAAGTGAATGGACAAAGTCAAAAACTATACCGTACCTATTTTGGGTATTTATGGAAGTGGCCAGGTCACCCAGGACAATGTTTACCGCTGATTGGTAATAGCCAGCTGGCCACATGGTTTACCAACCATTGCTCTGACTGGACGCATCAGTGTATCCCGTGTCAATGCAATGGCAACTTAATGATTTCACCAAACCTAACCCAGCTTTCAGGGGTGAGTTTATAAATCAGCCCAGTAGCTGTGGTAAGCCAGGTAACCTATGAAAGACTCATTTCAATAGAAAATATAGAAAGGCTGGGCTCATTTCATGAAGAAGGAATCAGAAATAAATTGTTTACCACCATGCAGTCAGAAAATACAGAGAATAAACTGGAATAGTATAGACTGAATTGGTAAGATCCATTTACTACATGATGTAAAACGTATATTTACCATTCCCAGTATTAAAGCCAATGATTTCTACGTCTGTCATGAAAATTGGATGATTATTATAAAACAAGTGAATACAGCTTGAAAACTCTGAAAAAAGAATGAATAATTAACACGAACCCGAGAACACCGGATACACATCAAAATTAGCATACCACTTCTATACCACTAACTTACCGGTGGTGACTATCCTTGAATGCCAGAGTAATGGGTATTATTTCGGAATTACACCCAACTAACGGAGACTGGAGTTGTTATGTTCACCATTTAGTTTGTGCAGTTTTAAATGATTTCTGTGCCCCCTCCACACGATCGTCCTGACGGGAATAAGACCCACAAAGCTACAGATGCTGATGTAGGTAGATGTGGAGTTAATGCGAAAGATACGTCATCTGTGTAGTGGCTGGTGGATTATTTGTAGGCGTTGTGAAGGGCAACAAAAGGCTGGTGGATTATTTGTAGGCGTTTTGAAGGGCAACAAAAGGCTGGTGGATTATTTGTAGGCGTTTTGAAGGGCAACAAAAGGCTGGTGGATTATTTGTAGGCGTTGTGAAGGGCAACAAAAGGCTGGTGGATTATTTGTAGGCGTTGTGAAGGGCAACAAAAGGCTGGCGGATTATTTCTATGCGTTTTGAAGGGCAACAAAAGGCTGGCGGATTATTTCTATGCGTTGTGAAGGGCAACAAAAGGCTGGCGGATTATTTCTATGCGTTTTGAAGGGCAACAAAAGGCTGGTGGATTATTTCTATGCGTTTTGAAGGGCAACAAAAGGCTGGTGGATTATTTCTATGCGTTTTGAAGGGCAACAAAAGGCTGGTGGATTATTTCTATGCGTTGTGAAGGGCAACAAAAGGCTGGTGGCCTATAAGGGTCCAGCACAACTCACCCTCACAACAAAAACAAAACAAGTCGCCGTCTGAACCATTCCCCGTCATGTATTTTCATCTTAGTTTATTTAGCACGTACAGTATACTAGATTTTGAGTTACATGATTGCCAAGTGATTGCGGTTTATTGTTCCTGTAATAAATGTAAAATGTGGCATCAAATAGTATTAACGAAAAAAAATATAAATATAATGAAATGCAAATCAGACAATGTCCTGAACGATGTTTCACTTCGTCGTTTAACATCAGGCTGCATACAAGCATTTATGTAATTGCCTAGTAACCTTAAGTGAACGATTGGTATACATTAAAATTATATAAATAATCTACAGACATTACGTGTATACAAATACGCAACTTGGAGATTCTCAACCTACTGTATCCAAAAATTGCAGTAAGCTTCACCAGACTTCACCGCTTGCGCAGATTAGAACCTGATCTTGGACCACCAGAAATCTAATCATCAGGATTCCGAATTGTTGCATGACCTTCCCAGACAACCCATGCCAGGCAGCTCACGTAACTGTGACCATGAGCACTATGACAAGACAGTGGCAGTAAAAATAATTATAATTAAAAAAAAAAAAACGCAGTCCCCTGGCAGGAAAACTTAATTTTAGTTGAAATTAACATGAAAAACCGAGTGAACATGCATTGTTCAGGAAATGACATGGCAATTTTACTGAGAAGGACGGAAGCATAAGCTATAAACATATAAAAGAGCCGCATTGTTTGTTTGTCCTTCAATTACCCCCAAACCAAGTGTAATGAGGGTCTATAAAAGCCCGCGTTGCCCAACACGGGGATCCTCTGTTTGGCTCAGTGGTAATGTGCGCGTGTGTGCAGCGCGAGGGCCTGAGATCGAATCTCGGTCAGCCCAGTGACTAATTTGTTGAGTTTCAGTTCGGTTATTACACGAAGGTCAGAGATCCCCAGACCCTCAGTGTAGAGTGCCCAGACACGTATATATTCTGAATCAGGGTGACCCAAAGTTGGTTTTCGGGGGTCAAAATTCAGATCTGGATCATTTAAAGTCACCGGTAGAGTGTTCGCCATCTTGGCCTGGGCAACGTCAGGTACTCCTGCAGCCCAATTTTTGGCATGGAGACTCACATGACCTGCAGTTCGGACATAGGCTATGTGAGGTTGACCTCCGAGGTCATTTAAGGTCACCGGTTGGAGGTCATTTGAGGCCACCGGTAATAGTAAACAGATGCACACAAATTGAAATGCCCGCCGTGCCCGCTGCCGGACCTCCCACCTCACCACCCCCCACAAGACCACCGGGCCGCCACCGCACCACCACCCCAGGAGGACACACCGGTGAGTTTAGTGACCCCAGTCAAGAGGGTCATCAGGACATTACGGTCCTGGGTCCTTGTTCCCCGCAATTGTCCCAATCCCAGGTGATCAGGGGAAGTAGACTACATTGCGGGCGGAGCAATGATCGCCAGAAGAGGGGTGGGACTGAACCAGACTCAGTCCCAGGTAGCACCGTATTGACGGCTTTGTTACACCCTCTAGGGCAGGAGGCCCAGGGGCAAGAGGCCCAAAGCTACGGCCTAATAAAGAGTGTGAAGGGGAAAGCGACCCCAGGCTCCGGCCTTAACACACCAGAAGGAGAGAGTTGCCCCAGCGCATCGCTCTCTTGCTGTTTGCTCCAGGAGCAACATCCCGTCGCCGGCCCTAAGCCGTGGCGTGAGGGCGACCCCGTTCGTCCGGCAGATGTTCCTGCTAGGATAGATCAGCTACCGGCTACAGCCAGAGTACGGATCAGGGTAAAGAGCCCCTGCTACCGTACGTGTAGCATTTCCCTATTACGGAAGCAACACCCCGTCGTCGGCCCTAAGCCACGGCGTGAGGGCGACCCCGTTCGTCCGGCAGTTGTTCTCCGTATGGGTAGACACTCGGCTCCGGCCGGGGCACGTACCAGGGTAGAGAAGCCCCTGAAGGTAGACTCAATCCGTATTGGAGAGAGTGTGGCCTCTGTGCCCCTCACTCCGGCTTGTCTCGTACTACGGGAACAACACCACGCCGGCAGCCCTCAGCCGCGGCGAAAGGACGGCCCCGTCCGCCCTACAGGTGTCCCCCGTACGCCGGGCAAGTTCACGGCTACAGCCAGAGTGTGTGACAGGGGAAGGCGACCCCAGGCTCCGGCCTCCAGACGCACTCGAGAGGACATGGGCAACGTGAGTCCTCCTCCCGCCTCTTTCCCTTCGGGGAGCCCTTTGTCACCACCCGGGAATATAGCCCCAGAGGAGAGGCTAGAGTGGTGGCAAGGCCCGATATCGGGCTTACTGCCTACACCCGGGAGTTCCTTGTTTCTGTCCGAGCCCCGTAGGAGACGCTGCCGCAACCCAGTCCTGATGGCGCCTCTACCCCTTAGTGCCCGCAGTCCTAGGACGCCCCGGCCAGACTCTCCAACTCCCGACGAAGGCGATTCGGGCTCCCTCACTCCCCGGAGTCGGAAAAGTCAGGCCCGATTACTCCAGCTGTTTGGCCCCAGTCCCGAGGGCCACCTATCAGGTCGAGGCCCCCAGACCAAAGGGCCTCCCTGCACCCCACCGGCGCGGCCCTAGTACGAGGGCCGCCTCCCAGGTCGAGGCCCCCAGACGGGAAAGCCTCCCTGCACCCCACCTACGAGTGCGACCTAAAGTGACTATTACCCAGGAAACAGGGAAAACAGTGACAGTGACTCCGTAAGAAACAGTAGTCAATAGTGGCCCATCAGAACTCAGTGTTGACAGGGCAGAAAGCGAACTTTGTGAATTATCCTAGTCCCTCCCCATGTAAGAGAGTCAGAGAGTTTTCTGTGAACACCTGAGGTAAGGGCGCGCGGGCTAGTCGAAAGCTTAAGTGTACGTGTCTCCGTGACAAGGTGACCGAGTCGAGTGTCGCTATCCGCACCCTACCTCTTTTATAGTAATATTCCCCATCTAGACTCCCAACCTTGTTTATTCCTTATGTGAACAATTCTATTTATGTCCTGCCTTCAAGTGAAGTGTAAACCATATTGTAGATAATTCACGATCTCCCTGTATGAACATTGTAGTGTATATGACTCTGCTCTGTGGTGCCAAGTGTTAACTCTGTGTCTCTGTGTCCCTGTATCTTAAATATCACTCTACGTGTATTGTTACGATTAGAATTAAGGTAATAGATGTGTTAAGGTATACTGCCTGGTTTTTTATTGGTGCTTTACTTCCGGTCTAGAAAGAGGACCCCGCTTCAGTAGCTAGTGTTTTTACGACGAGAAGTCACCTTAAAAACACAGCATAACACAAATACTGTGCGTTAGTCTGCAAACGCTGAAATAGAAAGTTCCTGGACCTCTTATAATCTCTCTTCAAAAGCATAAGAGGTACGTGGTCATTCTGGAGTAGAAAGAAAGAATGGACTAGCTAGAACAAGCAGGATTAGTGTGTTCGCCTTTTTGGCCCGGGCAACGCCTGGTGTAGTATAAAAGAAACCTGGGGAGGGCGGGATAGCAATTCTGTCATGAATGAAATGCTGACACAGGCAATATTATTCTCCTCTTTAACCCTTTCTTATTTACAAGTACGTCATATCATAATTCTTTCATTATTCTAGAGACGATTCTATTTAATTTGGGCAAGATCCCTCTTAATAGGGGATTTATTGAGCGTTTCAGCTTGCCTCGTGCATTCGAAAGATGTCTCCTCTTGGTGTACACTGATAGGCCTGCTGTACTTCACTACACTTCACACACAGGTGATCACTCCATTTAATGAATAACACAACAGTCAGTTTATACTTCGACTCTATTTTTCCAACTCCACAGTTCGAGGGCGTGTGTGTGTGTGTGTGTGTGTGTGTGTGTGTGTGTGTAGCCGGAGCACTAGTTCAGATGCTGCACTGTAAGGAGAGAGGGGAAGGGAGGGATTAATGAACTTTGGAGTGGAGGGAAGAACTGGGTAGTCATGGAATGCAAGGGGGACTTACACAGTGTGATACATTGGTGGATAGGTGAAGTGTGGCAGAATTACAGGCACATTATTGTGTA
>NC_136985.1:16069964-16099964 GCF_032717465.1 Coenobita brevimanus
GTCCTTTACTTAGTGTCCTTTACTTAGTGTCCTTTACTTAGTGTCCTTTACTTGCTGTCCTTTACTTGCTGTCCTTTACTTGCTGTCCTTTACTTAGTGTCCTTTACTTGCTGTCCTTTACTTAGTGTCCTTTACTTGCTGTCCTTTACTTGCTGTCCTTTACTTGCTGTCCTTTACTTAGTGTCCTTTACTTGCTGTCCTTTACTTGCTGTCCTTTACTTGCTGTCCTTTACTTAGTGTCCTTTACTTGCTGTCCTTTACTTAGTGTCCTTTACTTGCTGTCCTTTACTTAGTGTCCTTTACTTGCTGTCCTTTACTTGCTGTCCTTTACTTGCTGTCCTTTACTTAGTGTCCTTTACTTGCTGTCCTTTACTTGCTGTCCTTTACTTGCTGTCCTTTACTTAGTGTCCTTTACTTGCTGTCCTTTACTTAGTGTCCTTTACTTGCTGTCCTTTACTTGCTGTCCTTTACATAGTGTCCTTTACTTGCTGTCCTTTACTTAGTGTCCTTTACTTGCTGTCCTTTACTTGCTGTCCTTTACTTAGTGTCCTTTACTTGCTGTCCTTTACTTAGTGTCCTTTACTTGCTGTCCTTTACTTAGTGTCCTTTACTTGCTGTCCTTTACTTAGTGTCCTTTACTTAGTGTCCTTTACTTAGTGTCCTTTACTTGCTGTCCTTTACTTGCTGTCCTTTACTTGCTGTCCTTTACTTAGTGTCCTTTACTTGCTGTCCTTTACTTGCTGTCCTTTACTTGCTGTCCTTTACTTAGTGTCCTTTACTTGCTGTCCTTTACTTGCTGTCCTTTACTTGCTGTCCTTTACTTGCTGTCCTTTACTTAGTGTCCTTTACATAGTGTCCTTTACTTAGTGTCCTTTACTTAGTGTCCTTTACTTGCTGTCCTTTACTTGCTGTCCTTTACTTAGTGTCCTTTACTTAGTGTCCTTTACTTAGTGTCCTTTACTTGCTGTCCTTTACTTAGTGTCCTTTACTTGCTGTCCTTTACATAGTGTCCTTTACTTGCTGTCCTTTACTTGCTGTCCTTTACTTAGTGTCCTTTACTTAGTGTCCTTTACTTAGTGTCCTTTACTTGCTGTCCTTTACTTGCTGTCCTTTACTTAGTGTCCTTTACTTAGTGTCCTTTACTTGCTGTCCTTTACTTAGTGTCCTTTACTTAGTGTCCTTTACTTGCTGTCCTTTACTTGCTGTCCTTTACTTGCTGTCCTTTACTTAGTGTCCTTTACTTAGTGTCCTTTACTTAGTGTCCTTTACTTGCTGTCCTTTACTTGCTGTCCTTTACTTAGTGTCCTTTACTTAGTGTCCTTTACTTAGTGTCCTTTACTTAGTGTCCTTTACTTGCTGTCCTTTACTTGCTGTCCTTTACTTAGTGTCCTTTACTTGCTGTCCTTTACTTGCTGTCCTTTACTTAGTGTCCTTTACTTGCTGTCCTTTACTTGCTGTCCTTTACTTGCTGTCCTTTACTTAGTGTCCTTTACTTGCTGTCCTTTACTTAGTGTCCTTTACTTAGTGTCCTTTACTTGCTGTCCTTTACTTAGTGTCCTTTACTTGCTGTCCTTTACTTGCTGTCCTTTACTTAGTGTCCTTTACTTGCTGTCCTTTACTTAGTGTCCTTTACTTAGTGTCCTTTACTTGCTGTCCTTTACTTAGTGTCCTTTACTTGCTGTCCTTTACTTAGTGTCCTTTACTTAGTGTCCTTTACTTAGTGTCCTTTACTTAGTGTCCTTTACTTAGTGTCCTTTACTTAGTGTCCTTTACTTAGTGTCCTTTACTTAGTGTCCTTTACTTGCTGTCCTTTACTTAGTGTCCTTTCCCTAGTGTCCCTTTACTGCCTCCAGACGGTGTTATTTAGCTCAGGAGAGAGAGTTTGGGCACTGGATGGTTTAACTATTACTTCCTTTATTCTTTATCTATCTGTCTATCTATTGCCAGACGCCTCAATCCCGTAAGGGGTGGCCACAAACAAATCGCCTCCATGTCGGCCTGTCCCCCGCCATTTCACTGCCCTGCTCCCAGCACACACACCCCTCTCTCCTTTATCCTTTAATAGTAAACAAATTCCTCCCTAGAGTTGATGTGATAGATAATGTTAGGAAAAATACATTGAGGTGTTTGGCCATGTGGAGTAGATGGAGAGCGAGAGACTAACAAGGAGAGTGTATGTGAGAGAGGTGGAGGGGGGGGAGAGGGACTGGGAGACCGAGGATGAGAAAGAGGGATGAGGTGGAGAGGTATATGAGAGAGAGGGGTGTGAGCTGGGAGGGCAGTGACATGGCAGAGGACATGGCGACATGGAGGCGATTTGTTTGTGGCCACCCCTTACGGGATTAAGGTGTCTGGCAATAGATGCATAGATTGATTAGATGATATGGTTACGTAAGGAGAGGGATTAGTATTGGCTGTTTGATGTGTGTGTGTGTGTGTGTGTGTGTGTGTGTGTGTGTGTGGAGAATGGGCGTCTGTAGTGAGTGTAGACATGTTGTAATGGTTATGTGTGTGTGTGTGTGTGTGTGTGTGTGTATGGAGAAGGTGTGTGTGTAGTGAGTGGTGCATGTGTGTATGCTGTAATGGTTATGTGTAGGTGTGTGTGTATGGAGAAGGTGTGTGTGTGTAGTGAGTGGTGCATGTGAGTGTAGACATGTTGTAATTGTTATGTGTGTGTGTGTGTGTGTGTGTGTGTGTGTGTAATTCACCGGGTTGGTCAGGATCACTTGATGGTCGTGATCGTCAGCTTTTACCCTCCCGGAAGAGAGCTGAGAGCTCATATAGTCCGATCTAAGGGCAAGGCTGTGACCTTCACACACTCACACACCCGTCCCCTTGCTCAAGGGGGACAGTAACCACCCACTTCGCCAGTGAAACTTTTCGCAACCTAAGCGAGGCGCGAACTCCCGTCTACCAGATGGCAAGCGAGACCGCTACCACTGAGCCAGCGAGCGGTGCTGTGTGTGTGTGTGTCAACACCAGGGCACTAATACACCAAACAATACACCATCACAACTCGCTTAAAATGTCCGTCACGACCTGCGTCTTGAACACAGACTCGGGCAGAACGTGCACTGCAACACCAACATGTTACTGCCAAGACAAAACAATTCCTCAGTTAAGTCACCTGGTTAGACATTAGCAGGAGTGATGTAATGACCTGCAAGGCGGTGGTGAAGGTGCTGCCAGTGTGGGGGTAGTGTGGGGGTAGTGAAGGGGCTGGCAGTGTGGGGGTAGTGTGGAGGTAGTGTGGGGGTAGTGAAGGGGCTGGCAGTGTGGGGGTAGTGAAGGGGCTGGCAGTGTGGGGTCAGTGTGGGGGTAGTGAAGGGGCTGGCAGTGTGGGGGTAGTGAAGGTGCTGGCAGTGTGGGGTCAGTGTGGGGGTAGTGAAGGTGCTGGCAGTGTGGGGGTAGTGAAGGGGCTGGCAGTGTGGGGTCAGTGTGGGGGTAGTGAAGGGGCTGGCAGTGTGGGGGTAGTGAAGGGGCTGGCAGTGTGGGGTCAGTGTGGGGGTAGTGAAGGTGCTGGCAGTGTGGGGTCAGTGTGGGGGTAGTGAAGGGGCTGGCAGTGTGGGGTTAGTGTGGGGGTAGTGAAGGTGCTGGCAGTGTGGGGGTAGTGAAGGGGCTGGCAGTGTGGGGTCAGTGTGGGGGTAGTGAAGGGGCTGGCAGTGTGGGGTGAGTGTGGGGGTAGTGAAGGGGCTGGCAGTGTGGGGTCAGTGTGGGGGTAGTGAAGGTGCTGGCAGTGTGGGGTTAGTGTGGGGGTAGTGAAGGTGCTGGCAGTGTGGGGTTAGTGTGGGGGTAGTGAAGGTGCTGGCAGTGTGGGGGTAGTGAAGGGGCTGGCAGTGTGGGGTTAGTGTGGGGGTAGTGAAGGTGCTGGCAGTGTGGGGTTAGTGTGGGGGTAGTGAAGGGGCTGGCAGTGTGGGGGTAGTGAAGGTGCTGGCAGTGTGGGGGTAGTGAAGGTGCTGGCAGTGTGGGGTCAGTGTGGGGGTAGTGAAGGGGCTGGCAGTGTGGGGTCAGTGTGGGGGTAGTGAAGGGGCTGGCAGTGTGGGGTAGTGTGGGGGTAGTGAAGGGGCTGGCAGTGTGGGGGTAGTGAAGGTGCTGGCAGTGTGGGGTCAGTGTGGGGGTAGTGAAGGGGCTGGCAGTGTGGGGGTAGTGAAGGGGCTGGCAGTGTGGGGGTAGTGAAGGGGCTGGCAGTGTGGGGGTAGTGAAGGGGCTGGCAGTGTGGGGTCAGTGTGGGGGTAGTGAAGGGGCTGGCAGTGTGGGGGTAGTGAAGGTGCTGGCAGTGTGGGGTCAGTGTGGGGGTAGTGAAGGGGCTGGCAGTGTGGGGGTAGTGAAGGGGCTGGCAGTGTGGGGTCAGTGTGGGGGTAGTGAAGGGGCTGGCAGTGTGGGGTCAGTGTGGGGGTAGTGAAGGGGCTGGCAGTGTGGGGGTAGTGAAGGGGCTGGCAGTGTGGGGTCAGTGTGGGGGTAGTGAAGGGGCTGGCAGTGTGGGGGTAGTGTGGGGGTAGTGAAGGGGCTGGCAGTGTGGGGGTAGTGAAGGGGCTGGCAGTGTGGGGTCAGTGTGGGGGTAGTGAAGGTGCTGGCAGTGTGGGGGTAGTGAAGGTGCTGGCAGTGTGGGGGTAGTGAAGGGGCTGGCAGTGTGGGGGTAGTGAAGGGGCTGGCAGTGTGGGGGTAGTGAAGGGGCTGGCAGTGTGGGGGTAGTGTGGGGGTAGTGAAGGTGCTGGCAGTGTGGGGGTAGTGTGGGGGTAGTGAAGGTGCTGGCAGTGTGGGGTTAGTGTGGGGGTAGTGAAGGTGCTGGCAGTGTGGGGTCAGTGTGGGGGTAGTGAAGGGGCTGGCAGTGTGGGGTCAGTGTGGGGGTAGTGAAGGGGCTGGCAGTGTGGGGTCAGTGTGGGGGTAGTGAAGGGGCTGGCAGTGTGGGGTCAGTGTGGGGGTAGTGAAGGGGCTGGCAGTGTGGGGTCAGTGTGGGGGTAGTGAAGGTGCTGGCAGTGTGGGGTCAGTGTGGGGGTAGTGAAGGGGCTGGCAGTGTGGGGTCAGTGTGGGGGTAGTGAAGGGGCTGGCAGTGTGGGGTCAGTGTGGGCATTGCAGTGTTTGTCAGTCAGCTTGTTGTGTTGGTTGGTGGTACACAGGACGCGGGGTTAATGCCATACACCTTCACATCGACACTTGTTGCTCTGTAGCACTGTACCTTAATTTATTTTTTTCTACTTATTTTTTGTGTGTGTGTCCGACTGTGGGCAAAGGCTTCAGGGCCTATGCGAAGGCCCTGTAGTCCTCCGACACACTTCCACATGTGTAGGTGTTGCCTATGTACGCCTATTGCGCGCACACACACACACACACACACACACACACACACACACACACACACACACACACACACAGACTTTTAATCACTTTGTAAAGACCTCTGATACTGAAGGTGGAAATGTAGGTTGTAAGCAACTTTTCCAGTGCAATAAGTCTTCCAAACTAAGTGTAATTTTTTTTGTTTTAGGCGATTGTCATTTTTGCTGTAAGAACGAATTTCTAGCAGTCTATCTAACTATCTATCTATCGCCAGACGCCTCAATCCCGTAAGGGGTGGCCACAAACAAATCACTTCCCTGTCGCCCTGTCCCCTGCCATTTCACTGCTCTGCTCCCAGCTCACACCCCACTCATATACCTCTCCACTCCATCCCTCCATCTCATCCTTGGCCTCCCCCTCCCTCTCCCCCCTTCCACCTCATATACACCCTCCTCGTCAGTCTCTCACTCTCCATCCTCTCCACATGGCCAAACCATCTCAATGTGTTTCTCCTAACGCTTTCTATCACATCCACACCACAACACTCCTTCACTTCCTCATTTGTCAGTCTGTCTCTCCATGTGACTCCACATGCGCCTCTCAAATAACTCATTTCCACTGCTCTCACCCTTGACTTGTGTCCCTCCAACAAGGTCCAAGCTTCACTACCATACGTTAAGAGTTGGTATCACAATACTGTCACGTAATAACTTTTTCACTTCCATGCTCACTTCCCTGTTTCTTATCACCGTTTTCAAAGAACTAGCAACTTTTCTTCCTTGTTGTACCCTTTCAAGCACTTCATCCTCCAAACTTCCATCCTTACTCATCACACTACCCAAGTACTTAAACGCACTCACATATTCCATTTCCTCTTCATCCAACCTCACAGTACATTCACTGACTTCACTTCTCTCGACGACCATAACTTTACTCTTCCCTACATTCACCTTTACATTCCGTTTTTTACACACTCTCCCAAACTCATCCACCAAGCCTTGCAGCTCCCCTTCGTCTTCACTCAACAACACAGTATCATCTACAAACAACAGTACAGGGAGTTTCCAAACACTGCCCTCTCTCATTAGGGCCGCTCCAACATCCACTGCCCTACTCTGTGTCTCGTTTATAACCCCATCCACTTACAGATTGAACAACCATGGAGACATGACACATCCCTGTTTCAATCCAACTTTCAAGTAGAAAAATTCACTTAGTTCACTATGCACACGCACTGAAGCCTTAGCACCATCATACATACGCTTCACTGCATTCAACAACTTCCCATCTACTCCATATATTCTTAATACTTTCCACAATGCAAATCCATGAGGTCCGCATACAACTGCCTTTATAAAATAGTATACCCTCAAATAAGGCCTATAACTCCACATTTTCTCACACTGGACGGGAAAACGATAGTGACCATATTTTCCGTTGTATACATCACAAACACAGTATATTAATGCAGTATTAATGTAAAGTTAGATGTTCACCACTAATTCGTTAAGATTCATCCATGAGGCATGAGTGAAAGATTTTATATAGTACGTACATTTGCGGTGATTGGCTGCGGGGCCTGACGCCGGAAAGAGATGACATCTGATTGGCTGTGTGACGTCACTACACTACCCACAATATAATAGCCGACCAGGAGGGCACGCGCAGTGAAGAGAGTTACCGGTGTTATATTTTGTTGGTGTATTTTTGTCAATTGACCAACTTGTGGTGCACTTACACAAGACTATGGGCCACATCAGCGTGTGTGAGACAACAGCGAGCTGCCAGAACGAGGCAGCGTGTGTCTAGGAGCACAAATGAACGGGTAAGGCTTGTGAAAATAGCAAGCCTGTGCTGGTGTCAATATGGCAGGTGAGAGAGTGTGAGGCGTGAGGTGTGGCTGTGTGAACCTGACGCAGTGCCATTGTTTTGTCAATACCATCAATATAGTTCATGCACCTTACGTAGACGGAATATGTTGTCATGTTGCATCTAATTCGTTACAGATCAACTAAGACTTAGAGACACTGGCATTACATCACTTCTGTAGCACTGTATGATTAGCATCGTGTTACCGTAACATGTGCCTATCACCTCCCTTCCTGCTGGAGGCGGGGCACCCACCACCATTACCACTGAATTACCTAACCACCACCACTATCACCACCACCACCACCTGTCCACCACCAACATTACCACCGCTACCACCCGTCCACTACCACCACACCACACCACACCACCACCACCAACACCACTTGGATCTTGAGCATTACATCAACTTTATTCGTGGCGGTTATTCATTGTGTGTGTGTGTGTGTGTGTGTGTGTAAATTAGTGTTTTTTCTAGTGTAATTATTTTCTTGTGTAATTTCTTAGTGGAGACAAACTTAGCAACAATAGTCTGCATATACCGTTGTGTATGATGGTGCATTGGTTTGGTATATTCTGCTGCTTCCATTCTATATTATTGCCAGTGCCCCTCCGCTGTCCAGTATCTCCACGTGAGACAGGCTTTGTAGGCTTCTCTGCCTTAGTCCCCTACCTGTCACACCGGTCGGAGACTACAGGTTTGCGCGGTTCCCTCACTACGTTAGTCTATCTATCTATCTATCTACTGCCAGACGCCTTAATCCCGTAAGGGGTGGCCACAAACAAATCGCCTCCATGTCGCCCTGTCCTCCGCCATTTCATTGCCCTGGTCCTAGCTCTCACTCCCCTCTCATATACCTCTCCACTCCAGCCCTCTATCTCATCCTTGGCCTCCTCCTCCCTCTCCTCCCCTTCACCTCACTCACATACACTCTACTCGTCAGTCTCTCACTCTCTATCAGTCTGTCTGCAGTTTCGCGTCCGCTGTGTAACTTCCACACATATGGACAGAAATAATTTCACACAATTGTTGGCTATACCATGAGGGTGTGTGGCGTGGCACAACCAGCCAATCTACTGCCAAGGTCAGGTACATATGTATGGTTATCATGTGGTACACAACAACCAGCCAATCTACTGCCAAGGTTAGGTACATATGTATGGTTATCATGCGGTGCACAACAACCAGCCAATCTACTGCCAAGGTCAGTGACATGTATGGTTATCATGTGGTACACAACAACCAGCCAATCTACTGCCAGGGTCAGGTACATATGTATGGTTATCATGTGGTACACAACAACCAGCCAATCTACTGCCAAGGTTAGGTACATATGTATGGTTATCATGCGGTAGGGGCCTTAGTATTGCATGGCAGTACTGAATGCACTTGTTTTCCTTGGTATGATGCATCAGTGTGCAATGTGGCGGGTATGCTCTTGCTGGAGGAAAGAGTGGAATGGTTATGTTGAGATATACTCCCTCAAATATGTCAGATATAACAGTAGCAAGGATATGTTGAGATATACTCCCTCAAATATGTCAGATATAACAGTAGGAAGGAAGTGTGGCGGGTATGCCCTTGATGGAGAAAAGAGTGGAATGGTTATGTTGAGACATACTCCTTCAAATCATGTCAGATATAACAGTAGGAAGGATAGAGGCAGCGCTGTTGTGCCACACTGGTGCTGCCACTGGCTGTACTGACCATGTTCTGCCTGCCGCTGCCCTCCACGCCTCTCCCATACCAGTTCTCTTGCTGCTGTGTATATTATAGAACCGGCAGTTTTAGTTCCACTGTCTGAGTAGTGCTGCCCTAGCCTTCCGCCCCGTCCTCCTGTCTCTAGTAGTGGATAGCAGACAGGCGTTGTGTAGGGGGTTTATTGAGGGAGACAGCCTACACTACAGAGGTGTGTGTGTGTGTGTGTGTGTGTGTGTGTGTGTGTGTGTGTGCCTGCCTGCCTGCCTACCTGCCTGCCTAGTCAAAGTGGCATATTGCGTATCACACGTTAATTTTCTCAGTTTAACTAATATGTTCATGGCACTGACTGTAAGATAAGAAACATGCAAAATAAATCACTGAGGAAAAGGCGTCGCGGTCTCCGAATTGACCAGAAATAAGGTCCTATAAATCAGTCATCCTTCAGTCCTTCTCTGTTGCCACTCATCCTCTCGCTCTCGTCACTCCAAGCCGCCTTCCCTCATGTCCTCATTCTTGGGCTCCTTCTCCTCATTCTTGGTCTCCCTCTCCTCATTCTTGGTCTCCCTCTCCTCATTCTCCAGTCAGGTACACGTGTATACCCATTCATCGGTAATGGTGTCTCCAGTATGAGGAAAATGGTGATGGAGTTTGGTACTTGATGGGACAGGTGTGACGAGGAGGCACCTGCGTGGCTCAGGTAATGGCCGGAAATATTACCTCTTTACCATTCCTTTTATAAACTCTCTCTCTATCTCTCTCTCTCTCTCTCTCTCTCTCTCTCTCTCTCTCTCTCTCTCACACACACACACACACACACACAATCTTTTTAAATACAACTCAGTGCAATGGTCTGGGCCACAGCTTTGCCTAATGCCTGCTGTTAAATTATTTTCCTTCCAGAATTACGGCAAGTTTACGACAACGGCGATTCTCATGTAATAACACGCCAGAAATATACCTAGTAGCTGGAGAGAGAGAGAGAGAGAGAGAGAGAGAGAGGAGGGAAGGAGGGAAATCTAAGTGTGTGTGTGTGTGTGTGTGTGTGTGTGTGAGAGAGAGAGAGAGAGAGAGAGAGAGAGTGTGTGTGAGAGAGAGAGAGAGAGAGAGAGAGGGGGGGAGGGGGAAGGGAGGGATAGACAGACAAAAAAAAATTGTCACCGGACTGAAAGGGTTAAGGGTCGGATTCTGAGAGGCTGGATATTTCGCAACTCCCCTTCCTTGGCGATTTATTTTGCACATTACACCTCAGTATTATTCTTCATGTTATTGACAAACACAATGTCGGTATTAAAACTCTACAAATGGCCTACAGGAGAATGTTTATGTGTAATGTACGGGATAAATGGCTTAGGTAAAGGTGCTAGGAAGCCTGCTGGTGGCTGCCAGTGTAAGGCAGCTCTATGATGCTGGTAATAAGGCTCATATCCCAGAGATAAGCGATGCAGCACACACACCAGCCATAAAAATGGATTAACACAAAAGCAAGAGGCTGTCGGCCGGCGCCAACGTTTGAAAATATCCGCCTGTATGTGGCAGATTTCGTAGCACCACTTCCTCGGTAATTGATTTTGCATTGTACACATTAATATTGATTTTCATGTAATCTGTCACTTCCAAAATCGACGTAGATTCCATTTATAACATACTGGAGGATTTTATGGTATATGCGGCAAGTAATCGCCGAGGAAGACCCACTACGAAATCTCCAAGGCCTATATGAGAGATTACGGCTGAAGGTTTAATGTCGGCACAATTGCAAGTCAGAGTAACATAGAAGAGAATATTAAGGTGTATGGTGCTGAATAAATCGCTAAAGAAAAAGTGTTACGGAACGATCAAAGTTGGTTGAAAATTAATCCGTAATATCGCTGGAATGGTGGCCTTCGCAACAGTTTTTCCTTAGCGATTTATTTTCAAATGAGACCTTTCTGTTGGCTTGTATGATATTTATACTTTGCTAATACCGCCATAGTTTGCATCAATCGCACACAAGAGGATATTAAGGTGGAGTGTGCAAAATAGTTCGCCGAGAAGGAAATGTTACGAAATCTCCTATATGAGAGATTACGGCTTAAATTTAAATCTCGGCACAGTTGCCTCAGTAACATACGATAGAATATTAAGGTGTAATGTGCACAATAATAATAATAATAATAATAATAATAATAATAATGTGTAATGTACACAATAAATCTCGGCATAGTTGCCTCAGTAACCTACAATAGAATATTAAGGTGTAATGTGCACAATAAATCGCTGAGGAAGAGGTGTTACGAAGCCTCCCAGCGGGGTTGAAAATTAAGCCGTTATCTCGTTGAAATGGAAGGATTCTTAGCATCTTTTCCTGAGCCATTTATTCTGCATATTACACCTTCCTGTCCTCTGTGACGTTATTTATATTTTTTAATACAGTCGTAGTTTGTATTGACACCATATTAGAGGATATTAAGGTGCAGCAGGAAAAATAAATCGCCGAGGAAGGGATATTACGAAGCCTCCAAGAGGTGTCCGAGATAACGGTGGAATTTCGAGTTGGTGATTTTGTTGTTTTATGTTATGTGTATGATTGATTTGTATTGTTAAGCTGCCTAAATCCCCATACATATGAGTGTGGTGCAGCAGCGCTAATGGGGAAGGTTTACACGTGCGATTGTATGTGCGTCCCTAAAATAATGTGTACGTACCGTGTGTACAGGTAAATGTTTGTAATGTGTGTGTGTGTGTGTGTGTGTGTGTGTGTGTGTGTGTGTGTGTGTGTGTTACCTGGTGTGGCCAACTCACCTGGGCTCATTATTACCTGGATTCTTTTTATTTTCTTTTTCATACCTGTTCAGTCGTTATTTTTTTTATTTTTCTTGTCTATGGCCACCTTTTCAGTTGGGATATCTTGTAATTCTATTTATATATTTATTTATTGCCTTCTTACCATTGGATTTTTTCCTAAGAGACGCGGGTTGAACGTAAGGAAATAATATCTCAAGATGGCGCCTTGGGCTGTTTCTTCTTCCTCCCCATCTTCCTCAACTTTTTTTTTTTCTTCTTCTTCTTCCTCCTCCTCCTCCTCCTCCTCCTCCTCCTCCTCCTCTTCATTTTCTTCTTCCTCTTCTTCTTCCTCTTCTTATTCTTCTTCTTTTTCTTCTTCCTCGTCATCTTCTTCACCTTTTTCTTCATCATCATCATCATCATCTTGTTCTTCTTCTTCTTGTTCTTCTTCCTCCTCCTCCTCCTCCTGCTCCTCCTCCTATTCTTCATTTTCATCTTCCTCCTCTTTTTCCTCTTCTTATTGTGTCCCCCCCCCGTGTCGGGGGGGGGGGACAATCTGACTGCACTATGGGGTGGTACTACTACTCTGCGGCCAGGTTGTGTTAGGAAGAATACTGCCACCGTATTCCCTGCGTGTCGTAAAAGGCGACTAAAAGGGACGGGGTGAGGGGACTAGGGACCCCCTCCTCTGTTTTGTAGTTCCTAAAAAGAGACAGGCCAGAGAAAGGGATGGGGGATGGAGTTATCCCCGTACCCTGAAGATTGGGTCTATGAATGTGCGTGGATGTAGTACGATTGAGGCTAAAAGGGAGGAGATTGGGAGAATGTTTGTGAGAAGAAAGTTGGATGTGTTAGCTTTGAGTGAAACGAAGATGAAAGGGAAGGGGGAGTCTATGTTTGGAAGTGTGAATGGAAGATTGTCAGGTGTTGATAGAGGAAGGGCAAGAGAGGTTGTGGCCTTGTTAGTGAGTCCGGAAGTACAGCAATGTGTGATTGAATGGAAGGAGGTGTCATCGAGACGGATGTGGGTGAAAGCGAAATTTGAACGTAAGTTGTGGGTGTTTGTGAGTGCATATGGGCCTGGTAGTGAAAAGGATGAAGAAGAGAGGGAGTCTTTCTGGAATGATGATGAGTGTCTGCAGAGTTTTGGAGCGAATGTGAATGTGGTAATGATGGGAGATCTGAATGCTAGAGTGGGAAATGTAGCAGTTGAAGGTGTAGTTGGTATGCATGGTGTGCCTGGAAGAAATGAAAATGGGGAACGAATGATAGCGATGTGTGTTGAGCAAGAGATGGTGATTGCGAATATGCTGTTTAAGAAGAAAGATATTTATAAGTATACATGGGTGAGACAGGAGGGTGGAAGGGTTGTTGATAGAGCTTTGATGGACTAGGTGGTTGTGTCTAGGAATATAATAGGAAGATTGTTGGATGTGAGAGTTCTGAGAGGGGAAGGTGGAGGTATGTCTGACCACTACCTGGTGGAGGGAAAGTTAAGAGTAGGTAAGAGATGGGTGAGAGCTAGGAGGGTTAGGTGTGGCAGGGAGGTTTTGAAAGTGAGTGAGTTGGATAAAAGAGAGAAAAAGATAGAGTATCAGGAGAAATTGAAAGATGAGTGGAACGCAGTGAAAGATCGGGAAAATGGCAGTGTGGAGGAGGAATGGCAGTTGTTTAAGAGTGCTGTGGTGGGGCATCCAGAAGAGGTGTGTGGTGTGAGACGTGTGGGTGGTGGTGTAAGAAAAGGAAGTGAATGGTGGTGCGAGGAAGTATGGCTGTGACTGAGAAGAGACATGCATATGAAGTGTGGCTGCAGAGGAAGGATGAGATGTCAAATGAAAGGTATAAGGAAAAGAGGAATAGGGCGAGAAGGGCTGTGCGTGATTCTAAAGTGGCAGCAGATGAGAGGTGGGGTAGGCGGCTGACAGAGAATTTCAACATAAGAAAATGTTTTGGAAGGAGGTGAAAAGGGTGCGAAAGGGAGAGTCTGGGAAGGAAGAACGAGTAAAAGCAGAGGATGGAAGGATGTTAACTGAGATGGATGCAGTAAGGAAGAGATGGACAGAGCATTTTGAAAGATTGTTAAATGTAGAGAAGGAAAGGGAGGCTGAGACTGTGGCAGATGGAAGGGTGCAAGGGATAAATGGGTTGGGAGAGTTGAATGATTCTTTGATCACGAAGGAGGAAATGGAGAAGGCAGTAAAGGAGATGAAAACAGGGAAAGCTGCAGGTATGGATGAGTGTGCTGTGGAATGTCTGAAGGGTGGTGGAGTAACTATTGTTGACTGGTTAGTAAGATTGTTGAATGTGTGCTTTGTGAAAACTTTGGTGCCAGTTGACTGGGCAAGTGCTTGTGTGGTCCCGTTCTATAAAGGCAAGGGTGATAAGTATGAATGTACTAGCTTTAGGGGTATAAGTCTGTTGAGTGTTGTAGGTAAGGTTTATGGTAGAGTGTTAATTATGAGAGTTAGAGAGGGTACAGAGGGAGTGATTGGTGATGAGCAGTGTGGCTTTAGGAGAGGGATAGGATGCGTGGATCAGGTGTTTGCTGTGAGACAAGTGAGTGAAAAGTATTTAGCAAGAGGCAAGGATGTGTTTTGGGCATTCATGGATTTAGAGAAAGCGTATGATAGATTAGTAAGAGAGAGTAAGAAGAGAGTGGATGAGGAATTTGGAAGGAATTTGAGTGTAAAGTGGAGGGACTGTAAGAAAATGTTCTGGAAAGAGGTGAAAAGAGTAAGACACGGTGGAAGTGAAGTTAGCAGGGGAGTGAAAGATAAAAATGGTAGATTACTAGTGGAGAAGGGAGAAAAAGTGAGCAGATGGAGAGAACACTTTAAGGAATTGTTGAACATAAAGGATGGAAGTAATGCGAGTATAAGTGGCTGGGGAATGGCTGGGAGAAGGAGGGAGGTGAGAAGACAGGAAGAAATCCGTAGGATAGAAGTTGTGGAAGCAATGAAGAAAGGTAAATCGGGGAAAGCCCCAGGAATTGATGGAGTGTGTGGTGAAATGCTGAAGCATGGGGGAGAGATAGTAGTAGAATGGATGTGGAAGATGTGCAGATTGGCCTGGGAGGAAGGTAGAGTCCCGGAGGATTGGAAGTCAGGTATAATTATTCCCTTGTACAAAGGAAAAAAGAAGTGTGTGGTAATCATAGGGGCATTTGTCTTCTTAGTATAATAGGAAAAATGTATGATAGGATACTTATTGAAAGAGTTAGAGAAAGAACAGAGAAAATAGTTGGAGGAGAACAGGGAGGCTTTAGGAAGGGAAGAGGTTGTGTAGATCAGATATTCATTTTTAGATCTTTAGTGGAAAAGTTTCTAGAGAAGGGAAAGAAGTTGTATGCGGCTTTCATGGATTTGGAGAAAGCATATGACAGGGTGGATAGACAAGGATTGTGGAAAGTGTTAAGAATATATGGAGTAGATGGGAAGTTGTTGAATGCTGTGAAGAGTATGTATGATGGTGCGAAGGCTGCAGTGTGCGTGGATGGTGAACTAAGTGAATTTTTCTCTTTGAAAGTTGGGTTGAAACAGGGATGTGTCATGTCTCCATGGTTGTTCAATCTGTACATGGATGGGGTAATAAAACAGGTACAAGATAGGGTAGTGGATGTTGGAGTGGCCCTGGTGTGAGAGGACAGTGTTTGGAAACTCCCTGTACTGTTGTTTGCAGATGATACTGTGTTGTTGAGTGAAGACGAAGGGGAGTGCAAGGCTTGGTGGATGAGTTTGGGAGAGTGTGTAAGAAACGGAATCTAAAGGTGAAAGTAGGGAAGAGTAAAGTGATGGTCTTTGAGAGAGATGAAGTCAGTGAATGTACAGCGAGGTTGGATGGTGAGGAATTGGAAAATGTGAGTACATTTAAGTACTTGGGTAGTGTGATGAGTAAGGATGGAGGTTTGGAGGGTGAAGTGCTTGAAAGGGTACAGCAGGGAAGAAAGGTTGCTGGTTCTTTGAAAGCAGTGATAAGAAACAGGGAAGTGAGCATGGAAGTGAAAAAGTTACTACATGACAGTATTGTGATACCAACTCTAACGTACGGAAGTGAAGCTTGGACGTTGTTGGAAGGACGCAAGTCAAGAGTGAGAGCAGTGGAAATGAGTTATTTAAAAGGAGCCTGTGGAGTCACATGAAGAGACAGGCTGACGAATGAGGATATAAAGGATCGTTGTGGTGTGGATGTGGATGTGATAGGAAGCGTTATGAGGAACACACTGAGGTGGTTTGGCCATGTGGAGAGGATGGAGGGTGAAAGACTGACGAAGAGAGTGTATGTGAGTGAGGTGGAGGTGGGAAGAGGGAGGGGGAGGCCGAGGATGAGATGGAGGGATAGGGTGGAGAGGTATATGAGAGAAGGGGGTGTGAGTTGGGAGCAGGGCAGTGAAATGGTGGGGGACAGGGCGACTTGTAGGCGATTTGTTTGTGGCCACCCCAAACGGGATTGAGGCGTCTGGCAATAGATAGATAGATAGATAGTATGATAGAATTGATAGGGAGGCTTTGTGGACTGTTTTAAGATTGTATGGACTTGATAGTAGGTTACTAAAAGGGGTGAAAAGTTTTTATGTAAATAGTAGAGCGTGTGTAAGAGTGGGAAATGCTGTGAGTGACTGGTTTCCCGTGAGAGTGGGGCTGCGACAGGGATGAGTGATGTCGCCTTGGTTGTTTGATATTTACATGGATGATGTTGTAAGGGAGGTGAATGCAAGAGTTTTAGGTGGAGGTCTGAGTCTGGTGAATGTTGATGGTAGAGAGTGGAATCTGAAGCAGCTGCTGTTTGCAGATGATACTGCACTGGTGGCTGATTCAGAGGAGAGATTGAGACAGTTGGTAGAGGAGTTTGGAAGGGTGTGTGAAAGGAGGAAATTGAAAGTAAATGAGAATAAGAGTAAAGTGATGAAGTGTACGAGCTTGGTAGATGGTAGGGGGATGAATATAGTTTTGAATGGCGAGTTGCTTGAGGAGGTAGAGTGTTTTAAATATCTAGGGTCACATGTTGCTATGGATGGAAGAATAGATGCAGAAGTGAAGTTTAGAATAAATGAAGTAGGAAAGGTGCTGGAAGGAATGAAAAAAGTGTTTAGATGTTGTTTGCTTAGAATGGATGTAAAGAGAAGGCTGTATGAGGGTGTTGTGGTACCGACTGCATTATATGGGGCTGAAACATGGAATATGGGTGTAGCAGAGAGGAAAAGTTTGAATGTAATGGAGATGAGGTGTCTGAAGAGTATGTGTGGAGTGATGCGTATGGATCGAGTGCAAAATGATGAAATGCGAAGGAGAACTGGAGTTGTTCAGAAAATGGCTGGTAGAGTTGAGCAGAGGGTGTTGCTATGGTTTGGGCATATGGAGAGAATGGATAATGAGCGATTGGTGAAAAAGATAACTAGATCTGATGTGAGAGGTGTAAAGCTGAGAGGAAGACCACGAATAGGATGGATGGACAGTGTGAAGAGAGCGCTGGATGCAAGAGGGATGTCTGTTGAGCAAGGAAGAGTGGCTGTGCGTGACAGAAATAAATGGAGAGAAATTGTGAATGAATAAGTGATGACGCAGACCTGAGGGGATATTCTCCCGCATTTGGTCTGATCAGCTAGTCAGGTCAGGTGCGGGTAAGGGGATGTGTCTGTTATGGTGTGGCAGGGGTAAACCAGCTCTGCTGTCAGGCCCTGCTGCGGATGTCACTGATTGCATATCGCAGTTGACCCTCGTGCGGTGTGGTGCGGTGAAGATCTGTCCGTTCTCCCCTTTGGGGCTAAGATGTGTATGAATGTATTTGAATGGATGAGTAAATGGCGAGTGTGTCGTCCTGTCTCGGCTACCTACCTTTCCTTGGGGGAAGCAGCCTAGGTATATAGATAGATAGATTATTATTATGTCAGGAAAGGAAGTTGTGCATTTGTAACCCTTATTTCAAACACAAAGATGCACATAAATATACCTGGTATAGAGGGAACAGGGATCGTGGTCAAAGAAGCCTGATTGATTACGTGCTCCATAGAGAGGTCGATGATGGGAATGGTTGCTGATACAAGGGCCGTGAGAGGACGATGTGGAGGTCTGTCAGATCACATGGTTGTGGTATGCAAGATCAAGCTGAGAGGAGTGAGGTGGACCAGGAGAGAGAGAGAGAAGCAGTCAGGGAGAAAGACTGAAAGTTGAGAAGCTGAGGATCAAAGAAATGGCAGATGAATACAGGATTAAAGTAGGGGAGGAGTTAGAATCAGTGAACTGGAATGAAATGGATGTGGACAGCCTGTGGAATGCATATAGGGATTGCTTAGTTAGAAATGCTAAGTGGTGTGTGGTGTGGCAAGAGTAACAAGAAAGAAGGAAGGTACGGCATGATAGGATGAGAAGGTGAAGAGAGCAGTGAAGGAAATGAGGAAGAAGTGGCTAGAGTGGTTACAGGACAGGGGTTCAACTGAAACAAGAACTGAGTATACTGAGAGCAAGAAGCACGTAAAGAGGCCAGTGAAGAGGAAAATGAAGAAGGTAAATGATGATCTAGGAAAAAAATGAATGAAAACCACTCTGAAAAGAGGAAGTTATTCTGGAAAAAGGTGTGGAAATGTAGAAGTGACAGTGGAAAGAAATGTGAAGGTGTGAAGGATGTAGGTGGTAGATTATTAACTCATGGGGATGAAGTAAGGACCAGATGGAAAGAATATTTTGAAAGCCTGATGAATGGGAATAAAGACAGTAGAGCCACTTTAACATGACTGGTTTTGGGGGTGTGCAAAGAAGGAATGCAGTGCCAGGAAACATGACACTTGCACAGGTTAAGAGCTCTGTGAAGCGGCTAAAAAGTGGGAAAGTAGCTGGGGTTGATGAGGTGTATGCTGAGATGATTAAGTGTAGTGGAGAGAGTGGAATGAAGTGCTTGTTGGAGATATGTAAGAAGGCATGGATGTGTGAACTGTGCACGCAGAGTGGAAAAAGGTTGTGATTGTACCCCTGTACAAATATAAAGGTGAGCGAACTGAGTGCAAGAATTATTGTGGCATAAGTTTATTGAGTGTGATAAGGAAGGTATATGGAAGAATTATCATAGAGAGATATCAGAAATATTAGTGGGTGATGAACAGGGTGGCTCTAGGAGTGGCAGCGGATGTGTGGATCAAACAGTGAGACAGATAGTGGAGGAGGCTTGTGAGGACTATAAGGCGTTTATGGCATTCATGGATCTGGAAAAAGCATATGACAAAGAAGACGGAAAAGGATTATGGAAAGTTTTGCGCATGTACGGTGTAGATGGTAAGCTGCTAGGTGCCGTCAAGAATTTTTATGATGTTAGTGAAGCATGTGTAAGGGTTAATGGGCATCTAAGCGAATGGTTCACGATAGGTGTGAGAATGCGACAAGGTTGTGTGATGTCCCCATGGTTGTTCAATATATATATATATATATATATATATATATATATATATATATATATATATATGGGGTGATGAGAGAAGTAAAAACATGAGTAATGGAGAAGGGGATGGCGTTGGTAATGAATTGTGATCGATGGAATATCTCAGATTTGTTGTACGCTGATAATGCAATATTACTTGCAAATACCGGACAAGAAGTTGGAAGACTAGTGCAGTGTTTTGCTGATGTCTGTAATCGTCGTGCCTTGAGAATAAATGTAGAAACGAGTAAAGTGATGGTTATTGACAGAGAAGTTGACCCCCAGTGCGATGTTACAGTGAATGGGGAGAGACTGGAATTCGTGAGAGAGTTCAAATACCTGGGTACAGTGATAGAAACGAGAGGAAAATGTGCAAAAGAAGTGGCAAGTAGAGTGGCACAAGGAAGAAAAGTAGCTGGTGCAATGAAGGCCTTAATAAGAAAAAAGACTTGAGTGTTGCAGCTGCACGAGGCTTACATGAAGGAGTGTTTGTGCCAACTTCAACATATGGATGTGAGACTATGGTGTGGCATGAAAATGGAATGTCACGAGTGAGAGCAGTGGAGATGCAACTGCTGAGGAATGTATGTGGAGTACAGAGAGTGGATAGGATACGAAATAATGTGATTCGCGAAAGATGTGGAGTGAGGAAGTCTGTGGACACCAGAATCGAAGAGAGTGTACTGAGATGGTATGGTCATGTGGAGAGAATAAATAACAATAGAGTGATGAAAAAGGTATATATGAGCGATTTTGAAGGAGGGAGGAGATGAGGTAAGCCAAAGAGAAGATGGAGAGATTTGGTGGATGAGTGTGGGAAGAAGAGAGGTTCGGAAATCGGTGAGACTACCTGACAAGAGATCGACCTGGCTGGATGAATATTGTCAGGAGAAGCGCATGATCAGGGATTTGGCACTCCTTTTTAACGTGGCAGTGTCTGGATTGACTCTATCGGATACGTTTATGTGAAGCTACAAAATGTGGTGAACGTTTTTGGCGTATCAGATAGAGGCAGGATCCCGGGAGCTTGAATGATGAGTGAAAGGAATTGTGGCCCATTGGATTGGGCAAATTTGGGCTGTCTGGACATTGCTACTCCTCACCCTGCCCTAGGGTGGGAAAGGAGGTCCGGATGATGATGACGATGATGATGTGTTACCAGTACAACTAACACCAGTGCTATTACTAACATTATGTTTAACACCAGTACCCTGCTGACACCAACAGTACTCTGTTATTACCAGTGGTGGGCAGCGCAAACGAAGAAGGATCTTGCACAAGCGCAAAGCGCAATCCACAGTTCACTACCTTGCACACACGCAAATGTGCAATCTGGCAAATATTTAGCTTGCTCAATGTCGCAAAGCGCAAGCACAAACCATTTGCATATATTTTTGGGAATTACTGAAAAATATTGAGATATTTAAATAAAACAGCATACCTACTTACTATTATTTATTATTATTATTTTCTATTGTAATTTGCGCCAGTGCGCAATCTAATATTTAGCTTGTGCAATGTCGCAAAGTGCTAGCGCAAATCATTTGCATATATTTGTGGGAATTACTGTAAAATATATATTGGTATAATTAAATAACTTACTAAAGTAGCAACCTCCCCACCACCCGCTGAATTGGCAAAGATCACGTGATTACTGTATCATCAACTCTCTCTCTCCGACAGAGAAGGGACGGAATGGAGAATAAGAGAGAGAGGAGGGACGAAGTTTATGCCTTATCTCCTCACTCAAAGGGACGCTTCTTTGCCATTCCCGTATTTAATCTCTCTCTCTCTCTCTCTCTCTCTCTCTCTCTCTCTCTCTCTCTCTCTCTCTCTCTCTCTCTCTCTCTCTCTCTCTCTCTCTCAGAATAATGCTCTTTACCTCTCTCTCTCTCTCTTGTCTTGTCAAGACATTTTATTTAATAATTCAATATAGATATACAATAGCATATGTAATTCGTTACAAAAAATAAAAAATCATGAAAACAGAGTATTTAAATCAAATATCCACAGCCTAATAAATTATTAGGCTGTGGATATTTGATTTAAATAATATGTTTTAATGGTTTTTATAAGGAATTGCATATGGTAATCTTAATAAATAATGTATTTTTATTATTATTTACTAATAATAATAATTTAAAAAATATTAAAAATACATTATCTGTTGAAGCATATTAATGCTACTACCCCCTTCCCTCCCTCCTCCCCCACCAGGCACCAAGCTACCCTCGCGACCCGCCCCAGCCTCCCCCATCCCTTGTCCAGCCCTGCGGGAAGCTGCCACCGCGTGTCCCCTGGAAGACCACGTGTCCCTTGGATTGCGCAGTGCGCAATCCGCAGTGCGCAATCCACAGGGCAGGTGCACAAGACAGGTGCGCAAGCACAAATTTAGTTGTGCAAGCGCAACTGAGTTTGCGCTTGCGCACCTGTCTTTTCATGTGTGCAGGCGCAAAATTGCGCATGGTCCAGTGCGGTGCGCAATGCGCAAACGATATCACCGGAGCACAAGGGTACGCAATTGCGCTTTGCGCAAATGTTTGTGCACCTGCCCAGCACTAGTTATTACCACGTCCTTATTTATAGCAACAGAACTCGTTTAACACCGGTGTTATTAACACCACTCCTTTATTAACCCCATTACTGTTAATACCACTACTTTACTAACACCACTACTGTTAATAACATATTAACACCACTACTTTACTAACACCACTACTGTTAATAACACATCATTAACACCACTACTTTACTAACACCACTACTGTTAATAACACATCATTAACACCACTACTTTACTAACACCACTACTGTTAATAACACATCATTAACACCACTGCTTTACTAACACCACTACTATTAATAACACATCATTAACACCACTACTTTACTAACACCACTACTGTTAATAACACATCATTAACACCACTACTTTACTAACACCACTACTATTAATAACACATCATTAACACCACTACTTCTATCCACACTCCTGATGCAACTTCACACTACTCCATAAATGTCTCTCAGCAGTAAGATACACCTGTGACTACTACTCAGCACTGTACTCTCTCTCTCTCTCTCTCTCTCTCTCTCTCTCTCTCTCTCTCTCCATGTGTGCCTATTACCCACCAGTGTACAGTCTCTCTCTCTCTCTCTCTCTCTCTCTCTCTCCACCTGTGACTGCTGCTCAACCCTGTACCTTTCTCTCTCTCACTCTCCACCTGTGACTGCTGCTCAACCCTGTACCTTTCTCTCTCTCTCTCTCTCTCTCTCTCTCTCTGCAGTACACAGGTAACAAAGGTGTCAGTGCAGTGGTGATCAGTGGCTGGTGTTGGCACAGTGGTGGGCCTCACCTGTCTTGCAGGGGCGTATGGACCCACAATCACCACATGCAGCAGCACACCACGCCCTCGCCGTAATGTTGTGTGGCAGGTCAGAGAGGCAGGTGGCCCGGCCCAACACAGTGGTGGAGTTGTCAGTCATGTGTGATGCTCGTAGCCACCTTGTGCCCACCTGCAGCAAAGTAGGGTTGCCTGCTATCAACATCATCCCTCCACGGTTATGCAGCCTTGGCTACAGCAAAGGTTATGTCAATATATACCCACCACCAATGCCTTGTTCATAGTAATTACCTGCTATGATATTGACCTACCTCAACACTGCCATTGCCTCGCAGGAGCCAGAGTCTCTCTCTCTCTCTCTCTCTCTCTCTCTCTCTCTCTCTCTCTCTCTGTTTGTATGTCTAGCCTATGTATTGGCATATCTCTCTTTTGGTGTAGTTATTATCGCCCGCCTTTACAAGGCGGAGCGATAATGTTTTTGCCTGCCTCTGTGTGTGTGTGTGTGTGTGTGTGTGTGTGTGTGTGTGTGTGTGTGTGTGTGTGTGTGTTTGTGTGTGTGTGTGTGTGTGTGTGTGTGTGTTTTCCCATTATATCTCATGAACGGCTTGAGCTATGAACATGAAATCATCAGGGAATCAAGATATGGTCAAAATATTGGACTTGGCCAACAGTGTATTCTCTCAGGCGATTAGCATTCGGCTCCCGAATGCTTTTCTTTTATCATCATCATTATTATTATTATTATTATTCATTTCATTCATTGCCAGACGCCATGTATCCCAGACGGGGTGGCCAATGGCTTAGAGTTAATTGTTTTACAGGGAGGGTCACTAATCCTCCACCAACCCCACTTGACACGTAGGGATGCCAACAGCATCTGGTGTTCCCAGGCGGTCACCCATCCAAGTACTAACCAGACCCAACGTTGCTTAACTTCGATGATCGGATGGGAAGCGGTGTACTCAACGTGGTATGGCCGTTGGCATTATTATTATTATTATTATTGTAATACTGCTGCAGTTACAACTACAATAACTACAACAACAACTACTACTACTACTACAACTACTGCTACTACTACTACTACTACTCCTACTACTACTACTACTACTACTACTACTACCACTAGTACCACTACCACTACTACTACTACTACTACTACTACTACCACTACTTGTATAGCTTAGTCCATCTGGTATGAGAAGAGACGAGTCTTAAGTTTTTAAAAGCTTTGTACAAAGTGCACAAGGGGCTGGGCTTACCTACCAAATACATGTAACGAAAATGGCAGTACCTTGCCCTTTGATACAATGAATATTACCAGCTCAGTGCTACAGCCGCTACCTACCACCCGTGTGGGATTCTCTCTCTCTCTCTCTCTCTCTCTCTCTCTCTCTCTCTCTCTCTCTCTCTCTCTCTCTCTCTCTCATTAAAACTGACCTGTAGTTTGACTGAGCGTGGTGTAGTCAGGTGTTCGATGCGTGTACTATCAGGTGTGTCCTCACGTTCCCTGCCACACCACATGTACAGTTCATCGTCAATATCGTTGTCCAGATTATGATGTATTTGTGCTCCAGCAACTTGGTGCTTCCTACTTACCATGCTGAACACTAGGCTGTGTCCACGGCCTACCATGCCCGGGTGGCTGGAAGTGGATCTCAGCCTCCAGTACGTCTTGCCCAGCCTGGGTGCTGCTAAGGAGTGCCACTGGGTGCACGGCTGTGTTTCCTATGTTGTCAGTGACACATTCTGCAGGGTAGGAAGTCAGGAATAAGGGAAGGTTAGGCCATGACAGGGTTAGGGTAGGTTTTGAGGAGGTTCAGGCAAGGCATGGAAGGGTTAGGGGTAGAGTGTAGGAGGTTGGGTTAAGAGTGGGATAAGGGGAAAGGCAAGGTAAGGCAGGGTTATAAGTTGGATATGACAGGGTTAAAGGGTAGGTTGGGGTAAGGATTGGTACTGTAGGGTTAGGGTAAAGGCAGAGTTAGGAACAGGGCTGGGCAGGTGTGGACTGGATTAGGGGCAGATGAAAGCAGGCTCAGGGGCAAAAGAAAGTTGAGTTTGGGGCAGGGGAAGGCATAATGTGGGGAAGGAAAAGGCAGAGTTTGGGTAGGGGAAGGCATAATGTAGGGAAGGGAAAAGCAGAGTTCGGGGCAGAGGAAGGCGGAGTGTGGGTCAGGGGAGGGAATTTGAGGCAGGGGAAGGCAGCGTTTGAGACAGGGGAAGGTGTTTGAGGCAGGAGAAGGCAGAAATGGAGCAAAGAAAAAAGCAGAGTTTTGGGCAAGGGAAGGAGTTTGGGGAAGGGAAGGGCAGAGTTTGGTGCAGAGATAGCAGATTTGGGGGTAGGGGAAGGAGTTTAGGGTAGAGATGGCAGAGTTTGGGGCAGGAAAGACAGAGTTTGGGGAAGAGATGGCAGAGTTTGAGGCAGGGGAAGGAGTTTGGGGCAGGGGAAGGGTTTGGGGCAGAGATGGCAGAGTTTGGGGCAGGAAAGGCAGAGTTTGGGGAAGAGATGGCAGAGTTTGAGGCAGGGGAAGGAGTTTGGGACAGAGACGGCAGAGTTTGGGGCAGGGGAAGGGTTTGGGGCAGGGGAATGTGGAGTCTGGGGCAGAGGAAGGAGTTTGGGGCAGAGCTGGCAGAGTTTGGGGCTTGTAAAGACTAGGTATCACTACAATTAGGCAAGCGCAGTGGTGTGTACAAGACTGGCTGAGTGGTGGGAAGGAGAAGGCTGGGCTGTTAACAGGGGAGGGCAAGCTTATTAGGAGAGGGCCGAGGTTAGCGTATGGGACGGAAGGTTATATACAAGGGAGAGCTGCGTCAGGGGCATGTAAGGGCTGAGTCAGGTGAGGGGGGGAGGGCTGCCGCAGGGGTTAGATGAAGCCCTTGAGAACATAGGAGGGAAAGAGAGAGCAGGGTTAGTGCATGTGGAGCAGGGAACGGTGGGGTTATGATAACAAGAAGGAAGGAATGAGGTTAAAAGCAAGGGATGAGTTAAAGGGGTTATCAGCAAATGAAGGGAGGTGAGGAGGGGGTTAGAAAAGGTAAGGGGTAGACGGCTAGGGATAGGGGCAGGAGGGGAAGATGGTTAGGGTGAAAGAGGGGGCTTAGTAGAAAGAGCAGAAGAAATCTGGATACAGGGACGTGGCAGGAGAGTGTGATGTTAGGAACACAGGAAGCAGGAGGGTCAGAGCAGGTGAAAGGGTAAGTTAAGAGCATAGGTTATGAGAAGGTTAGAAGTTGAGGGGAAGGGGAAGGGAATGTTGGAAGTAGACGAGGGAAGGGGGGTTGAAAGTAGAGGGGGGGAGAAGGTAAGAAATAGAGGTGAGGGGCTTTTGAGGAGACAGGGGCAGTTAGGAGGACAGGGAAAGGTTTGTTAGCAGCTGGGGAAGGATGGATGTTAGATGGTGGCGTAAGAATGATGTTAGAAGTAAGGTTTGGGAGAAGCTTATTTCACTTACGAGGAATGAAGGCAGGAAGAATGGCGTTTATAAGTTACATTTGGTTACGGAGAATGAAGGAAGGAATGGCGTGTTTAAGTTAAATATTAGTGCACAAGGAACCGAAATTAGAAAAAAGCATTATGGCACAACACAATTTAAAAGTCCTTGGCTGTGCAAGTAAAAATGTTATTCATGAAAGTGATACACCTACACCCACATTCAGTGCAACTACTACACTATGTGAAGAACCATTCTCAAGTGTGGTGCTTGATCTGTGGCATTTTATGGCAGAGAGAGAGAGAGAGAGAGAGAATCATTTACTTTGCGAGTCTAGAGAGAGACATTGCACATTTCCTACGACTCACAAAGTAAATGATTATCACCCCCCCCTCTCTCTCTCTCTCTCTCTCTCTCTCTCTCTCTCTCCCTCTCCCTCTCCTTACGTAATTGGCTAAAATTGACACCTTTCACCCCACAGTTCTCGACTACAAGCTGTTATGAAAAGCTATCAATAGTAAGTATGTGTGGGTGTGGGTGACAAATGGTATGAAGCGTGTACGTGTGGGTGTTTAGGTCTGTGAGGTGGAGTGTAAGTGTGGGTGTTTATGCCTGTGGGGTGGAGTGTAAGTGTGGGTGTTTATGCCTGTGGGGTGGAGTGTAAGTGTGGGTGTTTAGGCCTATGGGGTGGAGTGTAAGTGTGGGTGTTTATGCCTGTGGGGTGGAATGTAAGTGTGGGTGTTTATGCCTGTGGGGTGGAGTGTAAGTGTGGGTGTTTATGCCTGTGGGGTGGAGTGTAAGTGTGGGTGTTTATGCCTGTGGGGTGGAGTGTAAGTGTGGGTGTTTATGCCTGTGGGGTGGAGTGTAAGTGTGGGTGTTTATGCCTGTGGGGTGGAGTGTAAGTATGGGTGTTTATGCCTGTGGGGTGGAATGTAAGTGTGGGTGTTTAGGCCTGTGGGGTGGAGTGTAAGTGTGGGTGTTTAGGCCTGTGGGATGGAGTGTAAGTGTGGGTGTTTAGGCCTGTGGGATGGAGTGTAAGTGTGGGTGTTTAGGCCTGTGGGGTGGAATGTAAGTGTGGGTGTTTAGGCCTGTGGGATGGAGTGTAAGTGTGGGTGTTTAGGTCTGTGTGGTGGAGTGTAAGTGTGGGTGTTTATGCCTGTGGGGTGGAGTGTAAGTGTGGGTGTTTAGGCCTGTGGGGTGGAGTGTAAGTGTGGGTGTTTAGGCCTGTGGGGTGGAGTGTAAGTGTGGGTGTTTAGGCCTGTGAGGTGGAGTCAGGAGTCTGGGGCTTAAATGGTCAGTAAATGTGAGTGTGGCCCGTTAATTAGCATCACCTTTGCTTACCTTATCCTTTTATCACCGAGTTTTGGCACTCTGAACCCTACTTCATACCAGGTGGGAACAGAGGTCTGGATGATGATGATGATGATGATGATGATGATGATGGTAGCAGGGATAGATAGATGGATAGATTAAGAGAGAGAGGGAGGGGGAGGGATGGTGGTTTCGTGTGACAATTTGTGGCATTAGTACAGAGAGAGAGAGAGAGAAGGGTGTGACTGGTGGCTTCGTGTGTCAGTTTGTGGCCTGAGTACAGTGTATATGCTTAGTGTACAACACAGTCCCTGGTGGTGGTGTTGTAGGCAGTGGTGAGGTATGTGGTAATACTCACGTGTCGTGCAGTACGTCATGGACCCACAGGAACCACCAGGCATACATGTCACCTCCAGGGCCAGGTCAGGGAACTCCAAGGAGAGGACTGGGCACTTGCCTGGCTCCGTCTCTGTGATCTGGTCCCCGTTGGTCACACTGACCTTCATCTGTTCTCGCTCCACCTGCAACAATATATTATGTATTAGTGGTATAGGGCGTTTGACCTCTTTTATCCGATGATTTATTCTTCATATTTCCTTGCAACCTTCACCAGATTTTATTTAGAACTCGGTTTAAGGCCACTATCTGCGGCCTCCGCTCGATGTCAAGTCACTTCCTACGGTATCTTAAGTCGAAAGGCAACAGAAACTGAATTACTCATGCTCTGAGCGAGTCAGAGCGAAGAATTTTTATCCTGCTGGGACAACAATTGAGAGAGAGAGAGAGAGTGAGAGGCAGGATAGTAGTGTTTGCTCTTATGCTAAATTATACTACTAGTATATCATTACACTATATACTTTTAGGAGTATAAGGAGGGAGGAAGGAGAGGAGAGAGGGTGATAATACAACAAACACGTCACATGTTGGTAGTTTCTATGCCGGACTGAGAACGAATCCATCCCCTCCACTCTAAACAAATGGCCAGAAATGAGTCAACTCGGGAACCGGTGGCCCGACTGGACTGGAAATTGTTTTATTCTTCCAGTTACAGCATCCTGCTCTCTCAAATATATATATATATATATATATATATATATATATATATATATATATATATATATATATATATATATATATATATATATATATGCGTTACATGCGTGGGTTTGGCTGTGTTGCGGTAACAATCAAACAACATACAGAAATCGGCTCATTATAATATAGATGGGCAAGCCTTTTGCACCTCGAGGGATTTGGTGCATCCTTCATTAAAGTGTTCAGTATAAGGTACTTATCTTGAGTTCAGTACAAGGGTGTGAAGGCAGCAAGAAGAACATACAAGGCTACATCATGGCACTGAAGGCATTAAACAACTGTGAGACATCACTGGATATTGTGGCAACATCTTACTATCTCACACTCGAGTGCCGTCATTAGTACTGATGTGCTGGACTTTATGTCAGAATTATTACATTTATACCAGTGTTAATTGTTACACACACACACACACACACACACACACACACACACGCACACACACACACACACACACACACACACACACTCACACACACACACACACACACACACACACACACACACACACACTCGAGTGCCTTCATTAGTACTGATGTGCTGGACTTTATGTCAGAATTATTACATTTATACCAGTGTTAATTGTTACACACACACACACACACACACACACACACACACACACACACACACACACACACCCACAACACCACAACTAACCTGAATTTTGATCCTGTGAGTCACCACCTGTATGCTGTTGTCAGGCTCGGCAAGGTTGTCGGTGGTTGCAGGGGTGGAGGTGGTTGCAGGGTTGGTGGTGGTTGCAGGGTTGGTGGTGGTTGCAGGGATGGCGGTGGTTGCAGGAATGGTGGTGGTTGCAGGGGTGGTGGTTGTTGCAGGAGTGGTGGTGGTTGCAGGGGTGGTGGTTGTTGCAGGAGTGGTGGTGGTTGCAGGGGTGGTGGTTGTTGCAGAGGTGGTGGTGGTTGCAGGGGTGGTGGTTGTTGCAGGGGTGGTGGTTGTTGCAGGGGTGGTGGTGGTTGCAGGGATGGTGGGGACAGTGTTGATGGTGAGGGTCAGCGTTGAGTTTTCACCACTCTTATCAAAACACTGGAACTCTGAGGCGGCCACGATGGCAGACTCGTCAGCACTCAAGACCACAGCAAGAAGAGCCTCGCGTGATCTGTTTGATAAAGTGCTGACTTCGAACACTAGAGTAGAGGCAGCATTTGTTACAGACTGGTGAAGCTCAAACTCGACTTCAAGCATCTCCTTCTTTTCTTTCTTCCTGAGTGCCACTGGGTGACGGGTACGATATGTTGGCACCGTGACTTTGTGGCATTCTGAAAGGAAGACCAGGAAAAGCGATAAGTGTGGACTCCTTAACAATTTTTCAGGGGTCGTTTTCTTTTGGCTAAATAAAATATTGTGGTGTTAGCCAAAATAACCGTTTAGATGCACCAGCAGCAGTGAAAGGCTGACTACGGACAGTTATTTTAGTCTTTGACTTTATCATATCACTGGGATCAACAAAACTGAATGACGTTATGCAGACTAAAATAGCTAAACCCACCAACCAAAGTGAGGGTGTTTATAGCGACTGATAATCCAATTGCTTATCTATTTAAAGTGTCATACAGACGACCCGTTAACTCAACGTACCGGTAGATAATGTCGTGCCTTAGTTATTTACTATTTCATTATTCATTTTTCTTTGCTACTTTCTCTTTCAGGGTATTCAAACTGGCAGCATATAGATAATGTATTACAGAATGTAACTTTTCCTTGTCAGTCTTTCCTATGAAATTTCCATGTCAGTTATTCCATGCTGCATGGTGGTTTTTCACACTGTGTCCTGCCAGTTATA